>NW_013531704.1:8922076-8987731 GCF_000836235.2 Papilio xuthus | reverse complement strand
CTTTGCATCAAACCATTTTTCAAAATTTACTAAAAGTGTTCGACGCGGATGACAGATATTAGGTAGGTAAAACCAACATCAAATTTAAGTTTGTCATCATATATGCTAGTTTGGTCTCGTGGCCTTACCGTTCGCCGCCGTTGGTACGTAAGGTCGGTGGTTCAAATCCCAAGCCACTATTTTTTTTTGATATATAAACTTTTTAATTTTAATATCGAAGCACATGTAATTAAATTCTATCGCCGTAGTTATTAGGTACTTTTTGATATTGCCTTGGACTAATGAGTTTGACCGTTAAAGTACTTTTCTATTTCAAACAAAAATGAAGGAGATAAAGCGATGCTATTGGCATGTAATTTGTTTATTACTCATGTTTGTTAAACTTGTACCGGTAAAAATAACACTTTTACTTTTACCTTTTACTGATATTGATTATATTTAAGAAACAAAGAAAAAAAACTGAATGTTACTGACATTCAGTTTTTTTTCTTTGTTTCTTGTTCCAAACTACATCAAATTTTTGGTCGATTGCAATAAACATTCCAGTGTGCGTGGGCGCGCACACATATGTAGATAACACTTGTACGTATAGTTTCCGCGCGTACCATTCTTAAAACCCGCAAAGACAATCCACGCTCCGCCCACTCACTTCAACCACGATGGTCTGACTTAATTGTTGTTAACTTTATTTAAATTTCTTTCTACACGACAGCGAAAATTATAAAAAAAAATTGTCGAGCAAAATTTTACATTACCAAATTTTTACTGGTTATGAAAAAATAACCCCGTGATTGATAAAATGATAAAAAAGTAGCCTGAGGTTCGAACCGGTAAACTTACATATTACGGCAAACATACTAGAATACTGCGCCAATCTAGTATTATATATATTGTGACAAGGCAAAATTTGATATTAGTTAATACGTATCTGTCATATTCGGCGTGACAAACTTTTATATTTAAGCGTTATGACAGGAGAAGAAAAATATTGGGTTGCCCAGTAAGTTCGTGCCGCTTTATAAGGAAAATTGAAACCCTGTTCTCTTAAATTTTTGAAAATGTTTTTTAATTACATTGGTACGACTCTATACCTAAAACGTCTTTTATTTTTGGCTAAAATTTTAAAAATTAGTTTTTATCTCAACCCACGAAATGAAATTATTTACAACATAGAAATTTTTGTGACGTTTGATAATGGTGGAAATCCGAAAATGAATCCACTTCAGCTACAGTCTATTGTAAGCTTTATATCGAAAATCAGAACGAACTTTCCGGACAACCTATAATGTTAATACAAAGTGTCAAATGAATGTAACAGAAGTAGTTTATTCCAAATTGTATCACAAGTACATAGAGATAGAGTTTAATTTTGTCAAATGTACCGATATTTTTGCGCACCTTGACTGCTTCGTTACTTATGACGCTGTGGCTGCTACGATATTTATGAGCATCTTGCATGTACTCATATATTTGACGCTGTGTATGTACCGATGTATTTGAGCAGGGTAAATGTATCTATTATTTTGGGGACTTTTGTTGTACCGATATAATTGAATACTTTTGGTGTACCTATATATTTGCATATCTTGTCTATGACGATCTATATGACGCTGACTGTACATGCTCATGAGACTTTCAATCTTACTACAAGAAGGACTTTCTTTGACCAGGTCTAAAAAGTTCGCATAGTATTTTTTATTATAATGCAACCGCAAAAAAAGTCAACTTAAATTGTAGGGATATTTTGGTCATTGCTCTGATTTATTGAGAAAATATTTATTCATATTTTCTACTTGAACAACGTTTTTATGTGTAGTTTTGACAAAATAACAAGATGATTTTGTCGATCCCAGAGAGATTACAATTCTAACATTTATTATACACACTTAAAAGAAGTACATTTAAGCTCTTAGGTATATTTATATTGTTCTATATTGAACTGACGAAATGTTTTTAACAAGCGATAATTTAGAAATGATATAAGATTCACTTTTATCTATAAAAATGTACAAACAGTACAGTGGGTTTTGACTGAAGCACTTTCGACACATTTTGCCATCACTTACAGTCTCTATGAAAAAATAGAGACAAAAGATACTGCAGTTAAAATCCATTGTAAAACATAGTGATGTTCTGTTTATCGCACTCTCTTCACGTCGTGTTGTATCCATATAGTATTGTCTCTCGGTGTTAGGGTAGCGATAGCCGCCATTCCCCGTAGCCGTGTAGCAAGGACCCTTATATACAGGTTTATAAAGTACAATTGTAGATCGTGAGGCTCAATACTACGACACTGCCCTAACTGGGGCATAAAGTTATATTGCACCAACTGGGGCATAAAGTACATTGCACCAGCTGGGGTAAAAAGATACGTTGCACCCGCTGGGGCATAAATTTTGATAGCAGTAGCTGGGGCATAAAGGTACGCTGCCCCAGTTGGGGCGTAGAGGTACATTAAGTTATAGTTACCCTTGTTACGTTATGATTGGGGCGTTATTGTGGTTGTTGTGTTGTGTTGTTTGCCAGTTTCAATTGGCGATGTTGTCGAGACGCGGAGTTGTGATCGAGGGAGTTGGTGATATGTGATTTATTTTTTAATAACCTAGTTCTTAATGTCAGTACGTAGTTGGTTTAGTACTTTTTTGTATATTTAATTGTAGCATTGTAACTGCGTAGTTTACTTCGGTTATATCTAAACTGCAATACTGTTTCGACTAGTCCGTTTATTAATTGCAAATGACCAGTGTTACATTGGGGAGGGATTGGCTTACGGAAATGCAAATTATTTAGGGGGCGAAATGTTTTGTTATATTATTGTTTTATTCGATGATTCTTCTTATATTTTCGGTTGATAATTTTATGTTTGAGGTATACAATTTATATGGAAATGGTGCTAGAAAGCTTGATATTGCTTTATTTCGGCGTAGTTAATATTGTACATACACAATACGGCCGGTGCACTAAGGTTGCCATTTTTTTCTACTTGATTAATCTTCTTAGCGTATAATTTACAGGGTACTATGGACCCTGCTGGTAATGTTTTTCATATCAGGATGTAAATAAAGGTACTGAAAAGACAGGGATATAGATAGGTCGGGCAAGGATAGATAGGTTTTGTACGAGGCGTTGCCAAAAGTGTCTGATAGAAAACTGAAGGAATGATCCCGCGCCACTCGAATGTTGCTGACTGTACGTGTTATAAGGTACACTCACCGACAGATAAATGTAAGCATACCAAACTTTTTAATCGCTCGATTTAAAAAATTACTTTACTGGTAGTTTTAAAAGTCTTAAAAAATGTTAATGTAGGTTTTTAATACGTTGAACAATCACTTAGTTAGGACTTAGTTCATCAAAAAAGCACGATATCATTAGAGTTTTTTTTAAATTATGTTTTGTATGTTTAAAAGTGTTTACAATATTTTGTCGCTGAGTGTACCTTTATATTAAGCATAGTGAGGTGACTTTATAAGTACATTTCTGTTGTGAATAGTTTACGTACCCGTACTCTAACATTGTTTGCCCGCATTGTACTTTTTTGTTATCGAATTGCTTTACTATTAAGTTACAATAAGTTCTAGTTTTAAGACCTTTTTAATTTTTATATACAAAAAAAATATATATCGAAAACTCTAAATCTTGAAATTAAATTTGGATACAAGATACGAAAAAAAAATTACAAAAAATTTCGAAAAGATATTCAAGAGTATTTTTGTATTATTATAAAGTAGCGTTTATTTTCAAATATCTGATGCGAAGCGAAAGTACAAATGTTTGTGGTTTGTACGTAAATGGCTGAAATGTTACAGTCGATGTCAAAATATAAGTAGCGACGTTAAATGATTGAAAGCCATAAAAATAATTATTAGATTTAAAGATTAATAATATATCAAGCATTGATAATATAAAGATTATAAATACGCTTAAATAAAAATATTTTTGGCTGAATTTCGTGTTTTATTTCTAATTCCAAATTTTTAAATTCACATAACAATATAATTTAATAGGAGTAAGGGTCATACAAAAGACAGTTATCCTAGAAACCGCACGCATCGTGAGAAGGTTCCTGTCTGTAGCCCTCACCACTGGTTGTTTGAGTCATGGGATTCCGCAGCCGGTGGTGCTTTATTTTTAATATAATATATTTTGTATAATTTTTTATTTTATATATGAAATGTAATATATTAATAATAAGATTAATAAATGAATACGGAATTTAATAGAAATATTTTAAAACACTAATTCACACGAAACCTAATATTTATCTATAACAATAAGTATATCTTTACATATATATAATTCTTCTGTGAGTGTGTATGTCACTGAACTTCTCTCAAACGACTGGAGCGATTTTGATGAAATTATTTGTGTGTGTTCAAGGGGATCTGGGAATGGTTTAGATTCACAATTTTGTCCGCTGGACAATGTTTTTTTAATTAATTTTTTAACATTGGATCCGACAGACGGCGCTACCATCGCAGTGTCAAATTTTCAAATTAAAGACGTGTAGACAGGACAACGTCTGTCGGGTCCGCTAGTTTATTATATAATAAATATCGGTACCTATGACGTATCAGGTTAGATGTTCCGTGGGTTTCTGAGACCGATTATTTTTTTAATTTTAATACATCTCTGTTTTGCCAAATATAATTGATTGTTAAAAGACAAGGACGATATGTTTTATATCGAGATATTTATCTCAGAAACCAACGTTACATCTATTCAACTTGAACTATATCTTAATATGGATAACGACTGCAGCGACAATTTTAATAACATATATTGTCATCTCTTACATTCCCTTTAAAATAATAGAGACGACAGTATATGTAAATTTTTACAGCAATCAAAATCCACCATTATCTTTTAACTAAATAGTAATTTCACTAAAGTTTAGTTATAATTTTACAAATACCCTTAAATAATATACTTCAATAAAGCCTCAATAATCAATTGTGTAAAAGATTACTTTCCTTTCCACTGTAAAACTTTAGAATTAAAAAATCTTTACATATTGCATATTATATAAATTACCTCTATATACATTACAGGTCGCTTCTTTTTTTTCTTTTTTTTTATAAATATAAATATGCAACCTAAATAAAACCTAAACTAACAGGTTACCGTTTCCATTATCCAAATACATGTACAGAAACATAGTGTTATTTCTGCCAAAAAGAATACAAGGGTGAGTCTCCTTTGCAGTATTACAATATTGCCAACCCCTTTACTTTGAATTAAAAAGTGGTATTTCTGAAACCATAAACTTTCTATAAAACATACAGCCTCTGTTATTATCTTTGAAAAAAAAAACAGATTTTTAAACGGAGTTTTTGGTTTCAGAAACCCATGGAATAAACGGACAAGAATATCTGACCTGGTAAAAATAAATCAAACTAAATTTTGATACCTCACTAGCGCCCTCTTGTCAATTAAAAAATTGTCATAAGATCCTTTTCATATTGTATGTTATTTTCATTCTTTTATGTTATTTATGACGATCATTTTGATTTTACATATTTTGTAGAACTAAAAGCAATAACAAGACCTCTTACATCAGGCCAGATATTTTTATTTGACTAACAGTGTTCGTATACAAAATGTCGGGTTTTTTTATAACAGTAGGAGGCAAACGAGCAGCGGGAACACCGAGGTGTTCAACGACGTCCATGGACATCAGCAATACCAGAGGAACCGCAGATATGTTGCCGGCCTTTGAGATGGTGATACGCTTCTTGAAGGACTCTAAGTCGTAGCGGTTTGGAAATACCGCCGAGGACAGACCATTCCACAACGCTGCTGTGCGAGGCAGGAAGTTTCGCGCAAACCACACGGTTGTGGATTGCCAGCTGAGAGATGGTGTGAATGGAACCTGGCGGTCTGTCGTGGTGGTCACTAAGATATTCACGATGAACCAATTGTACATGTTTAGTCAGTGGAAACGGTGAGTTAAGTAACGTTAGGGTCAACAAAGAACTTGTCTCTTGCCATCACTGATGAGTTCATATGAGTTGTCATCGATGATGCGGTAGATGTCGCGCCGGTAGTGCTGCAAGTTGTGCAGGAACCGCACAGAGCTCTCCTCGCGGATCTTCGTCACCACTGCCGGTAGGTTCTTGGTGTCCGCTTCTGATGCTAACGAAGAGTAGTAACGATCCTGGAATTATATTAACACTTGTAAGATTAATATTATTAGTTAATAAGAGCAGTGTGAAACTATCTTAATTTGATATATAAAGGCTAGTAATCATGGGATTCATGGGATGAGATGGGAAAAAACTTTACATTCGTCCTTGTGATTTTTTGGAAAAATAGACGGTGACATTTCTGTTGCAAAAATTAGTACATTGTTTGAAATTAATGCAAGCATGCAAGCTAAAATTAATGCTTGCATAGGATTCGAATCTACGACCACAGGTTTGGATGACAGTACAGTTACGTTTTTTTTTTGTTAACGCGGGGAATGCGTTTATACACTTCACCTTCCGTGCTGCGTGCAGCAGGGACGGTTTCGTGTGGGACTCTCGGCCTGGGAACAAGACCGGACTACCCACTAAACCCCGCGGTGTTCTCCTACGCCCAACCGGACCGTAGCATCTACGTTAGTTTATCCAAAGCCCAGTACAATTACGTTATTGGAGATTTGAATATGTCTTGTCAGTGCAAGACGTACATTCACTTAAAAAATGGTTAGTAAATTTACTTATAATTATGATTCAATATTTTTGTTCATAATATGAATAACACTAAAATTTCTAAAAATAGTCTAAAAATGCCGTTATTATGAATTATTTAAGCAAACAAAGGGGCAATGCAAGTGATATCGTAATGTCATCGTCCGGATCAAGGCGAGCGGGCGGACGATAACGTCACTAGCAACTCGCACGTCGATGTACTAGGATTGCATAAACGGTACGGAGCTAAGAGAGTGCGGACGCAGGACACGTGAAGTTTCCCGAATATCCGTGAGTTTACAAGTTTGAAAAACCTGCAGTAAAACATACTGTCATCTCTTTCATTCTCATTGAATAAACTGAGATAACAATATGTTTCTATTTGCTTTGGTAGTGCTTTTTTGTGATGTGACAATATTTCGAAAATCAAAAAAATGTGGGGCCAATTCTTTTAGTCGTGAATTTTTGTTAGTATGTCTACTTCGACTACGAACTAGCGAAATTAATAATCTGTTGGTTACAAGAAGAATGCGTATCTTTTTGTGTATAATATTTCTGTTATCAAATAAAAATGTTACGTTTCTTGTTTTTTATTTTACCTATTAAGTGTCTATCGCTAAGAATGTCAATTAGCGTAGATTTAGTACAACATATTTACGCTAAATGACTACTTAGTTAACCATTAAACGAACCAGTTTGACATTATATTTAACCCTAATTTTCACTACTCTCTTTGAAACAGAGACTAAGGAAGTATAAGAAAATAATTTCTAGGATAGTTCGATAGATTAAAACAATCCGACATACAGCAAGAGAACATGCGCAACTGTACTCGCCTTTCACGGAACTTGCAATATCGAGGTAAACAACATTTCTTTTGAATAAAACATTCATATAAGTAATACTAAAATAGAAATACTTTAAGGAAATATTATTTAAATAAACTGTAAACAGATAAAAATAACTTTAAAAAGTAAATTTAAATCTACTAATATAAAAAAAATTAACGATAGATTAGAATTCTTAAAAACGATTTATAGCGAAATATTTAATTTATTCATTATTATTTTATATTTTTTTTATTTAAAAATGGTTTAAAAGAACAAGATTTAAATTTATAAATATTTATAAATATTTACATATATGAAATAAAAATTTACAACGTTTATGTAATAAAAAGAATACGAAAATAAATTTGATATATTTTATTTGTTCCATTACAAGAAAATTGCATAAATCCTATTATGTATATAATTCCTGTCACTGAGGGCTGCGCTTAGTGAATATTTATATAAGGTACACTCAAGGTATGATTAATTATCCAGTGATAAACGGTAATTCGGTTTCAAGGGTTAGTTATAAAATCTAGTCTAGCCAGTAGAGGTCTAATAGCAAATGAAGTTGTTATCGTCAAGAAGACGATATCTGTCCCGCCTGTAGGAGGGCAAATTGTGCAGGAACTTGCCACTGCTGTCGTTGTGCACGGCTGTGAGCACAGCGGGCAGCGGCGCCGCGCCCGACTCATGGGACAAATCGCTGTAGTACCCGCCCTAATCACACCCGAATACTTATAAGATCCACTTCCCACTAGGCGATTAATCGTGTGACGTATTGTCACAATCATCTGATTAATTACATTAGTGGAAAAAGGATCTAAACACGCGCAAGCTATTCAAAGAACATCGCATTGCAGAATATTCTTTTAATTAAGGACTAATCCACTATACATTTTACGGTGAATCTGAATTTGTGTACGTTATTTTTTTAATACCGTGAATGCAGGAATAAGGAAATCAATAAAACGTTTAATTTATGAAGATCTGCTTACAGAACGAGATATTGACGACATTGTGATACCTTTAAGGGAAATACTTTATAATGAAAATAAAGTTTTATTCAATTCAACGAAAAACCTTGTATAAGTGTTATTTATTTACCATATTTATGCATTCTTTTTGAATAATAAGAGCAAACATAGCTGTCTTAGCGCAATGTTACCAGCCTTAAGTTTTAAAATTCAAGTAAATACTTAAAAAATATTATAATAAATTTATCCTGCTAGAAGGACCAAGAAATTTCACAGAAGTATGAATACCGATAACTGTCCCGTTCATCTTAATATTAGAATATATGTAAGAAAAATGCAAGAATTAAAAGACCTAAACCCTAAACAGACTTCTCATTGCCAACGGGTCAAAGAATTCAGCAATACATTACCTGGTCGGGGCCCATCATGTGCGCTTGTCGGCGCGTGTACCCGCGTGCAGCGCGCTGCAGCTTCTCCTGCTCCCAGTGACGCAGCATCTCCTCACTGCTGGGTAACCTGAAGCTGCCGTTCATCGACCGCACGTAGTACCGCACCTGACACAAACATTATTTACTAATTCCTAAGTCTGAAACTAACGTCTGAATCTTCACTCCAAAATAATAAAACTGGTCCTGGGCTAACTTGTTTATTCGTCTCACACCATCAATCATTTAAATAAAGAGTAGAAAAGCAACGCATCAAACTCATCTCTTTCGCATTCACCCAAAAGAATAAAATTATTTAACAAATAGATTATTAGATTATTTTTCTTAGTAAAGTCCAGACATAAATAACATTATATTCAGAGAGCAAATTGTATCGACAGACCTGCAAATCGAACATGGAGAATGCGCAGACGTAGTACGGCACACCGACGAGACACATGGAGGGATGACGCACGTTCACCAGGTGCTTGTACAGAGGCTCCACGCAGTTCTCCTCCACCACGATGCCGCACGACTCGTGCAGGAACGGGAAGTTATACAAATACCCTACAAACACATATTTACTGCTGCACTCATAACCTTTAAATACTCATAGTTTTTAATTAGTCCCCCTTAGGGACTAATTAAAGTCTCTGAGTGCTCCTTGGAGTACTAGGATTTCATAGAGATCAAATTGAGTGAAGTACTAGGATCTCATAGAAGATGAATGAATATTAAAAACTACTTCGGTCATTTGTTTCCAACAATTGACCAAAACTGTTGGCCATATTCAATGCTATTTTTTTGTTCACAAAGAAAAAACCTACTTACCGGTACAAAGGAATACGACATCCACCTCTTCTTCCGTGCCATCTTTGAAGACCGCAGTATTCCCATCCAGTTGCACTACATCTGGCTTCTGCAGCATATTTTCAGGGAAGACGGAGCGCGGCTTCTCGGTGAGGTGGTGACTGAGGAGCACCCGCTGTGCCACGCCTGTCACCTCCAGTGCGATGTCCATGCCGCTAGGTCCAGCGCCCACAACCAGCACGCGCTTCCCGGTGAAGATCTCCGGCACGCGGTAATCGTGGCTGTGCATCACGTCACCTGATTGACCATACATTATTAATATTTACATCCAAAACGTCGGCAACTTAAGTACTTGACTTGTAATCTGCAGGTCCCGGGTTCGAATCCTGCCATATACCAATGTGCACGTAGCACGGGATACAACCTGCGCATATCTGTGAAGATATTCAAAGATATGTGTTTGCCTGTTTATTCATCTAGAGAATAAATAGTCAGGGTGCTGACCTTTGAACTCCTTAAGTCCTGGTATATTGGGTATGAACGGCGTGTTATAATGCCCGTTGCACACGAACACGTAGTCGTACTCGCGCGTCTCTGAAACGCCGGTGCTGAGGTCCTTGTAGCTGATGTCCCACAGCTCGCCATTAGGACCCGCTTTGGGCTTCACCAGTTGTACATGGTGTTTGAACTGGAAGTACAATAATAATTGGTTTATATCAGACAATGTATCTTTGATCGTCCTGGCATCTAGACAGTTTAAACATGATCTCCCGGGAGTCCGAGGAAGTCCCGGCGGCTGTGTACTTTAGTTGGAAATAAAATTGAAGGTTCACAAGATTAAGAAGAAACGTAGCAGTTTTGAAATCAGTAAAATTTGATAAGGGTCTACGAGAATGAAAGTGAATCTTTGCTCGAGTAGGCATGGTAATTCCATGTGTCTTACTTTAATATAAGGTGTGACGTTATGTTTGTCAGCGTAAAGCTGCAGGAAGGCGAGCATGTCCTTGGCGGGCAGGTAGGACTTGTCGCTCTCCGGCACAGGAAAATCTGGGAAACCCATAATCTCCTTCGGCAGGTTGGTTCTGGAAATAATTAAGCACATAAACATTCGGGAACTGTATATTACTATATAAGAATGTTGTTTTTTTTATAACTCGTGGACATTGAATCTTTATATATTTTCAAGTGTTTCGAAATGTTTAAGATATTAAAAAATGTTTACATCATTCTCGAAGTTATACTTTAAGTTTCTCTAACTGACATCACCTAGGGTCGTTTAATTGTTACTTAAGCACCTCCTTGGTGTAGGTAAAGAAAAAAAACTTCTCCATAATGGATGAATATGTCGTATCTTCAATGAGATTCTCCGATAAGTCTAGAAGTTCCATTTTATAAGGAAATATATTTATTTGTTTTGTACGTGTTGATTGATTGCACTAATTATTTCCCGATAACCTTTGCCAGCGCTGGCAACTTGATTACGACAGTTCTTATCAACTGTTGCTTTACCTAGGAAATATGGACTGCAGATATGTCATATGTAACGTAAATATATTTAAAAGTTAAAAGACGAAAAACAAATACATTTTTATATCAACTTCGTAATAGTATTTTTGCTAAGACCGAATGGTCGAAATCTCTCAAGTCCCAAGTCGAAATTTTGTTAGGTTAAAAAAAACAGTACATAAAATTAGGAACGATTACTAAAGATAAAATTTAAGTAAGACTAACTACCATACTATCAGTTCATTAAGCTCTATTTTCCATGTATTATATTATCCATATCTTATAGTAAGGAGAACGTTATAATCGTACTGCATTCACTATTCTTGTCTTATTTCATTACAATCGTTACAACTTTGTATGTATCTGATTGTATACCGTAATAATTGCATTAATAAAACGAAATGCAAAGATCTTACGTAATCAGTTGACCTTTAAATTATGAACTATGTTTCTCCCGGAATTTAATCTGTATCTAATTTAAACATTTATAATTGTGAAGTTAATGCAGAATAAAGCTTTTAATTGAATGCTTTAAAATTAGTTTCAATATTATTAGAATTAAAAGAGTCTGTAAAGTAAAAACTTCTTAATGTACATAAAGTTTAAATGTAGTTGGCTCTTGACAAACAAACCGGAATTTAAAAGAAAAAAGTACTCTGTAATTAGTAGCTTTGACTACATTTATAACAAAAGAAGGTGCATCAATACCATGATTGTGAACGGTTTTGTTAATGAATGATGTCTGAACTATGAATGACGATCAATGTGAATGAAACTTACCTCAGACTCTTGTACATGCTGGTATGTATCGGCAGTCCGAAGTCGTCGTATCCCACTGTCTCCGTGTAGACCCAGGTGCCGCCGAGCTGCGCGGCTTGTTCCAGCACGTCCACCTGGGATACGCACGGCTCCACCAGCAGATGGCGTGCCGCGCACAAACCCGCAGCACCCGCACCGATCACGCATACGCGAGCCATTACTGAAAATCATGGAGGGTTATGATATCCTAGTACTTTACTTTGAACGGACATTACAAACTACAAAAGAAAGAGACAAAGAACTAAGAGAGTGAGAAAGAAAAGGAGACTGAGTGAGAATGATATACAATATTTTTTTTACTTTATTGTTAACTTAATAAAAGTTTATTTTATTTATCCGACTACCTGTTGCCCGCGACTTCATCCGCGGGGAATTAAAAAAGGCAATAAGTTACCTATGTCCTCTTCCAGACTATGTTCTACCTTATGAGATACCTTCAAACAAACATCCATCCATTCATTCATCCATCTAGACTATTCGCATTTATAATATTAGTAATATGAAACAATAGCCTGCTAATTAACTGTATGGATTTGCGAGAGCATGTGTCCACGTGATAAGCTATAACCCATTTATTGGCATCGAGGTGAAAGCAATAGATAACGCCGGACTGGGTTTCAATCGCTTCTTATATAACAGAGATATGTAATTAAAATAATTAACAAACTTAAGTCGTTTATTAGTTCGTATTTGATGTAGAAATTGAATTATTTCGCAGTAAACTGGTGTAAAATCTGTTTAAAATCATGAACTTATTTACTTAATATTGATTTTAAAGCTAATTTTATTCAACTTTATTAACGCGCGGAATCTTGTTATATACTTGTAAACGTAAATAACTTGGATATTATTTAGATTAATTCCTTTTAAACATAAAAATACATATAAGGTATAATTTCTAGGAATTCTTTACCTACCCAGGAAACAACCATGAGTCTTGTTTGGTAAGGAATATTTTTTTTTATCTCTAGTTGATTAATTCTTGAAGATTATTAACGCATATTAGAAATTTTATTATACTCATAGGTCGTTTGGAATATACTGGACGTCAAAACTAGGTACTAAACTTTTAAAAATCAATTTTTCTCCTAGAATTTAGCTAGATATAATCGTATTGATCCTAATTTCATAGATTTTACTAAATAAAAACGCTTTAGAGAAAATAACCTTTAAAACTTTAGAAGAAATTAGAATTTTAAAAGCGTGCTATTAACATTGACGTAGAGTGAAATCAATGACGTTTAAAACAATGGAAATAAAAGCAAGAACAACTGCGTGTTTGTATTGTTAAGGGCAAATCTCGCAGCCGTGACTCGTCTGCCCCGACTTTATCTATATTATGTTGTTTGTACTGGGAAGTCGTACTACAGCTTTTTTTTTGTACCAAGGGTCTCATTTATCGTTGGTTTCTAAGACTAAAATCTCTGTATTAAATCGTCATCCTTGTCTTACATCTTTGATAAAACAGAGAACACAATAATGTTTTAAACTGATATTTTGGTATCGGAAACTTACAGTTAGTGAACAATCAACGAATTAGGTTTTTTTCTAATCAAGCTAAACCATGGTACGTAGAACTTTTATTTTAGTCGTCCTATAATAAGTTTATATATGTTTCTATGATCTTACTTTCTAAAAGAAATGTTTCTAAATAATTTCATCTCACATAGTTTTAGAGGTTATCAGGGTAAATCTTACTAGTATTATAAATGCGAATGTATAGATGTATGGAAGGATGGATACGGCTGCATGGATCTCGCTGAAATTTGCCCTAGATTTGGAAGAACACATAGGCTACTAATTATTATTTTTTGTGTTTCGCACGGACGTACTCCCGGGCGACAGCTAGTATTAAAATAAATCATTTATCCATTGAGTTTATCATATTAAGTGTGCTCATTGTTGTAAAATGATTGCTTTGTACATAAACATCTTAAAAGAAAAATATATTTTTTGACCTTGAATTATTGAGTATTGCGTGGTTATCAGTCGTTGACAACAGTGCCCACTTGTCTCTGAACTAAGATTCGCGGGGTTTAGTTTAGATTTTTAATAATCTGTGATTATTTTTAGTTAGTTTTCAAAAAAAAAAATTATGCTGAAGTCATTATAGAATAATATAATAAAATAGACCAATATTTTATTCGTATTGTTATTTCGATAAAGTCACGATTAAATTTTATTAGGCAATAAAATCGTCTTTAGTCCTTATAACCTTATTTCTATACCGTCGACTTTGTCCGCGCGAAATTTAAAATATAATAAGTAGCCTATGTGTTCTTCCCGTCTATGTTCTACATCTATACCAAATTACAGAGAGATCCATCCATCTAAACATTTATAATATTAGTAAGACTGTGATCATGTTTAGAACATGTATTATGATACTAAAGTTAAATGCAATTAATTATATTATTTACTACATATCCAGATAAATCCGGATACGATTAGACGATACATAAGTGAACATAATTAAATAGTTTTGGGTTTCCATTGTCGTAATTTATAGACATCCCAATCTAAAAAAAAACTTTTAATATAAGAAGAAATTGCCTGTAACTGAGTGTAATAGGTGCCAATTTAATATGAACCTGAGAATGAAATAACCGTGGGTTTTTGAAACCAAAATCCCCGTTATACGACAATATATTTTATATAGATATTTTGTCTCAGAAACCAATAGTAAATCTTAATTTACAGTTACAATAGTATACATTTATCATCTAGAAACAGGGTGGATTTATTTTTACTTCTTAAATGTGTTGTTAATATCAAGGTGACATAATAAAACTGTACCTGTAATTTAAAGGTCTTGTTTTGTACCTGTCTATACCGCTTCCCGTTCTCTATAAAGTTCAATTGTTAGTACCTCCGCGGTACAATACTATGCTTTTAAATCTCAGGTTTGATTCCCACATAAGTTAAATAAAATCAATAGTAACCTTGACACAAAACTGTTGCATTTTCCGATTCTAATTATCGTTTTTCACTCAACTATTACACCGCTTAAGAATTATTTTAATATTAATGTTAAAATAAAAAAAAAACTTTTCATATTCGATAATTTACAACTTGTTTTACGCTATAAAGTTATCATCATCAACCTGAACTTTGTCTCAACGGACACTCGATACAGCGTACTCTGTTGACATTTCTATTAGCAGTCACATTTGAAATCCACAACTTTCTTACGAATTCATTTCATGCAATCCATACATCCTTACATTGTCGTGCTTAGCTCTTCTTATAGTCATAAGTATATGAATATTATTTTGGCACATGTATTACTCAAGAAAAGTACATCATACATAACTATTTCGGGAATCGAAAACCTCTAACCTCTGTCCCCGGGTCACATTTTAATAAGTCAATTAAAGACGCTTCTAGATTTGTGGTTAAATTTTACAATACGGTGACTAGAATGAGCTGACCTTTAATCGGGAGTTGAAAGCTGTAAAACTGGTACAGATAAAGGGATCTGTCGTAAGATTGCCCGAAGACTGACAGACCTACAAATAGTGGTCCATTGCCGGGTCGATGACATGTTGCAAAAGCGAATTCATAACGCTTAGATAAAATTTGTTTTTTTATCATAACACTCGAGACGTTTGTCTTTCTTAATTACTCATTCATATTAGTCGACTAGTTAGTATTTGTGGAACAATTTTGAATAAATGAATAATCTGTTTTAAAATTTTTAGTAAATACTAAATTGGCTAAAGCCTAATGTCCTTCAAACGTATAAAAACCCAACATCCTCTGTCTTAAATTAATTAACTTTAAAAGTAGCCGAAATTCTGTCATAAATCCTATTAGTTCTTTCATGTTAAGGATAGCGAAGCAATGTGGCGAATTAGCGAGCTCTTTTACCTCGCGTTCTATACGAGTTTAAAAGTCACCCATGCAACATTCGAGTTCCGATCAACGTATAAAAATATTTTAGTCTAGTTTTTAAAAAAAGTTTTATAAATATAATAACTGAATTTTAGTTATTTTATAATTTTTTATTGTGACATAAAAATAAATATTGTATATTATCAAATATCAAAGAATTAATAATAAAACGGAAACAATAAGACACCAAAGATATATTTTTGAATGGTTCAGTGATTCGTTACCCAAGGACTAAGGATCGAATTTGCATATATATTTTTTTAATTTTCTCTTTTCAACTTAATAATTTAATTAAAAACATATAAGTAATATTTAAACACATACATAAATATGTATAACGAAAAGCAAATACTATAATCAAAACATACCGTTAAAAGGTAATTCCTGGTTTTCTTAAAAAATAAAAAAATAAACTGCACTTCACTGCCTCACTAGAATGCAAGGTAATACTTGGATAATATCTAAATGTCGATTAAATAATATGAGATCAATTTGTTTTTGTTGTGTTGACGGACGCAACATAAATGGCGCGAAGCTTCCCTACGCGCCGGTTTTATGTCGCGCGCGAAACACGCAAGCGGTTTTATGACAGCTTTGATTTTTTTTTTAATTTTTAATATTTTGTTTGTAAATTATGCAGCTAAGGTTAATTAAGGTTAGATGTTTTTTTTCAAATTATCAAATAATACAAAATAACAATACTAAAACTTAAAAAAAAATTGCAACGAAAGATTAATTATTGTATGAAACAAAGAAATTTTACTCGAGTACAATAACGATTGGCCTTGTCTCTTGTTATTCAATATGTTATGTTTATATCAGACTAGCTTTTTCCTGTGACTGCATTCGCGGAATTAAATAAAAATCTATTAATAAATATAGTCTATGTAACTCAGTGACATTTTAGTTTTTTAATGTCAAAATATTTTTTCAAATGAGTCCAATAGTTTTTGAGTTTAATAGTTAATCAAATAGTTTTTGTGCCGATCTTAGATATGTGGTGTAAATAATAAGGGGTCAAGATAATTTTTAAAGTATTTTTGTTTCCAACTTTTAAATTCTATTATTTTATATGAGGCAAAAAATGAAGCAATTTTATGAACTACGCAACTATTTATATTGTCCTAGATCCGTCTTGTAACTAATATAAATAAACACCTGAAAACTTCAACTTGCATAATGGCACTATGTCAGAAAGGCGTCTACGGAGATCAAGTTAAGATGGACACGCGCTATGATGAAACTCGCCGGTCGATTTACGTGAATGCTTCCGATGAAAGAGACGAAGATATAAACAAGTGTTGTTTATTTCATATCTCGCCGGTTTTGAAATGATTATGAAGGCTTTTTTGATCGATTTATTTATAAATTTGCGCGGAATTTTTTATGTTTATTCAAGGACAAAAAATTGCAGAATTGTAAACTATTTTTAGGGTGATTGTCGTGAATTTTGTATGTTCATATACTTACTATGTAATCATACAGATACTAGCTGCCGTCTGTGATTCCGTTCGCGTGGAAGTAAGAGACAAAACTTAAATACTTTACCTATGGTTTGTTCCAGAAAATGTGTTACGTATACCTCAGCGCGATCTCTTTAGCCACTCTGAATATACCTAATAACAAACATCGATTTATTAATGTTATCGCATTTACAATATTTGTAAGATGAACCTATATCGTTCCGTTTACCCTCGTGCTACCTTACCCGATTCTGCAGAATGGGGTGACAAGAATTCGGTAGGTTATCTGGATTTTTTATTAAGATATATAATAAAGATTATAACTCAATATATTAGACATTCACGCCATGTAAACATTAGAAATGGTTAGCACTGATCAATGCTAGGAGTATGATGCAACAGCCGACAGTCTTACACCGCGCGACCTCAGCGTGCCGCGTGCGCGTGTTTGTTTATGTTTAGAAAGGTAAAGGACTTTCTTAATTTAGGTTTTATTCATAAAAAATACAACTAGTGATTCCCTTTAAGACATAAGGTTTTTTAGAAGCTCCAGAACCTGGAGGAACGCATAAGTTACGAATTAAGTTTTTTTAGTTCCGCGCGGAGTCATGGGCGGCAATTAGTGTTAAATACGTATGTTTGTTAGGCGAGTAAAATCGTTCCAACGTGTTAACTATTCGTCGACAACCCTGAAAACATAATGTTATTTGACTACGTAATTTCGTCAACAGCCAATATGTATGATGAAATTAATTTAGAAGTTTACAGCAAAGCTAATGTGCGACGTAAGTATATTACACCTGACGTAGTAAATATACATACATACAAATATATGGAATTTTACACATGTTTACGTTAAAACTGAAATTTAATTATATAAACATATGATATGTGTCGCATATCTTTATTTAATTACTAACTAACATCGTCCTCGAAAAAAAAAACAGTAGCCTATGTATTTTTTAAGACAATGCTCTACATCTATGCCAAATTAAAGCCAGATCAATACAGCTGTTCTTGAGATAACTTCAAACAAACATCCATCCAAACATTCGCATTGCAAAGCGCTTTTTATATTTTTAATTTCACTTTACCATCCTTGATGACTGACGATAAAAAATAAACAGAAATGAGAACCTTCTCCTTTTTGATGTCAGTTAAAAAATGATGCGGGTGGTACCGCAGGTAACAACTAGTACAGAGATTGGATATCGAATAAAACTAATTATTGTAATAGGCCCGAAATGCACCTTTTATCTATAACAAGTTATCGTATTTGCAACAATGTTGCTATTGTTTTCTTAATTTTTTGCGCCTATAACTTACCAAAACTTACGCAATACTTGATAACAATACGAAATTGCATCTTTTGATTTTTATTACTATTTAAAAAATGTACGTATTTCCTAAAATTTTCCAACGCCTAGAAGAATATGCTAGGCAATTGTATAGCACGTGTAACCAATCATGTTAATATTATTAATGTGAAAATTTGGATAAATGGATGTTTGTTAGAAGGTATCTCCAGGACAGCTTCAACGGATATCGATAAAATTTGGCTCAGATGTAGAACATAGTCTGGAAAAACACATGGCCTACTTACTAATGTTTTTTAATACCGCGCGGACGAAGTCGCGGGCGATAGCTTGTTATGAATATTAAACAAAAGCTATAGTCGGTGTCAGCCGCTTGTAAGCGGTCTGCACTCATTTGTGACATTCAATAGGTTATCTGTCACGCACGTCAGATTTGCAATCGGCCCAATTACAGATCGTTCGCTCTAACATCTCATTATCCAGTATCTGTACGTCTTTTTAATATCTGTATTTTAATTGTTACTTAGCATTAAACAAAAAAATGTACATGTATAATGGTGTAGACCAGCAACAGTGCAAGCGCTCTGGGCGAGATCTCTACGGCGCCCTCTTTTTTTCCATGCTCTTGGGGAATTATTAGATTTGTCAGACTGCAGTTCGCAGACCTGTGGCGCCCCTTTTTGTTTTGCTTTCTGGGCGGTCGTGTAACCGCTTCCTGCCTTTTTAACCGTATTTTGGAATCTAAATCGTTGTCCCTGAGGGAGGACTCTGTCCTGCTTTTTGGCAATATGAACGAACGAAGATTTGCGTCAATGCTGTGTTTGCGTTTTACATGTAGCATTGTTTCACTGTAACGTGATATTCGCAGAGAAGAAATCCAATAACTACTCATAAAATTTTTAAAGATCTTGAATTTATTTGAGGTAAATGCACATTTACCATTTTTCTATTCATCATGTTCGGAGTCAATGTGGGCATCCTCTGTCAAACAAACTTACATCATGTTTTTCACAAGGTTTTACTTATTCGTACTAGGATAATCATTAATAATAAAAAAATAATACATATGCAACAACTTACAATTTTATATTCTAATGAAAGCTTAATGCATATTTGGTATTTCGGTGGCAGAAAGATTATAACTTATTGTAAAACAAAACTTAACTTTGACAAGTAGACGTCAGTGTCAGTGTCAGACTGACAATGACAGTAAAACAGAGTTTCTGTTTCTGCCACTTTATGCAATAACAAATAATAATCATGATAACAGAACAAAGTAATAACAATCGATAGCAATGCTCTAATGCTACGTAACATACGACTATTTTATACTGAGCCCGACAATGAATCTGTTTATACAGACTTGTCTAAGACATGGACAGCGATGATCCGAGAACGCCGCTTTTAGGTATGTTTCATGAAAAGATTATGTTTTATTAGTAAAATGATTACAAATCACACGCTATGTACGCATTTAGGTTACATTAGATATTTTCTGTTTTTCAATTTTTTATCGACTTTGGTATAGAGTTGTGGGTGTTAAAAATACAATATGTTAAATGTTTTTATTTATTTGAAGTCTAGTTTATAGCTTGGGGTCAGTCCGCTTATGGCGAAGCGTAGATCATGGTTGAACTGTATGTAATTGCCCTTAAACAATACAATATCTTTTATGATAATCAGCGATGTTAATGTTACATATACCTATTTTCAGAATTTTACGAGCTATAAATGTGTATGTATTTCAATACTACATATGTAAAAATAATTTGAAATTTATTTGTGCAGTACATTTAGTGCATGTAGTTGTTTTTGTGTGAACATTTTACTTACATACAATTACATAAGTACCTGGCACATTTTTCAAAATATAACAAAAAAGAAAAACATAACATTTTTGCTGAAAGTTATGTTTAATAAAAATTATTCCTTTATTTAATGTTTTATACCTTACATTTTTATTAATCAATATATATGCTTTCATTATATTTGTATTTTTATGATGTAAGAATTGTTACATTGTCTCATAGACATTGAATAACTTAAGATTTAGTTCTCCTTATCTATATTAGAACATTCACCTTAATTTAAATCAAGAATGTTCAAGCATTAACAACATTGTGTATATGTAGATTAAAAATATTTAGTAAAATCAAACAAGTTTAAGATTTTTGAATTTATAAAATGGTGTCCAATAACTACCCTAAATGTTAATTATTAATGTCAATTTATATAAAGGGAAGGGATATGTCATTTTTCCTGTAATAAATACAATATTTCTTAAAACCATTTCTTTAAAATGTAGTATAAGGCTTAGACTTAGTCTACTTAGAACAGCGCTACTAACACTTCAATAATCAGTTTTTTAACTTCTTAGTTAACTGTTAAAATTGGATGACCGCGACGAGCTTTGCTCGGTATTTTTTTTAATTGTGTTTTTTGGAAATTATATTTAAGTACGAATTACTAATAAAATGATGAAATATGAATAATATTTTTCGATCTTACCGATAGAAAAAAATAAGTTTATGTTTAAGTTGATTATCGATAAAACACGAATAAAATGACATTTTCTAAAAATGATTCCTAGCTAGATCGATTTATCGCCCCTGAAACCCCCTATATACTAAATTTTATGAAAATTGTTGGAGCTAATTCCGAAATACCATGTATATATACATATATATATTTGCTCATTTAAAGATATTGTATAGCTTTTCCTAATATTAAAATATACGTTTAATTTGTCTCAGCAATGAAATTATGTAGAAACTCCTTGACTGAATAAGATTTGAAGTTATTATAATTACATATAAGATTTTGATTAAGCGGCTCAAGAGGCTTATCTTTGTGTTTGTTTATCTCTAATTACTGTGAAGGCTTTATATTTAAATCTGTGTGCTTGTTGTTATCATTTTAGCCTTGTACATCAGTGTTAAAGGTACTAATATACAAGATTTATGATTGACTAACTTTTGCCCTCGACTTTGTGTAAGGTATTAGAAATAAAATCTAGTAATATGTCGCGCAGTGATAACATAGCTTTCTGATGACATTTTTTTATATAACATGCAAAGAAATCTTTTGTATTTATAATTTTAGTAGATAGATATAAGCAGACATTATAAAAGACTGTTTACCTTATTAAAAAATAAAAAATAAAATATTAAAATTACTCAATGTTTCATTGATTGCTTTAGCGTAATAATATTTTATGAATAAAATATTTCAATCATATGCATATTTAATTAACATTTTGCATGACAGTAAGTACCAAGAAGTGTTGTAAATTCGTCTCGAATATCGCATCGCTTGCAGTGTGCACACACTTTACACGTGTCATAAGTTTCTTGCGTGCGATAGTTTAGTGTTATTTCACTTTTTTATGTCACAAGTAAATTATTAAAACTCGGTGTTTTAGTTGAAAGTTCTTGTGATGGGAGATTGTAATGGTAATTAAATATATATATTTTTTATTTCTATCATTGATCACAGGCTATCACATCCGTGAAAACCGGTTGTTGTTTACCCATTTTCCTTTTTTTGATATCTTACTTTTAATGGCATTTATTACAGTAAACTTTTTCATCTGAATAATTTATGATATTGAACTTTTTGAGTCTAATATATAAAAATCTTAAGATTTAATTTCCACCAAGCTAGATTTACGATTAAATTCTATTACCACTTGCGCAACTAAAAGATATCTTCCCATTTATCAAGGTATTTTCCCTTAGAAATTATGATGGAATTGTATTTTTTTTTTTGGAATAAAAAAGAAAGAACTTCTTTTCTTTCTGCCATTCGAAATTTTAAGCTCTACATGTGAATTGTGTTGTGTATTACACGCATGTCTGTCAGTCGCGTTTAAGATTCCCCATGAATTATACGTCTTATATGTTGCTTGTGAAGTGTGTTCTGTTTACATTACTACAGTTTTGTTTGAATAATATTTATTAATGTTATAAAACCGGTATCCAATGTTAATACATGGTGAGGACTTTTCATTCATAATTTTAGATATAAAAGAAATCTTAGAGTCTTTTTCGAAAATTTTTCCCTTACTAGTCTCTTGGTCTTATGGTCGTCTCTCAGGACCGGACTGTATCCAGGTTCGTCTGTATTTATTAGATTAGCGCTTACTGTGTAGTAAACTAGGACCATGTTTTAACTGACATTTTATGTGTATTTTAATAAAAAATATAACTTTGTCTGTGTTAGTGTTATATTTACTTTTAAAGTTTAATATGTTGCTACTGGGCAGGTCACGAGCGTCAGAGCCGGATAAGTCGTGTGGCCCGCAAGCTATGCGGCCTGGAGTCATGGCGCAGACGGCTTCCTATCACAATCTGGCTACCGAAGTACAGCCTCCATTGTTTGGGCAGAGATGCCATCGCAGGTCAGTCACCCTCGATTTTACACAGAGAAAATATGGGAAACACCGAGGCGAGATACGCTCGCTGAGAACAGTTCTTTGGGACAGTCTCCATTGTATATTCGATAAAAATGTTGAAGTATATAGAATATTCAATGACTTTCAATTGATGCTCATTTATACGCGTCAATTTTTATTAATAGTATCGCTTTGCAAGGCTTAATTATAATTTCTGTTTGACTTTTTTTTTGTGGTGTTAGTTTAATTTTGGTTTTATATTGTGTTAAATGTTGTAATAAACATTTATGTTTTTAGAGTTTCTTTCAGAACGATTTAAAGATCTATGTCTGCTTTTGTTCTTAATTTTTAAGTACGACCGTCATATCTGACCTCTTTTTAACTCTACAATCATGTAGTTTAAATGAAGAGTTTCTTGTTAAGTGATGAGTTGTAATCTCTTCAATTGACTTGTATCACGTGGAACGTTATCGACAAACAATGTTTCTTTTATATTAATAATTATATTTAAATACTAACTACTTATTATTCAGAATGCTACAAGAATAATGTAAGCAAACCTAAGTGAAAATTCCTGTTCAGTCACAAGTTCCAATTATTTAATTCATCTAATACAAATATTAGCGGGAGCGTCGGTGGCTCAGTGGTCAAGCATTTGACTTGCAATCTGCAGGTCCTGGGTTCGAATCCCGCCATGTACCAATGTGTTTTTCATTTCCCGTATTACATATGTACATTTATCCGACGTTCTTACGCTGAAGGAACACATCGTGATGCAACATGCACATATGAGAAGAAATTCAAAGATATGTGTGAAGTCAACCAACCCGCACTTGGCCAGCGTGGTTGACTATGGCCTAATCACCCTTAACTTAGGGTAGGCTCCGAGCCCCTCGGTGGGGACGTATAGTGAGCTGATGATGATAATAATATTATAAAGAGGAAAGGTTTGATTGTTTGTATTGAATAAACTCCAAAACTACTAAACCGTTTTGAAGAAAATTTCACTGTTCGGAAGTTACACTGTCCCCGGTTGACATAGGGTACGATTTTTTAAATCCGCGCGAATAAAGTCAGGTTGCCTGATGTTACGTAACTGTGTGATAATATACAAAGTTGTTTGTCAGTTCTGTCGTAACTAATGAAAGTGAAATCTTTATTTAATTTGTTTATGACGATGAAAGTTACCAGACAGGTTTATTATATTTTTGAAGATAACTTTGGCTTATTGTTGATTAACGTTCGAATCTAATTGATCAGACGCATTCAGAGTCGTTAAGTGTACACTAAGGGTAAATTTTTGTATTTATATATTTTCGTTTTTAGGTATTACGGTTGGACTAACTTCCATCCCACAAGGCATTGCTTATGCTATGGTAGCTGGTTTACCCCCACAGGTAAGTAAATAAGTCAAACATGTTCTATAAAGCTTTTGTTTGCATTTTTATATTAGTTAAAAAAATCGAAATAACTTTACCAGTGTATACGAATTGTTTCGTTGTATATAGACATTACTGTTTTTAATAATAACTAGCGGACCCGACAGACGTTGTCCTGTCTACACAAGTTAATATTTGGTGAAAATTGTGAATCTAAACCATTCCCAGATCCCCTTGAACACACACAAAAAATTTCATCAAAATCGGTCCAGTCGTTTGAGAGAAGTTCAGTGACATACACACTCACAGAAGAATTATATACATAAAGATATTAACTGTTATATACTGTTGTAATTCCAGGTGGGTCTATATTCCAGCATATTCCCCGGCTTCGTGTACGCATTGTTCGGTAGTTGCAAGGATGTGACAGTGGGGCCCACCGCCATACTGTCCGCACTCCTCGCCAAGTACGTGGCGTTGTCCCCGGACTTCGCCTACCTCGCATCATTCCTCTCCGGCTGTGTGATAATGCTGTTGGGTGCGCTGCAGCTAGGTTAGAACTACCACTGTTCTTGGTGACAACAATTCATCATCTCCTCGCATCTCTGTCTGTTAAACGAGCAAGTGACAACCTAAATACGCCTAAATAGCAAAGCGACCGCTGCTGACAGATCGACGGAGGAGGGGACACACAGAAAGAGGATATTTTCCCTTTATATGCGTCTTTTGTTAAACCCATTCCCATCCTTATAAAAAAAGGGTGAGAAGGGAAAGAAGAATAAAATATGGACTCCAACACGCATACTTATTAGATGAAACGCAGAATGGCTTTCACTTGACGCCTGTCTTTACGCTCAGGCAGGTTTAATTCTACTATACCTTTAGCGATACCTAAGTCGGCTATCAGATTTGCTGCTTCACCTTTTATTATGTCACTAAGGGAAACTCTAAGTGTAACTCAGAGTAAAATTGCACTAAAAGACGTACTTAATGACTATATAACTTCTTCTTATTCTATATTCTGTATTAAACCCTGAATTTGAAATATTCAGGGTTTAATATAGCTTTGGTGTTGCAGGATTCCTGCTGGACTTCATCTCAAAGCCAGTGATCAGCGGCTTCACTACAGCCGCCGCGCTTCAGATATCTGCTTCCCAGCTCAAATCATTGTTTAGGGTTACAGGTATGATTCTTGTGTTTATTTGTAAATAAAAAAACCTTAATCGTTTTAAGATTTGAAAAAGATTTTACAGTTTGTATATGACATTAAATATCGCCTTTTCTCAAAGCGCCTTGCACTTTAAAATAGCAATGTTCCAGTATGTCTTTTTGAATCGTTACATAAAATTATGTCCACTGACTTGCAGATCAATTATCTCATAGTTTTATTATAAGACTAGTTGTCGCCCGCGACTCCGTCCGCGTGGATATATGAAAAAACTTAAAATATAGATAAGTTAAATAAAAAGCAGCTCTTCAAGGCATAAAATCTAAAATAATAATAATAAATAGTACCCTATGTAAGTCTCCTGGCTCTAAGCTCCCTCCTCACCAATTTTCAGGCATATCGGTAAAGCCGGTCTTGAGTTATAAATAGTGTAACTAACACCACTTTCTTTTATATATTGTCTAGTGTATACGTTATATATTCAGGGTCATCAGGTAACACTTTCATCCAGGCGCTGGTCAACTTCTTTACGAACATAAAGACGGTACATTTGTGGGACAGCGTGCTCGGTATCGCGTCTATTATATTCCTGTTATTATTAAAGGTAAGTTTAAGGGGTACTCAGAGTAGTGAGCCTAAACAATTGCCAAACAATTAGTTTTAATGTATTTCTAACAATATTGTTCAATTTGCAGCGTGTAAAGGTCCACGGCTTCATGTCCGGGGCTTGTGAGTACATGGTGCGCGCCAGGAATGCTCTGCTGGTCTTCATCACCTCACTCCTCGCCTACTTCTTGTATAAAGGCAGTATTACACCTTTCGCACTTACCGGTAAGTCTAGAACAGAACAGGAGAAATTGAATACTTTAGAAAGGACAAAACAAATTACTTAATATATTATTTGGCATTGTCATTTGGCACAGTACAAGCAAACTTCACTTAATTTTTCTACAAAGGGATAACTTGTATATTAATTATAATATTTAAGTATCCTGCTCGAAGGACCAAGTTTTAATGTGTTCACGGAATAATTACTTTAAAAACAAAACTGCGTAATTCTATATAATTGTACAATTTGTAGGTAAAATAGAAGGCGGTCTGCCCGCCTTCGGTCCGCCGCCGTTCAGTACTGTGGTCAACAACCAGACCCTGACCTTCTCAGACATGCTGCAGACCTTCGGGTTCGAGGGCCTCGCCATGCCCCTCGTCGCTATACTGGAGAGCATTGCTATAGCTAAAGCATTCGGTAACTATTACTATTGTAAACTAACCATCGTCCGCGACTTCGTCTACGTAGAATTTAAAAAAAGCCTATGACCGTATGCATCAGCTATCGTCCTGGCAAATACCGTCATAATCTGTCCAACCATTTGGAAGATTATCTGGAACAAACGCGTCCTGATGGAAATAAAGATAAAACAAACATTTAAAAGAAAACTTTTCTTGTTTTTAGCCACGCAAGTACATAATGTTTACGTTATATGTTTTTATTTCGATGTTAAACACAGAAAATTATATTAACAAATTTAAGTGTGAAAAGTAAAACACTTTTAAATATATAAATGAAATTGTACATTTTCTACTTTGTCAGTACACTGAAAGTCATTGTCGGTCATCAATGTATATTTAGCAATTTTACTAAGTTACGAACAAACACTCAGCCGTTAGTTTACACAATACTTCGACACAACGCACTTTGACACAACCTATCGCCTTGAAAGCCAACGAGCAAATGAGAGCTCTCTGAAGTTGGTTGCCTTTAAATAGGGTGTCAAAGGCGACGCCATTATTTTTTTGTCTTAATTTATTTTGTCCTTATAGTATGATTAAAATCCATAAATCAAAGATAAAAATAGTTAAGTAAGATGGTTATCTGTAGCGGGCAGTAAGGCGGTGGATGGCACACAGGAGATGTTGGCACTGGGCGCATGCAACATGGTGTCATCGTTCGCGCAGAGCATGCCCGCCACCGGGTCCTTCACGCGCACCGCACTCAACCACGCCTGCGGAGTGATAACACCCGCGGGCGCATTCTTTAAAGGTAACCATCATTTTAACCACCTAAATAAAAAAAACGTTGTTATTTCTAGTTTACACTACTGTACACGGCAATAGTTATTCGTCGCATAGAAATTTTAAAATAATAAGAAATGATGCCGTACATTTTTTAGAATATGTATTTAAAAATGTCAGAAGAGATGTACTATATATATCTCTCCATTTTATATATATATGTATCTGCATTACTGTCTGTGTGTACGTTGTTTTATCATTTGTGTGGGTTCAACCTCACTTTTTGATTTGAGAGATGGAGAGTATATCAGTAATGTGTTTAGTACATATTGTGTGTGTCAGCGAGCCTGGTGCTGGTGTCGGTGACGCTGCTGACGGAGGCGTTCTACTTCATCCCGCGCGCGACGCTCGCTGCCGTCATCATGGTGGCCATGCTCTCCATCATTGACTTCTCCATTCTCACCACGCTCTGGCGCAATAACAGTGAGTTATTCTCGGAGAACCATTGCTTATCAAATTTTAACTAATATTGTTGTACTGTGCAGGAAAGGGAGGGGTGGGGGGTGGAATATTTTTTGTAACTGTGACATTGCAAACGAAGCTGACTGTACTTAAATTGCTATAAATAGGGCAGTTCCGTGGTTCACTTGCTATTATGTTAATTGAATTTTAGTTTAGCTTCAGCACATGAGAAAAGTACACTAAGTGAGTAGTTAAGTGAGCATTAAAGGAGTATGTCAGTAAATGTAAATGTGTCGGTGTGCAGAGAGTGAGGTGTCGGTGTGGGCGCTGACGCTGTGCGTGGGCGCGGGTGCGGGCCTGGAGTACGGCATCGCGGCCGGCGTGGGCGCGGACGTGTTGCGCACGCTCGCCCACGCCGCGCGCCCACACGTGCACATGCAGCCCTGCAAGGTGACACACACACACACACACTGTCACTCTCGTCTCCGGGAACTCGACTGAGTATACTGTAGAAAAAAGATATATTTTTCACATAAAATGGGAAACGAGCCGTCCCCTGAATTCGCCGAAATAGCGAAGCGACTTTTGCTTATAGACATTCACAATTGCGATAACCTAGATATTAACGAAGCAATTCCGTGTGCAGTCTGACGGAGTGTGCGCTGGAGGCCTAATTTTACTCCCGTTTCCCACACTTTTCTTATAAGGCAAGTTTTTTGTCCCTCCTCCGTTGATTAAAGTAAGCAACGCAACTGCAATTGTGTATGTTTCGCCATTTGGGCGGATTCGGAAAAAGAAATAAGTAAAGATGCGTGGTGTAGGTGGGTGCGGCTGTGTGCTCGCGCGCGGTGCTGCCGGCGCAGCTGCAGTACATGAGCGGGAGGAGGACGGCGCGGCGGCTGCGGGCGGAGGCTGCACAGCTGCTGCTGCTGGACGCCAAGCATCTCCGGCACATCGACCACGGCGTCGCTGAGGTACAATTACACACATTCCTTCCTCGACAATGTCAACATTTAACACAACTCACCTCAATACCTCAAAGTTTCTTGAAAACATTTATTTAAATATTTAACTAATCCTCCAAAGATTTTATTCATATTAAAAATATGGTTTAAATTTTTGTAAAACAAACCTTTGTCATAAAACCTACAGGATGCTCGTTAAAACGAATATCGGAACAAAAATCATTCACATTTCACAACCGCCTGTATAATCGCTGCTAAATTTTACCAGAGAATAAAAATCTTGTAAATTTAATTTTCTTTCATAAAAAAATTGCAGCGATTATACAGGTGGGTGTAAAATATGAATTATTTTTATTCCGATATTCGTGTTTGCGAGCATCCTGTAGGTTTTATGACAAAGGTTTGTTTTACAAAAACTAAAACCATATTTTTAATATGAATAAAATGTATGTATTATAAGATTTTTATATATTTAAATAAATGTTTTCAAACATATAGCCCTCTAGCGGATAAACTAAGCAACTTTGAGGTAATGTTCAAGGTCTGTTCAATACTGTTAAATGTAATGATTTACCATTCATTGTATTGTTAAATGTTTACATAAGTTTTGTTTGTGACCAGGACATAATAACTGTGATAGTAGAACTAGAGAAGGAAGGTCGCAGAGTGGCGATGTGGAACTTCGAGGCGAAGCATCAGCAGCTCTTTGAGCAGATCAACTCCGCTATGAAGGGAAACTTCTTCAACGGTATTGATATAGAACAATTTATATCCGGTAAGTTAGTTAAGTTATTAAGTTATATACGAAGAAAAAAATATAAAATAAAACTTCAAAACTTACTTATTTTATAAATGCGCAATGTTTGGATGAATGGATGGATGTTTCTTAGAATTTCTCTTTCTTAATTTGGCATAGATGTAGAACATAGTATGGCTACTAATTAGTGCGTACAAACAAACAAACAAACAAACAAACTCTTCCGCTTTATAATATTAGTATAGATTCACATAAATTTATGTATTTTTATTTTTCAGAAGGCGCCGCTAGAAGTACAAACGTTAATTTTTAAATATTTTGTTTTTTATAATTAATTGAGGTTTTTAATAAATAAGTGAGTTAAGTTGTTAAGTTTAATTACATTGTAATATGTTTAAATGTTGTTTAAACTTTATATAATAAAAATATTAAATGACGATGTGTTTGTTATTACCTAATATCCAAAACAATTTTTTTACTACTAAGTTTTAAGTATGAGAAAATAGATGGATGGATGGATAGATGAATGATATTTGTTAAAAGGTATCACCAGAACCGTTGTATGTAACTGGCTAATTTGGCATATAAGTAGAGAACCTAGAAGATAGCATAGACTACTAATTGAGTTATTTTTTTAATTTCGCGGACGAAATCGCGTGAGACAATTGGTATCACATATCGTCGAAACTGGATAAGCGAGAATGTAAAAGACCGCGATATATTTCTCGCTTTGAGAAGATTATCTCTTACCCGAGTTTCTCGCTTGTGAATGTCGTCCATCGAGGCCGGACAATGACTTATAAATGTTTCTCGCTTAACCAGTTCTCGCTTAACCAGGTTCGACTTTACTTATGATACAAACAACAAAATAAGTTATAATAAAGCTTACATTCAAAGTTTGCAACATAAAATCCTATTCCTAAACTCAAAGAAACCTCTAAAAAGGCAGTAACAATAAAAAAGAAAGGAACAAAATGTCCGCGGAGACGCGCTCGGCGTTAGTTTTTGTTATTTCCAGCAAATAACAAAGTTCCGAGCTGCTCTACTGCACACCTTAATGTCATTTACGTGCCCGAGCGGGGGTAGATGTAAAAATGCATTCCGTGCGATAAAACGTACAGACAATATCACCGCATACGACATCGGGATAAGCCCCCCTCGTGTTTATTTCTAACACGCGAGATACGTAACAACGAATTTCGTATACGACTTTTATTTAAATGAACAATTTAGGTTAGAATAGCTTGATATCAAGTTTTTACATTATAAAGAGAAATATAAAAAAAAATAAACATGTACGCAGACACTTATTTTAGTTTTTAAAGGGAGTGAAAACGGTGATTTTTTTTAATTTACGGATGTTATTCATTTATTAACAGTGCTATCAACTAAAACTTTAATAAGATAAACGAGTAATAAAGTTATCTTACTAATATTATAAATGCGAAAGTTTAGATGAATGGATACTTGGTAGAAAGCTTTATGGATCTCGATGAATGGCACATATGTAGCACGTAATCTGGAAGAACATATAGGCTACTTACTAAGTTTTTGAATGCCGCGCCGACGGAATCGGGGGCAAAAGGTATTTTTAATAAAGAGATTATTTGACTGATTGCAATGCGATGAGCTATTGTTGTGTTACACATTCACCCTCTCAATATAATCTAAAATATACTTCTAGTGTTAGTCTATTTATTAGGCTAATATCGGTAGTTGCAGTTAGAAATAAATTGCGTTACTCGCATGCAAACAGTTGGCTGGAGTTAAATATATTTTTTTGAAACCAATTCCCATAAACTGGTCGCGTACTATTCCAATCAAAATTGAGCTGCGAATAACTAAACGCAGTTAGACAGTTTGGAAATGTAAAAACTGTACAAGTAATATCTGTATTGAAAGTTGAAAATATAATATTTTTAACGGCTGTATGTTATGTAATTTCAATATAGATAAGCATGAATAAACATAGGTAAGTAACTTTTAACTAGCAATATGTAGGTATAGTTAGAAAGAAAGCATCGTGCGAAAGCAAAAGAAATTGAAAAGTAGTTTATGAACACACAACTAGCGCCCATAATCTAGTTTCATTGTGCATCCTGGCGCACCTCTTTCTCAGGATAAAAAAGAATCATAATAATTGTATTTACTAAGTTACATTAACTTTTATAAAAGTTGTTCTGTTGACATATTTTTAAAGGCAATGCAGTGGTTTTCATAAACTTATTAACTTATATTTAGTATACGGCTGTTGAGTATACCGCCATCTGATAAGTGAGGCAGCGGCAATCCGAGCGCGGGAAATGTGTGCACAGGTGAGCGCCCTCGCGCCACCTACCCCGCCCCCTCCCCACCACACATCGCAAATCACCGTCAAATGGATATTGCTGAATTTTCAACTCGACCTACTTTATAACCAGTAATAGAGAACAGAAATTAGTCAATTATTTCGACAATGGAACGACAATGGAAATATACTGAAATAATTTGAAATAAGCTGGACGCTACACGATCGGTAGTAATCTTAACTTGGCTTTTGTCGGATTGTTAGAACATTACACGAGTGTAATTTTTTTTAACGGCACGTAAGCGATAAAAAGCGGTCAAAGCCGGGGCACTATACCGCTACTCTACACAACCGCCTCGTAAATATCCCCCGCGTGTTCAGACTAACAAATTTTCATATCGCGACCGACTGTACCCTATTTTATTTCGTAGCGAATGAAATTTTACGAAGATTTCATAGTAAATTTGTTGTCGTATTGCATTTTACAATGCAGTTCACTTGATGTCGGAAACTAGAAATGAGGTTATGAATACATCTTTAAAATAATATCAATTTTACATGTTATTTGAAAAAATTATTTAGTGTTGGGAAGATTTCCCCATTATTATTAATAGATTTTTAATTCGGTGCGGACGAAGTCGCAGGCAGTTGCTAGCATAATATAAAATAATTTTATCCGTCAGCTGAAAAAGAAGCATATCGTGCAATCTGATATCAGTAAAGACGTCATGTAGAAGAGAGAGGGCGCGTGTTTACTGAGCCCCTAGCTGAGTCATGGCTGTCACTTTCTCGTATGTCCTCAGTTTTTCCTATCATCGTATACTGTAAAAATGATGGCTGAATTATTCTACGTCGACATTTTAATAAGGAAGAAAATGAAGGCGGAGGAAATCAAAATACGAAAATGTTAAACTGGTTTAAAATATATAATTAAGTAAGGCTATGATTTAGGACACAGCTTAAAAAGATTCATACGTTGTCCCTTGACAAATTGGTATCCTATACGATTAACATTTCTTGTGTATCACGCTGGAAATAAGTAAATGTTAAATATACGTATAATATCTTAGATGTGAATTAATTGCGTGGAGTAAAGCATACGGCGGGTTTCGTGTTACACCGCACACATCCGGCAAATGACGCGTCGCCGCCATTTTGTTTGCGCGTCCTCTGATTAACTGACGTCACGAGGAAAGGGGCGCGAGGAAAGCAGCGGGGGGCGTTGATAGATGATCCTAGCCGTCGTTAGCTTTTATCACTGAGGATTCGAGATGATTTTTTCATATAAATATTTATCAAGTGTATGTAATAATTACATGACATAGAGAGAGCATATTTTGAAAACATTTCGGATACCAGCGATTATTAGGCGTTTCTATTCCTACTTGCGTTTTATCGCAAATATGGCAGCAATGCAGAAATCTTTAGAAGTGGAATCTTTATGAATAATTAGTTTATGAATGGAAGAACATTTTTGTACATTCGATAGGCAGTTAGTGTTTGTTAATCCAGCACGTTTAAACAAATTTCCTAGCTTTATTTTACAAAAATATACGCTACCTTATAATATACAGGGTAATGTAGACCTTACTTAATATTATTGGTCCTAATGCGTTGTTTCCTTGTCGTCTTATTTGCTAAACAGTGTGGAAGTCGCTTGATTGATAACAGAGTGCTGAGCGATGGTAATCATCAATTATTCTATGCGTATAATCTTTGCTGGCCACTTACCTCGTTCCTTATTGAATAAACATAATGAACAGATGTGGCAAGTAAAGTTGTAGTGAGTGTACTTTTCTATAGATAAATACATTTAACAGTGGTAGAGGCCGCTTTAACTTCTTCGCACGAATTGTCCCGGCTCGCCCGGTGAAATACCACGACCACACAGAAGACAGGCGTGAAGTGGAAGATATTCCGCGTTTCGTCTGATGAGTGTGCGTCCCGGAGGGTCACCCTTTTTCTTATAAGGAAAGGATGGGAAGTGGAAGTGAACTTTCCGGAAGAAGAAAAAAGGGAAAAAAGATAACACAAATAAAACGTGTATATTTGAAACATATTTCGTGGCATCGCGACTGCCACCATAGTTGTTTGCAGAAATAAATTGTTGTTGAACGCAAACTGTTTGCCAAATTACTGTTGCAAATTTTTGGCACAATATTCTAGAATAGTATTTCAATATTTATATTTTATAGATGTCTATACAAGTGGTGGTTTACTATACAATGTGGTCCTCGTGTGAAATTAAATGATGAGTAGTCTGTTTGTCGATAGAAACCCAAGATAAGTACTAAATTAAAAAATATCCTAAAAATGTTCATGTCCTTGTTGTCATATCGTAATTTTTATTCTTAATGTTCTTATTGATTGTAAGATAAAACAATCTATTAAATGTATAGAAATCATCTCAGTAACACGAAATCCTTGGCCAATTTTAACCCTTTCTTTTGTTAATAAGGTTGCTATAAAGAAGAATTGTTAATCTTCTTAATTTTAATTTTTATTCGCAAATAGCTTAAAATTTTAATTAATAAGAGGCACAAGAATAAGAAATAATTGACGAGGTCGTGATCTCTTTAGAGAATTATCGTTTAATGTTAACAAATTGTTAATTTCAGTTTGTTGAAGTCTTTAAGATATTGGTCATGCTTGAGAAATATGTCTGTTATATAATTTTTCGACTAAAGTTTATAACGAGTTTGTTATTAAGTTTGAAAAGATAACTTTAAGTATTAATATGTAATAGATATTAAAAAAAATCGTATACAGTTCATGCTAGCTTAAACACAAAGCTTGTAAACAAATATCCCTAACCCTATTTAATCGAGTATTTAAATAAAATTTAAACGATATAACCACACTTATGAAGTCCTCGTTTAAAGTAAACTAATTTTGTTCTTAAAAAGCTATTATTTTCGATCAATAAAGACATTATCTTACTCCATTTAGAGCTATATTTAAGATTGTACTACTCAATTTCATTGCTATCCCATGAATATTTGCGAAGTGAGTTACGTAGAGCTTTAAGATGGCAATAGAGCATGAATCATAAGACAGCGGCGTGCCAGAGTGACGTCAGAGGGGCAATAAATCCAGCCGAAGCTCGCGACCGTGATGCACGACTTGTGAACTCTCCCGAACTTGTCCGGTCTAACTTTGTACAGAGCGGAATTAATGATGACGTTTATGAACTTTGAAGATTTTCAAATTGTTATAGATGTAATTGAAAAAATACGAATAAAACAAATTCGTAGACAGTAACGGTTTTAGCTCTACCTTTACCAATATGGGCGAGATGTGTACGCCACCTACTTTCTCTACCATGTCTGGGGGAAAGGTTAAGTGAGACTGTGTAATTTGCAGACCTGTGGCGCCCATTTGTATCCTGCACCCTGGATGGTCGCCTGCCTGTCTAAAGCAGGCTACAAACGTTCAATTTTAACAGGATAGTCGAACTATTCAGTTAAAACGTACGTATTTTTTTATTTATTAAAAATGTATACACATTAACAATTAAACAAAAAGGTTGTGCGTTGGAGTTTGTCATAGTATGAACTGTGTGACAGACACCGACGAAATTGGGATATATTTTGACATGAGTTTTAACTAAACAATCGAATTGATCAGTTAAAACTGACGGTAGCCGACTCAAACTTTCATTTTCAAGCGCGAAGATATCTTGAAGTCTCCTTTGACGCGATCATTTGAGTATATTGGGTTATTGTTTTCAGAATTACAAACAAATTGTAAATAGTGACATTTTTAGCTTTTAAACTTTGTAAATGTAAATCACTTTAATAAAATATATTGTCCGATTCAATAATAGTCGTTTATGAAATTGAACGGGAGCTTAAAATAATTGAATAAATACGCGCCACATCAGATGAGCTTTTAAAATGATTGTGTAAAATAATAATTTGTTTGTTCATTTTACATTGATTAATAATAATAATATTTGTAATGTTTTAAACTGTACAATAAAAACTACGTATAAAGAAGATATTTATTAAATGGTATATAATTGATGAATTTTCCACTTCTCCCTCAACCTGCGAAGAGAATAGACGTGTTACATAATGCTTCGTTAAATTGTGAATATTTCAACAGTACAGTTGGATTTATTTATGCTAGTTTCTTTTATCTTTTTTCTTTTATATTATATGGAAAAAAATCTAAAAAAAGAAGCTGACTTTCTCGGAAAAATAGATTATCTCAAGTCATAGAGATTCAAAGCTTCTATAGACTTTTACTTAACCATTAAAAAAATTATTTCAGATAACTTTTCTCATAAAAATCCTTAAATTCTTTTTATTAAAAAAGTATTAACTTTATAACGTCTAAGCAACATAATTATTTGGAACGTCATCGGCGAGGCTTAGCCGCTCTGAGCTTGGATTAGGTACATCACAGAGCTCTTATCTTTTGAAGCAGAAATATGGTCGTTAATAATTTACTAACTAAATTGAATCAGTAGACAAGATAGAATTTAAAATGAGCAATATGGATAGTCAATGTTATCAGATTTAAAATGATAGATAATTCTTTAAGTAATGATTCATTTATTATTTAAAAGGATTTAAATCGAATTTCATTTATTCGTTATATTCGTTCGTAATGTTTGTCAGAGCGTAGCTTGCGGTTACGAGCGCATCTGCTACGCCGTAGAACCTCAACAGCCTCAATTTGCCGTTTTGTTAACGAATGAATTCTCGCTCTGAAATTCGACATTTCTTTGATGAGATCAAATCAAAATTTATTAGAATCGAATAAGAATTTTTAAAAATATCCTCGAATTAGTATTAGCACTTCTACGCTTTAACTTGTTAATTGAAGCTACGTAAGTATGAAAAGTAAACAGCTTCTACCTAAATAGAGAATCTCGTATCACGTGAATAGTGTTAATATTATGACACGTCTCACACCTCACGCCTCAGACCTCACACCTCACAGTCTACGGCGGTTGAGGCGGCGCTAAATAATTAACAATTCACAAGACGAGGTCTGAAGACTTACGACCCACCACTTGACTTATGCAACAACTTGTTCCGACACGTTGCCATTAAATTTTGAATCTAACCGAACTAATAATTCTGTATATACCTAGATTTATTTTCCACTTTCTAATGCGTGGTTAAGGCATTTTTTTTTAAAGTAACCGTGACTTTTCAGTATCGAAAGGCATTTTTTTTATATATTTTTAATAAGAATACGAGGGATTACAATGATTGTATAAACAAGTGTCTAAGGAATCGCGGTATGTTTCTCTCTTACTTGGGTTACTTGCTTCTGGAGGTCGTGCGTCGAGACCGGACAATGATTTGCTTATAGAGGTTTCTGTATCTCGCTTATCTTGTTCTCGAATTTACAAGGTCTGCTTTGCAATGTTTTATACAAGTGTCAATGGAAACTCATGTTTAGTGAATATACAACAAGGTAAAAGGCGTATAAAACTATTTACATAGATATGTTATGTAGATAATCCGACACTGTGCCGGTGTACTGGCGCAACACTAGCCTTACCAAAATGTCGACGTTTATGTCCCCTCACTAATCATTCTGACACTTGACTTTGTAATGACAGCGTCAAATTCTCGCCAAAGGATTCTATCTAATAATGTCTAAAAATAGTTATAAGTATAAGGAAATCTACAAGAATAATAGAAAAAATTAATAAAGAGTTGGTTATACCTTACAGGTATTACGCTGATACTTTTCCAATAAATATTCTTTGTGCGAGGCAGATATTCTCTCGGAATACAAAATTACAAATCTCTATCCCGCGCCCTCAAACTTTCCCTGTTTATTGGACAACTTGTGTAATTCAATATTTCTCTTTGTTCTTTATTTACTTTGCATGTCACATCGTCTTGACACTATTTTCTTGTTGTTGACACTTTTTTTCCTTTTTTGTAATTGTTGTTGCTCAAATTGTCACTTTTAGAAATTACAATTTTTATGTTATTTATTTTTAAAACAACACAATTCATAGCCAGAGACTTGTCATTATAGGTAACCATTTGGCGAGGAGAACCACATGCCAGAAAAAACCTCTCTCTCCTCTTTTCAACATTCATACATCTATGCGCTTGCTTGTCGGTTTGGAGTTTTTTGTAAACATGTTTTCCCAGACATATAACGTCCAGATTGATGAAATACTCAAAAATGACCGTATTAAGTGCACCCGAAACCGACGTGTATGGGTAGACGTATGAATATATGAACGAAAGCGGTGTGTCAGGACAGCGCCAAATAGAGGTGCGTTGTCTCTGCCTACTCATCTGGGTTGCGGTCGTAAGTTTTTTGGTTGTTATTGTTTCTTACATTTAAGGAATATAATAAGTACGATTATGTAAATATGAAAATGAATATCAAATCTTTAGCTCTGTATACACTCTAAAAGGACACTTTAAAATATTTATTTCTATTTTTCAAACTAAAAAAAATAAACTAGTTAACTAAGTACTATAGTGACAATATAATAGGACACCTTATTCATTTCAACGAACTGAATCTGTAAAACTTTCCATTCCGCTGTTCAATATTAAGGTTGTCAACTATAATTTGGTTTTTACAATTTTCACACGAACGTGAAATTGCATTAATGTTCCGATAAAACGTGCAGCGATTGCCACACGTAAATTAGTTCAGTAATTATTCGATGGACGTGACGTAGAATTATTAAAGATTTCAAGAAACAAAGATTAATCGTGTTCAGGATAGATAAATATTTCTGTGATTAACTTAACAAGCAGCCTAAGTGTTCTTCCAGACTATTTTCTACATCTATTTCAAATTACAGCGAGATCTATGCAGCAGTTCCGGAGATATGTTCAAACATCCATCCATCCATCTAAACATTCGCATTTATAATATTATAGTAAGAGTAAGATTAGAATATATCTATACAAATAGAATGTTTGTTACAAACAAACTGTCATCACCAACCTGCCCTTATCCCTATGGGTTGGCACAGTATGTACTACTCCTCCACACATCTCTATCAGCCGTCATATCCGAGTCTACCCCCTTCCTACGCATATCCTCTTTCACACAGTCATTCCATATTTTTTTGGTCTTCCTCTACCATTGGTACTAAGAAAGTGTATTTATACAAAATTGGATAGGAAAATAGCAAAAATATCCGTAGTTACCAAGTTTATTGTTGGTTCCTGAGACCAAAATCGAATGAAGATTTTGGTCTCAGATACCCAAGGTAAGTCTAGTAAAGAAAGGAAGTAAAATCGTTTTAACATGTCTGAGTATAGAAATTTGTTGAGACATTAACAAAAGAGATGTACGTTACAAATTGTTAGAGGATTATGTTATACTTATTCTAATAAGTTCTTTAATTAGCCCCAAATTCGTAATCCGAGGCTTAGCGGAATCCATGAAATCTGCAAGGGATTCAATGTAAGGCCGCCCGATGACAACAAACCCTTTATTAATTCTAAAGCAATTAACAAAATGGTCGGACCGCACGGGAATATTTGTCCTTGTACCAACAAAAGATAATCTTTAAAACATGCGAAACTTACAGTGGGTTTATGAGACTAAAATATATGTGTAAAACCTATCGATTGATGTAATTATTTTTGACAAAACAATATATTTTAAACGGGTATCTTGTTCTCAGAAATCAACGATTAGTGAAACGATGGTTGGTTCAAGAATGAAACTAGAGTTGTAATTCTGGTAAAATTTTATTGCATTTGCACAGATTTACAAGGATGTTAAGTAGTACGGGCAAACACCGCGTCTCGACGTTGATAGCGTGTAATGACGCGACACACATTAGCTCGCTTTCTCGTCTTCCTGTGCTCCTAGTGATGTAGATATGTATGTTCTTTATCTAATCTGTTTATTAAACGTGTAAATATTTCTAACGGTAACTTCCTTCCATCAATAGCTTTTGTATCATTTGGAATTTAATTGAAAAGATCCTCATATTAGATGCCTTAAAATTGGAACTTATATGAAGAAAGTAAACGTTAGGCTTTCTGAACACATTCCTTTCGTTCTGTTCCTTAAGGTTTACGGTTTAGGTTTTCATATTTATAGTTTCTTAACTAGTCTTTTATTTTTACCGATTTGTTAAAGATTAAGCAGAATTAAGGTCTCGTAACTCGGCCATTGTCTATAGATTTGAAGTAAATCCTGATAAATGAGGTCTGCGTTGGCGGCAGCTACGCGACGCGGCGCGGGCGTGAGTTCCGAACTCACAAATTGTCCTTTGTTTATGAGGTTTATTTGCGAAACATAACAGACGTTCTCTCTGCGCCCGACCAACATTACTCAGCCGGGTTTAACTCGTTGAATTTTAACCGAGATTTAATGTGAAGCATCGTTTGAATGTGTCTCATTACTTGAGCGAGTCGACATTTTTTTGTATTTTATTTTGTTAAATGATTTAAGGTATGTTTTATTGTTAAGTCACCTTCTAATTTAAATTGTGTTTTTCGACACTTTTAAAAAAAATTTAAACTTATGTCTTCTTAAACAATTAGCGATAAGTATTTTTTGTCATTCCACAATTTGTCGGTAATTATTCACTGCTGAATATTATAAATTATAAGAACCCAAACAAAAAAAAAGTTCACAGTACGCAAGCCAGAAGTTGATGTTTCAACGATATTCAAGTACTGTAGCGACAGTTCAAAGAGTGCCCAAAGACACAATCCTCGCGTCGTATTTGCGATCCAAAACAAACGCCAGCGCCCCCGCCCGCGCCCCGCCCCCGTCTAGCACCCCCGAACACAATTGGGGATGAATGTAGGATTCTGCTGTACCGCCTTTAAAATATATTGAAGCACATTAAATACGATTCTCATTCAAACAAGGGCTTTCGATGCCGACTAATAAATCAGGATGAAACCTTAAGACGCATTAAAAATCTAATCCTTACGAATCTATTGTAGCTTAGATGGATTGTTAAGGATTTAGAACAATGTCTAAAAGCTGAACCTTGTCGCACAATATACTTGACGTCAAAAGTACATTTTTGAAATTCCCATTTTTACCTAAATTAAAAGTATTTAACCTAAAGTTAAATAATAAACGTATTAACCACTTTCAAAAATGGAACTCAATTTTTTTTTATAACAGAAGGGGGCAAACGATCATCGGGAACACCGAGGTGTTCAATGACGCCCATGGACATCAGCAATTCTAGAGAAACAGCAGATACGTTGCCGGCCTTTGAGATGGTGATACGCTCGCATCTTAGCAATAATGGCTATAAAAGTTTCCCTTTGATAAAACAGAACAAACATAAATCCTTTATAAGTGAAATCAAAATGGACCGCAATTAAACAGATAGTGGACACTTCATGTAAGTTATAGAGCTTCAAGCAATAACTCCGGCGATGTATTACCGCTGCGGGATCTCTCACAAAACTCATACTTTGTTGTAAATCCTTTCTGATTCCAGACGAAAGGTTTATATCGTTCAAGTTAAAAGTTGTTCCATCTTTGTTTAAGTCGACGTTGAAGATCAACGTTTATTTCTTGAGGGAGCTCGCGAGCTTTATCGCTTATACTTCGCGTAACTTGATATCGTTCCCACGATAAATATTAAACTTTATAACACATTTACTTATTTTTAAATGCAAATGTAATATATACGACTCCAAAGAATGGACGATGAATTATAAGCAGGGTCGGTTTTAGAATTTCAGGCGCCCTGTGCGAGAGTTTTTTGGTGTCGGGGGAAATCTTCCAAAGATATCTTGGGAGGCACCGCAGGCGCCAGACTCGGATATAAAGGGACGCCTGCGGCGCCTCCTTATGCCCAGTGCATTGTGCGGTTGACCCACCTCGTCTTACCCTAACGCCGCTACGGAGTACAAGGTATAATGTTTCAATAATGAGAAGTTCTTTTAGTAGCCTTAACATACTGAAGTATGCATTACGCTATAAATAACTATAAAAGTTCCATTAAAACTCCTTTTCCACTAATGCATAGTTACTCAAATGCGAATAACAATTGTAAGTCTCTAGACTGTTTGAATTTGTTTAAAATTTGTTTAATTAGTCTAGAATTTGTTTTTTATGTTTCATCTTATAAATGGCAAAAGAAAAATAAAAACTTTTGTAGCAACATTTAAGTAACTATTTTATAAAACCAACAGCACTCTCAAGCTTTGCATAATATGATTAATAGTTTACGGGTCGGCAGAGACGGGCGCGGAGTGCAAGCGAATTATGTACGCGATGACCTTACTTAATATACTTTCTAGTACAAGTCCACAAACGATCTCTCTATACCTAATATTATAATACAGTATAATCTTAAAAAATAATGATACTTAACTTACTGCAAGAATTTACCTTAACATTAGGCTTAAGCTTACATGTTGTTGTCTCAATTTTTTCAGCGCTAATGATATGGATGACAATATATTTTTATATGAGAGATAGATCCGTTTGTTCCTTTCGTACATATTCCAGGATGGAAATTACAATGTAACAATAATTCCAGTTTTGTCATTGTCCTACTACATGGTTTAGTGTCGTTGGCAGAGAACGTCAGAAACATAAAGGGTTGCTTTGATTCTTCGTTAAGTTGGGTTGTCTAGAGAGATCTGTCTCCTAACTTTAACCAAAATACGCGTTAACCGTGAAGTTACAGGAACCTTCAACTACTAAACTTTTAATATACATAAATATTTTCATTAAGTATTTAATTCAATATTAAAAAAGCAATATTGGTATACCTATATAGGTAATATCAGAAGTGAGTCGAAGTCATTTTACAATGGCAGCGTAACTCAATATTCACAAGGGACGTTGCATTGACAAGAGTGACGTCACGTGTGACGACATTCGACACGCGCCATATTGGACGAGGCTTCCCTTGTGAGTATTTTAATATTAAAGTACATATAGACTTCACATGCGATACAGATGACAAAACTTCTCTTGTATTTAATTACATCTTACTAATACTTACTTACGTTTGACGTCAAAAATTGCGTTATGGCCGCTTGAAACTAAATTTAGAATCATCACGCTACATTGTTGGATGCTCTTTCGTCAAAAATCGTTTCATGGAATGCTATTAAATTGCTTATTTTCTTACTAATATTATAAATGTGAATGTTTAGATGGATGGATGTTTCAAAGTATCTCCGTAATGGCTCAACGGATTTTGATGAAATTTAGCACACATATAGAACATAGTCTGGAAAAACACCTAGGCTACCTTTTAACTTTTTTTTAATTTCACGCGTACGAAGTCACAGGCGACTAAGCGTAAATTTCAATTGGCATTACAGTTGTATTAGAACACTCTCTATCTTTGTTTTTTCAAAAAAGAATAACAGGGATGGGTATATTGTAATACAGATGTTATACCTATGGATATTGACTGTAGCAATCATAGTCAAAACACAGTACAAGCTCCGCGTCATAGGTAGTAGGTGGGATTTCAATTTGGCGCAATTGTGTGACCACACATTGGAAAACAATACATATAATATTATTAAACAGGAAGCTTAAAATATCCAATCAAATCAGTCTAAGTGCTTCCGATCATAATTGGTGAGGCGATAATTGATAGTTATTAATGAAATTGATTGTTGATTCAATTTTGCATAGAATTATGTTATATTATTATATATATCAGCATATGATATTCATTTGTATGTCGTTATATATAACTAATATGTAACCATAACTGTAATAAAGTTAAAACAATTAAGTTTAAGAAATCTGTTCGGTAGTTGTTTTTTGTAAAATTATGCAATTTTTATAAACATTTTTTTTTATCTGAAAGAATACGTACACTATTAATTAAGCTTTTTATTCCGCCGGACAGAGTCACGGGCGACAGCTAGTTCACAAATAATTATATACATACGTATTTGAAAAACTATTTTGTGCACGATGTTATTAAGATTATATTTAATTTAAAGTAAACTATTTAAGTCTAGAATCTTATATTGTGAGCACTTAGATTTTACTCTCCGCTAACTAGGTCAGATCAGTTACAGTGTAGTCTTGTTTACTCGTCTGTCTGTGACACTGAGTTACGTATCGGCTCCTCGGCCAATCCCCGCTTTTATCAATTAATTTAAAACATTGTGTTATATGTTTTATTTGAAAAAGGTAATATTGTTCTAGTCTTAATACATTCTTGTGGAAAATTTTACAACAACGTAGGCAATCTGTTTGAAATTAATACAATACGATTTAAAAGAATTTAACTCACTGCTTGTTTCTAAAATATGATTAAGTGAGTTGTCCTTAACCACCAAAACCGATTATTTCCATTATCAGAACATTTCCATTATTATCATAATAGGAAATGCGATTCGAGTTTAATAATATATTTTACTAATATTATAAATGCGAATGTTTGGATGAACGGATGTTTGTTTGTTAGAAGTTACCTCAAAAGCGGCCGCATGGATCTTGTTGAAATTTGCCACAGATGTAGAACAATGTCTGGAATAACACAGACGCCACCTTTTTTTAAATTTTGCTCGGACAGAGTCGCGGACGACGGATAGTTTTCAATATTTAGGCTTCCAAATGAGTAACAAATATTGTATAGAACCACTAAATAGCAACCGCGCTTGAATGAAGTTGTGAACATGACGTGCAATCACGTTGATGATCCGTCTCACGTCAATTGCATCCGATAACTGGTTATATCTGGTTATATCCGGCTACACCCGGCCCCGCTTCAAGCTGGTATACCCGGGTGTACCCGGCCCCACTCCCAGTGGCGCGGAATTCAATTTCATCTCTTATAAAATAAAATAATATCATTTTAAGAGCTATATTTATTACATGATCTTATTTAAGGAAATAATAAATAATATTAAGTAGTAGTTATGTAGATTATATTTTCTTTGTACTGACGTTTCTCCATATAAGAATTTAGCAGTTTTTATTGCAAAGGTGATTTATTTTATTGCTATTTTATTTTCACAGGCGCAGTACCTTGCTACTGCATATAAACGACCCTCGTTTTGCAAACAAACAGTGGCTGTATAAGGTCACGTAAGACGATTGCTGACGCGTGTGAGCTCATCCCAGAGCGGTGCACCAACCTCGCTCACGTAGCTGCAGTATAGAGGCACCTTTTGTATGCTGCTACTGGATTGTCGCACAATATATTCTAACCAGCCAGCATCACGTACCAAAAATTAAGGTGTGCAACTCCAGTTATAAATATTAAAAGATTCGAAATTTTAAAGTTGCAACACAATATAATGCTACGTTACAAATAAATTTATTCGTAGTATAATATTGTTAACAGAGATTCGTATTTTTATTGAAAAAGAACATCGTACAGCTTTTTCTTGCCCTTAAGTCAACTAAAGATATTTTATCTTAATAAAAGTAAACTGAAACGAGAGAACTACATCGATAAATAAACGATAAAACATTATTAACGATTTTCCGCATTCGATAATCCATCATTCGTCTTCCACTCGGTTACCGACGCTGTCAGATGACGCGGCAAATATGGCGGCGGCAACATGGCGGCTGACAACTGCCAAATGACAGATTGATAGATGCTAAATTCAACATGTTGTCATTTCAACTAGTTTTTCTTTTGATTAAATTAATCTTAATTCTTACTAATATTATAAATGCGAATGTTTGGATCGATGGATGGATAGATGAATGTTTTTAGAAGGTATCTCCAAAATTAGTGCTCACTGAAATTTGGTATTAATCTAGAACATAGTCTGGAAGAGCAGTTAGGCAAAGTCGCGGACGACTTAGATGTCGCCCGCGACTCCGGTCGTGCGTCTTACGTCCGACAAGTCTTGAAATATATTTAACTATACTATATTATAAATATTAACATTTGCTAAATGTAGGATAACAATATTACCAAGCACTTTAAAAAATTATATGTATAGGTACCAATTTTTTGGTTGTGAATTTTCCGTTCTTCGAGAGGCCGCAACGAGATGCTTCAGACTCATAAACTAGTAATTGTATTACGTCCTAACTGATGTGCCGGGTGGGGCCAGGAAAACAGAGATAAACAATAAAGTGACAAAGTTTTAGTACAGCAAACTAATATTTTTGTTTTTGTTTGCTTCGTTTTAATTACGACCAACGGAACCAGTGCCACCGTAACGGGGAGAATCGTGCTATCGAAATGACTAACCATTGGTTTCTGAGACAAAAATTTCTGCATAAAACATATCGTCATCCTCATCATTTATCTTTCACAAAACAGAGATAACAATATGTTTTAAACGGGGATTTTACTCTGAAACCCACTGTTATACAATTTTTGTCACCTTCATAAGTTTATTGCGAATCTTACAGTAAGAATATTTGATTTAAAATTGGAACACTATATTGAATCGCAGTTTTAGTGGCCGCAACTTAACGTCAGACTTTTACAAAACCATTTAACTTCGTTTACAAAGTCTTTATTTGATGAAGGCGGCTTTTACCAGATATGAAATATTCATAACCTCTGCACTCTGCCGAAGTACTTTCTTTAAGATGTGTTCCGCGCGGGCCGCGGCGTTAATACCTTCAAGGCGTAGTTTACTACGTCGAGGAGAGAACCTCGTAAATATTGTTATAAAGAAAATTGTGCTATTAGTAAACATGATAAGGATGAGGTTCGGAATCATTTGAATACTGGCAGTCTTGAAACGCTAAGTTGCCGGCGTTAGTGTTTCTTCACCTATAACTTAAGTGACTTCAAGATTGTTTTTACTAAAGTAGCGATTTCTTTCGAACACATAAGGACTTAACGTCAAGTGAGATTGTAGTCAAGCGCTATTTTATTATTAAAAATCCATAGTCGCTGCTGCGTAGTTTTACCACGTTGAAGTTGCATTAAATGTGGTTATTATATTTTTTTCTGAATTCATCGTTTTATTTCCGTCATATGATTAATTGACATCTCCCGACATGCTTGTACGTTGATAAATATATCATACAATGTCTTCACATGTTTTGTGAAACTTCCTGACTTTGTAACTTTATCTCCCGCGATATCTGATATTTTTCACATCCTGTAGTTTCTTCGTTGTTCTTGATTTACATTTATTTATAAAAGAAAACCTGAAAATGTAAGTTTGCTAAACAAATCACCATGTATAACATAAATTCGAGGTATGAATTAGCCCCTTTTTAGAAGAAGTTGGTTTCGGCTTATGTTAACTTCCTAAACCTTAGTAGGTTTAAGACATCTCAGATAAAAAATGGTGACTCTGAAATATCTATAATTGTTTAATATAGACATATTACTAAAAAGGGGAAAGAACTTTCGAGGGTATTCATGACATAATTTTGGTAATTTTTAGTGCATTTTGTTTGATTTTTTTTCCATGAATGTAACCGTGTAAGCATTTGGCATAGAGTCCATTTCATGAACTTCTAAATTGGCAGTTAAAATCTACAGGGAGACATAGTGATCGCATCGAATCCATTAATTGCATTAAACAAATATTTATTTACCGCTTCAACTACTTTCAAAATTGCCAATAGTCTGCTAGTTGTGTATTTAATCGCGCGGTGAAAGCGCTTTAAAAATTGAACGCAGACAAAAATGCCTCTTTAATTCTTTTTACGTATGTACTGTGTTTATTTTTCTAGCAATCTTTCATTTTTCGTCAATAAATCACAGAAAGGTAAGGCTCTCCACAAAAAACAACGTAAATCTTCGAAACCGCACGATTTAAGTCGTTAAGAGACTTTACTAAAACAATGTCAAAGAGGTTTGGTTATAGCACGAGTCGTCGAAATCTCCATCTGTCATCGTGAAAGCCAGTCGCTACTCGTCAAGCTCATCGTGAGAAAAGTTGTTGAGTCCGAAGATTTACATTGCCTTGCGTAGATAGACCAAATTCATATCGTAATCGCTTCCGAATTCAAAAGAGTACTGGTACAAGCCGATTGGAATTCATAATAACGATCAAACAGAATTTTATTTAAGCAAGAAATCACTTCTTGTACTAATTTGGTCGCAGCTTCACGGCGCTTGTAATAATTAGGTAGTCGGTGCGTGAGGGCATCGCTGCGTGACCTCGCTGCAAATCGCGGGGCAAAGAGTTGTACGTGACGATCATAGATTTTACTTTTGCACAAAGGAAGGTGAGAGGTAAGGAACTTTTAGTAAGGTCTTTTGACCGCTTTTATCAATTCCATAAGCATTTCGTAACTGTCCATCATTTTCATTTATTCGTTATCCAACTGATCCAGAAATAGTGTTAAGTTTTTCCCAGATATTTTTATGGTATATTTCCGATTCCTTGTCATCTGTTTTATTGTAACTTCCTAGTGCATTTTTGGTATCGAGGGTGCCTTGTTTTTTTGGAAGGAAACGGGTTATTTGTGCCTTGACTGACCCACTCGATGTCATCTGGACTGGAGATAGTTCCGGGATCTGTTAAGGAACGCACAGGTAACCTCCAGGAAGGCTACTTCTAAACGGATCGATCGATAGAAATGTAAATTGTATAGCAAAGGTTTGATAAACTTTTATTCAATTTGAAGAGGGGGTGCATCTACACTTTTAAGAGGTAATGTTAGATTAATATGCGCAGCCACGAGCTTCGGGTAAGTGCGGGCGATTTGCTGAGAAACTATCGAGTGTCTTTCACTTTGCTATTACATACAACAGTTATGCTAAACTAAACTTTAAAAAACTGTAAAAGAAAAAAACGCAACAGTATAAATTTCTACAATCATTAAAATTTCAAGAAGAAGAAACAGAAGGATTGTTTACACAGAAAATAAAATAGGCAAAATCCAACTCAACTAACGTATGAGCGCCAAACTGTTGATTGTAGCTTCAGTAATTTTGAAGAGTGATTTTTTGATTGTTTACAGATATGTTGCGATTATTTATATTAAACACAGTACAACAAATTATAACTAAAGTGTTTTATTTTCTCTCTCTCTTAGTCGTTGCCATATTATGAAAGATTTTATGAGCTATAAAGACTGAGTCATTTGTACAGATTTCTTGTATAAGCGTTATGTCATTTGACCTTCACACTTAATCGGATTCTGGTTTTAAAACTAAACTTTCTTCATTATCTTTCTACTGTTTATTATGTAACACAATCGATCTTATTCAGCAACGTTCTTGTAAAGTCAGTTAGGATAATCAGGATATTTCCGCTGTAAATTAGCATACTTGGATATTCCTTTCCCTTCCACGGCTATCAATAAAGTCTGTTCTTTTATTTTTAAAACGCTTCCGATGGATTAGTATGCGCCAGCACGCGCGCCGATGCCGAACCATCCGATAAAAACGCGGCGTCGATTTATTACCCAAGTATTGGATTATTTTAGATACGTAAAATATGTAATTATTAAAGGAATCTTCTTCTTATTTAAGGGATAAGAATCTATTAAAAGTAGAAACACTTACTTTGACATCAATGGTAGGTAATAAGTTAATATTCTCTCTCTGTCCGTCTCCTTCTCGGTTGATAAAAGGATTGAATGTCTATGAGCAGCGGTTGCTTCGCAATTTCGGCGAATACAGGTTGCCAATTTTTCGTTTGCCACCTTATAATATAAAAATATTTAATCTCAAGAAGGCTGAAAGGTTGAGAACTTATCACCGTCTAAAACAAAATGTTGATGATTTGTAGTTGCTTTTTAAATGAAATTTCACCGTGGATAGTAAATAATCTTCCTTGACAGTACATATTTGGCATATCGATGTAACTTGTTTAGTAGGAGATTACTTTGTTGTCTAGTTACTTGATTATTTGAGAATCGACTCTTGTTATTTGTACTAGGAGTTCATAACTTGCTGAATGTGGGTCGCGGCCGCGCTGTCCGACTCTACTCCAATTGATTAACAACTTCTATTTTTTTAATTAATTAACAACCCACTTGTATTTGTTTTGCTATTCAATATTTTGTAATTTAATTTTGAATAGAGAAATAGAGCGTAGCCGATAAGATGATTTATAATGATTTTTTTTTTATGAAACTTTGAATTAGTGATTGGGTTTTTAAAAATTACAACCAAACAGAAATGATTCAGTTTTGTTTTGAATATTGCCAATAGGTCACCTAATATATGATAAATATAATTTTCTTTTCCTTAAGACAATTTCCTTCTTATTTCAAGGAAAAAACGTAATATTATTTTGTGATGGGAATGTTGGTTAACATTTCAATATGAGACATCTGTTGCCACGAACTGTGTACGTGGTTTTACGTATCACTGCATCTCATATGTTTCCTTTGTATTTCTCCAAAAACTTCGTTTACTTTGAATGGCCCCTTAGTGTAGAATTCTCTTAATAAACCGAGTGTTTAAGTAACCTTAAAACGTGCGAAAGTAAGTTTTTGCAATAAGTTAAAAAGGTGAATGTAAAACGTACTCGCACATAGATTTACATATATACATGTATTAAAAGCTTTTTCGCAGGCTAATGTATCAGGGGGTGTAACTCAGTGGTAGAGTGTCTGCTTCGCATGCTGAAAGTCCTGGGTTCAAATCCCAGCACCTCCAAGTACTTTTTTTGGTATTTTTCATTTTTGCGAAAGTATTGTGTTGAATGTTTTTGTACTAATATTTTGACAGTAGAGGTTCAAAGTTATTTTGTACATTTGTTGTGATATTGTGGAGTGCGAGTGCGTATTTAACATTCTATATTCGAGCCTACATTCGTTGGCCTTTCACTTATTCATTAAAAGTAGATCTCACGTAATTGCCTCCGTGGCGCGGCGGTGTAACACAATTTACGCTACATGTTTGCGAAGCCTTGTGATTGGTGTTCGTTTAAAACTAGTAAAAGAGTTGTTTATTTATATCCTACTATCAATTAACCAAATTAATGAAATTACAACAAGTATTGTGAAATTTAAGAGATTTTGTTGTTATAAACCTCGTCTTTCCTATGGATAAGTTATAACAAAATATTTTTAGGTAACGTAGGAAATTTTTAAATTCTATTTGCACACTTAATATATTTTTGTCGACAAAAATATAAAGTGTATTTGTAAAAAAGATATCTGTGGAGGTGCTGGGATTTGAACCCAGGACTTTCAGCATGCGAAGCAGACACTCTACCGCTGAGTTACACCCCCGATGACGATTACGACGAATTTAAGTCACTTAATCCTTAACTACACTTAATAATTTGACTTTACCTGGTTCCTAATTAACCCAGATATGTGACATAGGGTGTCCGTTTTTGTGAACTTTCGCTTGTTAATAATAGAATTTAATAACATGTCGTAAGTAATACAATATGCTTTGTAAGAACACACGACAGAACATTTCAATAAAGGACTTTCTGAAGGACATCTGTCACATGTATCCTGTAGTACCACATTTGGCCGCTTGCGTCGCTCTACTCGTAAATTGTAAAGGGTACAAAGGTATTATATGTTGATTCTATATTTAACTGAAACAATAGCAAATAATATGTATAACTAGCTGTCGCCCGCGATTCCGTCTGCGCGGATTAAATATAAACATTAGGATTTTTAACCTATGTTCTTTCAGACTATGTTCTACTACATCTGTGCCAAATTTCAGCGAGATCCGTTGATCCGTTCCGGAGATACCTTCAAACAAACATCCATCCATCTAAACTTTCGCTTTTATAATATTAGTAAGATAAGAAGTAAGATTAAATTGTAATTCCGGTATTCATCAGCGTCAAATCATTATATAGACACTTTCGTATCTCCAGAACGGCTGAATGGATATCAATGAAATTTAGCATACATGTAGAACATAGTCTGGAAGAACACATAGGCTACTTATTATGTTTGTTTTTTAATTTCGCGCGGACGGAGTCGCGGGCGACAGCTAGATTATAAATAAATACAAGATTTAGTCAACATATATAACTCAGAGTGCTATTTGGTTAAGACATTTCGAACTTATATTAATCTTAGTTGCAACGCTTATTTGACGCGGTAGCTTCGTAAGTTTATAGCTACAAGCTAAGTTATGAACTTAAGTTTAAGTTAAACGCATGTCAAATGTACAGTTACTGGTTTCACCTAATCTTTATATATATAATTCTTCTGTGAGTGTGTATGTCACTGAACTTCTCTCAAACGACTGGACCGATTTTGATGAAATTTTTTGTGTGTGTTAAAGGGGATCTGGGAATGGTTAAGATTCACAATTTTCATCAAATATTAACTTCATATTAATTTATTCAAATTAAAGACGTGTAGACAGGACAACGTCTGTTGGGTCCGCTAGTACTTTATATAACTTAATTATTTTAGTATGTATGTGCAAATGCTGTATTTAATAAATTCATTCTTGTAAATAAATTTACACTTACCTTAACTTGAAAATTAATCATTCAAGTAACCGTTGATTTCTGAGACTAAAATAATCGTTTTGTCAAAGACAGGGATGATGGTATTTTTTAATACAGATATTTTGGTCTCAGAAACCATCGATAAGTCATAGATAATCTACATAACAAAGACATGTAAGTAATATATATATGCTATTATATATACATTCTGATTGCATAATACATAAGGTGTGAGCTTCACAATATTACCAGTTAGTTTCAGGTCAATGTATCGGCGCGGCTCTCAATTGATTGACTCAACAACAAAAGGGTCAATTTGTGAGGGCAGTTGTTATGACATAAGTTTAATCAGGGTGGTTTCTGACTTGCGGATTGATTATCGAACTAACCATCAATATTAACTAACATTATTACTTTTAGACAGTATTAGTTAGAATCCTTTGACGAGAATGGCGTGCTTTTTTTTACAAATTCCAGTTCCAGAAATAAATAGTAAGGGGACGACATTTTAGTATGGTTAGTGTTGCGTCAATACACTGGTACATTTTCGGATTTTTTTCTTAATATTACTAAAATATAGAGAATAGACGTAATATGTAATATTGTCCTAATAGTTGTACCAAATAAAGACTTTTAACTATAGTATACTCATAATTATAACACAACGCAGACATAGTGTAAGGTAAGTAAAACTCTTTGTTTATTCTTAATTTAATTTCATAAGGGAAATCCTTGGCTCCTTAATTGGTAATGTTTGGGCCAAGGTTGACGTAATGTAGATGTATATAGATTGATTATTAAATGTATATTAGAGGAGTCGACTTCTTCAAAAACTTGATAACAAATTTCGGCGATACTGACACAGGGGGTGTAACTCAGCGGTAGAGTGTCTGCTTCGCATGCTGAAAGTCCTGGGTTCAAATCCCAGCACCTCCAAATTTATTTTGTTTTTTTTTTTGCAATTCAGAAATAGTGATTAATGAAGAATTATTTCTAAAATATGAAAGAAATTTATCATTAAGAAAATATTTTTTAATAAACAAATTCTTGATATGGATAGAAGTAATTAAGATATTTATGTTTAACATTTTGCTATTACGTAAACAGAATAATGATGAAAAGCAAACAAGTAAGTCTGGTTTTTATGCCCGAATGTATTTTACGATTTTAGTAAATAAAAATATGAAACATTTTTAACTAAAACACACATCAGATAAAGTAACATTTCCATTAAAAACCTGTTATTTTAATTAAAAATAACTGCAGTTGTCACAAAGTTTTTGTCATAAAATGCTCTTACTGAAAGCTTTGGAACAAATTTAATTTTTTGTTTCCAACTGCTAGTGTTATTAAGGTATATTAGTGTTTTGTATTTTAATTTTGCTTTGTAAAATGTAAAAAAAATGCTAAAAATATGTTTCAAATGGTATCATTACTAATTTTGAAAAGTAATCCTTCAATATTTTTTATTTAGAACATTTTTACCATGGTTTCTTTAACATTTCTATATTAACAATTGACAATTAGATATGTATATCTTACTAATATTAAAAATGCGAATGTTTGGATGGATGTTTGTTAGAAGGTATGTTCAGAACGGCTGCATGGTTTTCGATGAAATTCCGCATAGTCTAGAGGTACACATAGGCTTTTTTTAATTTCGCTAGGAGGGAATCGCAGGCGAGTGCTAGTTAATAATAAAAACAAATTAAAAGTGGAAAACAAAAGTGTCAAAGTACAAAATAAAGCTTTGTCTCAACTTAATAAATATTGACCTTGACTTGAAGCTTTTGTATTTGAGTTGAAAATATTATAACGATATTACTTTTTCTATATTTTCTTATAACATTATCATCCGTGTGTAAACAAATGTATCGCTTCGCATTTCCAATAATGTTTTGTTTTCATTTACTTTGCGATTTAATCAAATGTTTGTGATACATTCGCATACAAATATTACCGTCTGCTTCCACTAGGGAAACACTCGTTAAAAACATATCGTCATCCTTCTCATCACTTTAAAAAAATAGAGATAGCGATATATCTTGACAGCGGAATCATATTAAGTAGACCTACAATAAAAGCAATCTTTTATGTACTGGCGGTCAATATTTTGAAACGAGTATTATAAAAGCTAGTCCAAAAAAACTTAACTTGTTCCTAAACATAAATGTTTAATTAATTTTGTTATTAGTTTCAAAAGGAGGCGCATTTAATGTGATTCCTTACTTATTGGTTTAGAACATTGGCAACGTGCAAGCTTAAATTATTAGTATTTGAAATATATATTGTATATGCATTTACCGTGGGTTTCTGTGACTAAAAATCGCTGAATAAAACATATCTCTGTCATCTTTGACAAAGCAGAGATAACAATATGTTTCAACAGAGTTGTTGTTCTCAAAAACCCACTGTAAGCCATGGCAGGAGTGTTGTTAACAGTCAACTACTTGGTTAATCGATTCGAGTGCTTTAATTTTCTGTAATACTTTAACTATTCGACTAGATGAGTGGACTATATCTAGACTAAGCTGTTATGTCGCAGCTGAATGGATTTAATGCTTCTCTTGCGGTGTGGCAGCCGATTGTTCGTGCTATCCGGCTCAAAGGACCATTAGCTCAGCCTGAGAGCAGTCGGATGATTACTTCTAAGTAATTCAACTGTCAAAGAGAATTATTTGACAATGCATAAGCTGCATTATAGTGCGATAAGTTATCTAGGGATATAAATATGTATGGCACAAGAAAACGATAATATGATGGTACAAATATCCCCTAGCCTTGTCGGTTTGAACTTACCTTGTCATGTCATGTCTTTTGTGTCATTTTCTATCATCATCATCATCAGCTCACTATACGTCCCCACCGAGGGTCTCGGAGCCTACCCTAAGTTAAGGGTGATTAGGCCATAGTCAACCACGCTGGCCAAGTGCGGGTTGGTTGACTTCACACATATCTTTGAATTACTTTTCAGATATGTGCAGGTTGCATCACGATGTTTTCCTTCACCGTAAGAACATCGGATAGATGTACATATGTAAATCGGAAATCGAAAAACACATTGGTACATGGCGGGATTCGAACCCAGGACCCGCAGATTGCAAGTCAAGTACTTGACCACTGAGCCACCGACGCTCTCATTTTCATTTTCTATGCCAAGTTGCATTTACTGGATAAACTACAGCTATAACAGCACCATTCTTACTGGACGTGATAAGTTTAACCTCTTAGTAAAATCTCAGGACTATATTCATCTCGTAAAATAATAATAGCGAAAACATTCTAAAGATCATAAAAACTAAAGATATTTTTTGTTCATTTTTAACTTAAAATAAGCATAACATCGGTAATGCTTCCAAAAGGAGTCTTATTATTTGCACAAATACAAATTCTTATTTAGACAAGCCTTCGAAATTTAAAATATTATGAAAATATAAAAATGTTACGAAACGACTTGTACTTTCCCTAAAGTTATATTTTTATCTTTTCGCAGTCTCGATATGGCCCGTGTTACTGTCTCAATATATATATTTATTATGCATTCGGCTCTGCCTTCAATGTATTCAAAAAAAATTTATACATGTAAAATATTCTATAATATTATTAGAAAAAAATTCTTCACTTAGCTTTTATTTATTAAAATAACTTCGAATCTACATATATAAAAGAAAGTCGTGTTAGTTACACTATTTGTAACTCAAGAACGACTTTACCGATATGGCTGAAAATTGCTTTGGAGGTAGCTTAGAGAGGAGACGGACATACTATAGGATACTATTTATTCATTTTTTTTCGAATGTATGCCTTGAAGAGCTGTTTTTTATATAACTTACTAATATAAATGCGAATGTTTAGATGGATGTGATGTGGATGGATTGATGGATGATTGAACATATCTCTAGAACGGCTAAACGGATCTCGATTAAATTTGGCATACGTATAGAACATAGTCTGAAAGAACCCGTAGGCTACACTAATTAAGTTTTTTATATATCCACGCGGACGGAGTCGCGGGCGACAACTAGTAGGAGATAAAATTCTGAGTAAAACACAATAATGAGCCCAAAATACGACAATCTGTTCATCAAAGTGATCCGGTTATTTCCTTTATTAAAGCGATTTCAGTAAATTCAACTGCGTCATGTTAACGAGGTTTCCATTCTATGCGGTCAAATTGTACAGTGACAATTATTGACAAGGACAATGGATTTTCAACTGTTGAAAGTTAAATCTATGTTTAAGAGCATCGGTGGCTGAGTGGCTAAGCATTAGACTTGTAATCAAAAGGTCCGAGTTCTTTCCTCGTCTTGCATTAAAGTGTTTTTTTCTAATATTAACTAGCTATCGTAGGCGACTTCTTCCGCGCAGTATTAAAGTTATAGTAGTTATAGTATAGTTTATGTGTTCTTCCAGACTATGTTCTATATCTATAACACGTTTCATAGAGATCCGTTGAGCCGTTCTGCGGATATCTTCTAACAAACGTCCATCCATCCATACATCCATTGATTATATAAGTAAGATTTATCCCAAGCACTTACTTTGATGGAAAATTTTATGATGCAACTGAACATATCGGCGAAAAATTGAAAGATAGTTTTTTTATACGAGAAGAATAAAAAGAAATTGTATTATATTTGTAAAATAGAATGTAGTCTTCATTTTAGAATATACTATGTTTAAAAAAATTAATTAATCCTATGTTAAATATTGGATTGGTTGCATGAATTTAGTCGATTCAATTATTCCGCTTTACGCACGACTGCAGATAAATACAAATACATTGTAGCGACATAATTAAGCTAAACTGATATATAAACACGGCTAAACACTCACGTATATACGTCCGGTGGCGGCACCGATTAGTTTCGAGCCCATCGGGGGCCCTTCATCAGGATGAGTGGTACTGGTATTATTTCGCGGACGCGGCCCGTCGCGCACACAGTGAGCGATGGGCCGCGTCCGCGTACTATACCATACGTAATAATACCAGTACCACTCATCCTGATGAAGGGCCCCCGATGGGCTCGAAACTAGTCGGTGCCGCCACCGGACGTATATACGTGAGTGTTTAGCCGTGTTTATATATCAGTTTAGTATAATGTCTCACGAAAGTTTGAATAATTTAATAATTAAGCTAAGTAATTAAGAGGAAATGTATAATTTACTTATATTGATACTAGCTATAGCTAGCTAAAATTGAGTATTTCGTTACTGAGTTTTATATGAAAGATAAAACCACTACTGCTACCAACGTGTTATGTAACTGTTCCAAATTTTATTCAGATTTATTTTATAAAATTAACTAGCTGAAATTAATTAGTAGCCTATGTGCTCTTCTAGATTTTGTGCTACATCTATGCAAAATTCCAGCGAGATCCATGCAACCGTTTTGGACACATCTTCTAAAAAACATCCATCTATCCAAACATTCGCATTTATAATGTTCCTAAGATAATAAGATTTTTTTCTATCGTTAACGAAGGTATTTCAAACAATTCTAAATACTTAATAAATGTGATAATGAATTGCGTCATATTAAATTCGTATCCTACACTCAGCAGCACTAAGATGAAACTATTTAATACATGAATAAATTCATAAGGACTCGCGACAAAGCGGGTATATTTCATTGTACTAAAATTTCGCAAGTACAAGACTGCACTCGTGAACATTTCCAAGAACGCATTTATATTGTAACTTTATTTGTGATATACATATTTTATGACAAAAAGATACATTTAATATGAGAAGGTTTTTATTTTAAGCTTAACTAAAAAATATTATGCAAACATTGGACAAAAACAAGCTTATACTAAGAAATAATTCATTCCAATTGAAATACAGGATTCAAACCAGAGACCAAAACTTTCGTAGTCCGTTCCCTAAACCATTAGGCAAATAAACTCGTAACTTCATTAAGTAAAACTTTTTTTAGCGCGTACGTATGACGTTATCATGGTCCGTTACTGCGGGCTTGGGTGACATGATGCGTGACACGTGACACTGCCCCGCTCTTGTCACGCTGGGATCATAATTGAGAGGTCGGCGCGTGTTGCCGCCACTGCGTGACTCCATTGTAAATCTTTACGGGCGGTAGATTCGTGCGTGACTGTTCCCTAGGGTTTGTACCTAAATCTTCTATGTATAAGAAAAATCTCAATGAAATATGAGGTCGGAGTATTTTGGAAAATTCGGTAGCGGTTTGATTATTTGGGATAGTAACACCTCTTCATGTTTGTAGAACAATTTATTGAAAAGTCGAGTAAAAATCTAAAACTAAAGAATTTATGTATCAGGAAATGAAATATGGTTTACTAGTACTATGTTGACATCGCTTGATAACATCGTTAGAAATATAATCTTAAGTTGATCTAAAGGCCTGTTAATAATTTTTTTTTAATAGTTTTAGTAATATTACAATTTTAAAAGCAATCAAATCTTTCGTCTTTCGACTCCGTTCGCCGGGAATGAAAAAAAAAGTAACCTAGGCTATGTTCTAGATCAATGCCTAATTTCATCAAGACTGCAGCCGTTTTGGAGATATATACCTTTTAACAAACATCCATCCATCTAAACATTCGCATTTATAATATTAGTAAGATTAGATTGTGAATGAAATAAACGAAATGAAGCATTCTATACCGCTAAGAAAAGTAGGCTTTAAATTCCTTTGCCATTAGTGAGAGAGGCTTAAGTGGTTCAGTTGCAGTAGTTGGAACCCGGAACATTTCGATTCCAGGAGCATTAGACAATTGGTGCTTTCATATTCATTGAATTCAAATGCTTCAGTCGAACGCCTGACAGAGGTTACAAACATTTATGTATCAATTCACCAAAACATTCAGTACTATATATCTATTGTAATTTATAAAATATTTGATAGAATTTTAACTTAAGAACTATACTTATTTAGTAAAAATGAGAAGTATGTTTTAATAATTTCAGGAAGGACTGTCCGGATTTGTTAATAGCATAGTTTTAAAGGATTTTGTGTATGTCGGAAAGTATGTTTATGTAAACAAAAACTGCCGTACAATCCTTGTGGATCTGCGCGATAGAATTGACGCGCGACAATCACGTGACTTACCCAAAGTTATTATAAATTCAATTTATTTTTAAAGTTCGTTACGTAATCGTTGTGGAGGGATTGCACTTGACAGCCCAATAGTTTGTATCTTTGTCACCAATCGATAGGGAATAATGTCGTTTTAGTAATTTATGCGAATCGGTAAAGGTACTGGAAATGACAAAGTGACGTGTTGTTATTAGAAACTATGTGCCTAATGGTTCGTGATATTTAGTATAGCAATTTACTGAATCTTTACAATTTGCTTGGACAAAACAAATGAGTAACATTCAGGATCGGTGGGCGACGGTTATCACATAGCTTTTAATCAAAACATATTAGATCATCATCATCATCAACCTGCCCATATCCCAGCGGAAAGTCAGCACAGTATGTACTATTCCATCGGCGAGAGCGTCGGTGGCTCAGTGGTCAAGCATTTGACTTGCAATCTGCAGGTCCTGGGTTCAAATCCCGCCATGTATCAATGTATTTTTCGATTTCCGATTTACCGACGATCCGACGTTCTTACGGCGAAGGAAAACATCGTGATGCAACCTGCATATATCTGAGAAGAAATTCAAAGATATGTGTGAAGTCAACCAACCCGCACTGGGCCTACGTGGTTGACTATGGCCTAGTCACCCTTAACTTAGGGTAGGCTCCGAGCCCCTCGGTGGGGACGTATAGTGAGCTGATGATGATGTACTATGCCATACATGTCTATCAGCCGTCATGATTGACATGATAACAAATTAAGTATGTATCAAAATATGTGATAGTTATATACAGTATGCGATGTAAATGATGTCAATTGCAACATTATTATCATTGAATGATACAATGTGAGCAGAGCAGTGATACGATTGTTGCTACATTTCACGCACTAATTTAATTCATTGAGACCTAATTTGATATTAATTAATGTAATGTTCACTCTATTTGTTATGTGACGCGTGAAAATGTACATAGATTTATTAAATAGGATTGACGTATTTTTAAATGGATTAGTTGCGTAATCGTGAAAGTATCGTAACGAAAATTGTAGTCTTTAGTACGTAATTTTTTTCTCTAAGAAAGAGGACAAAAATAATTTTTTAAGAAACCTTATTTTTTGGATTGTTTAGTGGGTTGTAAGTAAAGTTAAAACATATAAATATTAAAATAAGGGGCGTAAACGTTTTTTTTTTAATTTTCATTCGACTAGACCGACGTCGCGGATAACTGCTTGTTTACATTACTGATATGTTAAATTAATTCACTTGCATACAAAAATTAAAATGTTTAAATTTTACACAGGAATTGAAAATCATTTCCATAAAATACGTACAAACGAAGAGAAACAGACAGATGCCAATAACAGCCGACGGAACATTTCATGATACGCGTAACAAGAAAATAAAATTGTTACGTTTCGACAACGTAAAATGTTCATGTTTATATGTCGATCAAAGTTTATCTTTTATTATTTGACGTTGGTACTCTGTACTGTGTTTATTCTTTGCTCACAGATCTAAATTTTCATACTAGATTTAATTTCACACCAATTCTTAATTTAAAAAAACATAGACTAATATAGGCAACACACGTTAGGTGTCGCGATTTTGTACTGCTTAACCTAAAGTCAAATTTATGTGTCACAAATTTGTGCCGTTATCTGTCGTGCTAGCGATGTCAGATGGGGAAGGAATGTCTTTGAATGGAGGCCACGGATGGGAACCAGGAGCGTGGGTCGTCCTCCGTCAAGGTGGACCGACGATATAGTTCGCACGGTGGGCAGTCGTTGGAATGCGAAAGGCGAAGGACCGCGTGCCTAGGAAGGCATTGGGAAAGGCCTGTGCCCAGCAGTGGGCAGATAAGTGCTGATGATGATGATGATGATGTGCACTATCAAACGAGTGTATCTAGCATCAGTTTTTGTATCGATTTTAAAAGAGTCTTATTAATTTTCTAACTTTTTAAGAACAATTTTAATTCTTTTCTAACATATATTTTCCCGTGAGTTAACATTTAGCACTGCAATGTGTCTCATCAAATACCCGCAGAAAGCGTTTGTCGGAAAAATGCAAACAAATGAAAAAATTCTTTTACCAAGCGTAGAAGCGAAGGATTCTTGCGTTCTTTGCTTCAATTAGATACTGTTAAAGCAAATGGAAATAATATTTTTCTGTATCTTTTTCCTTTGATTTTTTTGCAATAATTTTCATTCCATGCGAATACATGACTAATAGATGGTTCTTTCAGTATGTTAGAAAAAGAAAATAACAAGATACTGCACTCAGTTTAGTTTTAGCGGTTTACTTCAACAGTATTAGAACTTATAAGTATATATTTTTAATCGTGTTTTTTTATTTAGATATTTGTTAATTTTTTACTATATACGAAATTACATAATAGTTTATAAAATAATCTTCTTATATATATAAAAATTAATTGCTGTTCGTTAGTCTCGCTAAAACTATCTAACGGCTGAACGGATTTATCTCATCTTGGTCTTGTAATATTTGTGGAGGTCCAATGAAGGTTTAAAAGGTGAGAAAAAATCGAATAATTGCCGGTAAAACCCTAAAACAGCCCTTTTCTTTTTCTTATATAAACGGCTGAATAGCATAGTCTAAACAAACAGTAAATAAATCATGACAATGACTATTAAAAATATATAGATAAACTAGAGCAAGAATATATCAACACGTGACTAAACACCACAATTCACATCGTCTTCCACAAATCCGTATGCAGCCTCTGTGAACTTCAACTCGTTATAACTAAGTAAATCTATATCTTTAGATATAAAATTGAGAAGCCGTATGTTCGTTGTTATTTGGCTACCCCCATATCATGGTTTTTATTAACTTACCCCTTGTCTCTTAAAAATTAAATATAATTCAATATTTTCAAGCAAAAATAATTGGTAACATCATTGATTACATTTCCATGACAGAGGCAATGTTCAGTCTGCTGAAATTCGATTAGCTTCCTTTTGTTGGTTCCCATCAAAAACTGAACGTCTGTCGATCTGCGGATCGCAGTGTAACGAGCGATCAGCCGACGTGCTTTGAGCGCCACTAAAAACTGCTCGCAACAGAAACATGAAATATAAAAAGAAAATTAAATTTGACGTTACAAATTTTCTAAACATTTAATTGGAAGGATTGTTTTTATTTTAAGTTTAATAATTCTCAACCCCTAATTGATAGGACGGTATTGTTTGTTGCGTGTAACTTATATTTGAAGCGAAGCTTTTATACGAACCTTCAGGGTGCTCTCTGGCGAGCACTCGATTAGGTTTACTACAGTTAGCTATATGAATACAAGATAAAGATATAAAGACAATTTTAGACGTCTGCAGGATAAAACGTGATGCATGGGGTATAAATGTTATGATGCAAAAAATTGCACAATATTTCACTATGATTGACGCTTAGCTTCTTTAGGACGTCGCTAGATGGCGCTGTTATACGAGGATGTGTATAATGCAAAAATATGTTGTTTTAACATATAAAGTTCTTTGATATCATCATACCATAGTGTCATCCCATCAGTGTGACTTACTCTTAGTACTCTATTATCTCTGGTGTCGATTGTGACGAAGTTATCACTATGAAGTACGTATTTCCGTAATGTGTTGTCTGTGGGCAAACTTGTTGGGAGGCGGGCTGCGTGTCAATACCGCACGCAAACACACATCACATTACAAGCGTGTTACAAATTAATTAAATTAATGAGCTATACAGCCGCATCTTGTATATTGACGTAAATAAGCTTAGAAAGGGTCCTAATCAATGTCAATTTTGTAACATGAATGAGTAAAATTTTAAGAAATTACTTAATTTGAGCGAGTTATCTATTTTCACATAAATACTAGCTGAAGTCCGCTTTTAATGTATTTTTTAATAATTCTGCCAAAAGAACCAAATACTTGAACACCTTGGTGTTCCCGCTGCTCGTTTGCCCCCTTCTGTTTTATAAAAGAAAATAGTACGTGTTCGTTCGGTTCGTCTACAATGAAGCGTACTGTTTGTAACCTAACTAGAAAAATGTAACACATTTTTGCGGCCATTTATATCATAATGTATTTATTTCAAAATACAAAATGTATATAATATAATAAGCAGATGTATTTAAAGTATATGACAGAGAAGTCGCGTCGTCTGAATTTATGGCTAGCGGTAATGGAGTTCGCTTAAAACAATGACACAGATTTACATTTTGGTATTCTGTACTTAATGAACGTTACATCAGTAATTTATGTTTCCGTTAACGCCTCCTATTATAATTTTAATGTGAAAATTATTTTATTTAATTTATAAATATTTTTAAATTAAATTATGTAAAAATCATAAATGACTCAATTTATTACTTTGATTCAAATCAACATTCAATCCTTTAGATTGATCCGAAAATGAGGTAAATATTAGCATTCGCATGCGAGTCAGTCAAGAGAATTAAAAACTTAGTATGTAACCTATCTGTTCTTCAAGACTAATTTCTACATTTGTGTCAAATTTCATCAAGCTCCGTTGACTCGTTCCGGAGATACCCTCTAACATCTATCCATCTTTCGCATTTATAATACTTAATATTTTTTTTAAATATTAATAGTTTTGAGTATTAATTGGTTGCTTATGCTATATTTACATCGGTTTTGAATCACATGAATTAATATTATTAATTATTAATATAACACGACTAAGTAAAATTGGTTCCAGATTGAACAATGTTTTCGGACGTAACTGCACTGATGAAAAAAAAAAACAATAGAGCAATTTAATGTTCACGAGATGTCAAAAATGTTATTTGTTCAACAAATGGATGTTATCTAAAACACGGCAGCAATATGTTTTCATCAAGTAAAATATTTATAACATTTTAGGAAAATTACAAACTCTATCAGCTTAATAAAAGTATATTTTTCTTAATAATATTATAAATGCGATTGTTTAGATGGATGGTTGTTTGAAAGTGTCTCCGGAACGGTTTAACCCATCTCGTTGTAATAGATATAGAACATAGTCTGGAAGAACACACAGGCTACTTATTAAGTTTTCTTTTAATTCCGCACGGACGGAGTCGAGGGCGACAGCTATATTATATAAATTATTATAAATTGAAAACACTGGCACAAAACATAATCATAAAAGAAGAATTTCAATTAGAATTTTTACCGAGATTTTTTTTTACAAAGGCAATTATTTTCTTTTTAAAATAAGTCATGACAAATGTTATTTGTTTTTTTCTCCACGACTTTCCACTAATGAAACAAAGGTAAGAAATTTTTAGCCATCTCTCTAGTTCACTTAAAAGTAACAGTTTTTGCACACATGTTCCAGCACTGGAAACTACTTAGAAACAAAATGTCAAATCAAAGGATCGCTAAGTTTAGTCCTTGTGTTGTTTCTCTCTGTTTTATTGTACTTAAAAATAAAATCGAATATTAAAAATTTGTTGTTGATTTTTTAAAACGTAAATTAACTAAAATTTTTAAATTGTGAAATAATAAATTAAAAGACACCATTAAAATAGAAAAAAAGTATGGAGGTGCTGGGATTTGAACCCAGGACTTTCAGCATGCGAAGCAGACACTCTACCGCTGAGTTACACCCCCTGTGATAAATATGTTGAAATTATGGAACTGTTCAAATCTATGCTTACTTTAAAACATACAAATATCTAACTTATCGTTGAATTTGACTAAAGATTTTAATTTTTATGTAATATTTAGTCATAAGCACAATGTTTGAAAACAATTTTTTTTTATCTCCTGCAACTTTTTTCTTTTAAATCCTTACGATGCGACTTTGATGTTTACCTGTGAGAAATACGGATAACGCTATTCAAAAATCATCTGACCCATTTATATGTTGTCTTATTTTCCTTGAAGTAAACTCTTTAATTCTTCTTCATATATTCATAGCGAAGTCTTTTATTTATTCTTTAAGTCATCGTCGTCAACTATAAGATAGGATTTCAGTCAAACGTTGGCCTACATCCAAATAAGGAGTAAGTTAGACAGAAGTAAATCTTAAAGCAAACTCCACTAACAACCGCGATGCACGGAAATGAATATTTAAAGCGTATGAATAAATTTATGAGTTCTGTTGAAAGGAGACATGTTTTGGCGAATTTTACCAAATCTCTGGAGACTCGGATTTAAATAATACTCTGTTAATGTTTATGTCTATTAGTAGAGAAATGTTTTTCGTAG
>NW_013531704.1:8893497-8922010 GCF_000836235.2 Papilio xuthus | reverse complement strand
GGGCGGCGCTATGCCGCCCTCTCGTTCCCCTAACATGAGGATCAGGGACGTTGGGGTACGGAATCTTTTTTGTCTTTATTTAAATAAGTTTTTCAGAATGTTAGTTTTCGATTTTTTCTTACGCTATTAAAATAAACTTTATAAGTATCCTATGTGTTCTTCCAAACTATGTTCTATAAGTATGCCAAATTTCATCAAGATACGTTGAGCCGTTCCGGAGATATCTTCTAACAAACATCCATCTAAACTTTCGCATTTATAATATTAGTAAGATACGTAAGAAGGAATAATGGATTCAACAAACAATTGAAAGACTTTGCTATTGTTTTTTTTTATATCATAAGGTGGCAAACGAGCGAGCGGCCACCTGAAATCACTGAAATAGCGAAGTGACCGTTGCCTATAGACAATACGCAATGTAATCGAAAAAATATTTATTTAAATTGAAACCAATACATTTAATTGTTTACTTGGTTTGTATTCATATAGAACTAACTGAAAATATTATCACAAATGTAACAAATGACTTGAAATAGCTATGCTTAGTGTGAAATCTAATTCACAATTTGGCGTGTATAGACGTGAACATTTAAATATATGAATAAATGCATGAGAAGCCGCGCAATGCCGTTGTATTTCATTGTGCCAAAACCCCCAGTGCAACTACACTTATGAAAATTAATTGCTAGCGTTGTTTGTGTTTTTATAATTATCTATTGTTATTATGGAAAGTATTAAAATCGCGAATATTACATTTTGAAAATACGAAATTGTCATTTTTATATTTGCACAAAATAATTTCGAGCACAATGAAAAATATCAAATAGAGAGAAGATAAAAAAAAGGAAATTACCAACTAATCATTTGGATGGATCCTATGCGATGGCTTGAAATAAATTTTGCTGACAAAATTTCTTTTGGTGCTTTTCTAATATCGGAAAAAAATTGAATACTGACGTTATTTCATCATGGAATGTACTCTAAACATATTAACATTTCCAGTTTATTAACGTAAATTAAAATATCTCTCCGCAAAAATTGCATTTTTTTACTTACGACGTTACGCATAGGAGCCGCTGGAATAAGAATAGTATCCGACAGTGAAATGATCATTTCACATCCGACAGGGTTGGGGGGAAGGAGGGGAGGGGATGAGGGATATTTGATTTGTTGATATCTTCCTCTGGCCGATTGCGGACAGTCCTTCAATAATTCGGACCCTTGTTATCCCACGTCACACGAATATATAAGCTTGATACTTGTTATATAAAGCCTTATTCCTTAGTGGTTGAGGACAATCAGACTCGACTACTAAGGTCGACCCTTAGTTTAGATTTTGAGATCAAAATTACTGTATAAAACATCGTCATCCCTGTCATGAAAAAAAGGGGTAACAATATGTTTAAACGGGGATTTTGGTGTCAAAAACCCATGGTTAACTATGGCAGTAAGTACCAATATTGTAATAAAAATTTACTTAACATATTGGTATGTTTTGATTTATAAATAAAATTTCCGAAGAGTGGTGTTCACTGCGAGTCGTTAAAGTATATTCTGTTACAGTAACAATTCTACTTACATATTTTATAATGAAAAAATTGCCTATGTATTTATGTTATCAAGACTATATTGTACTTCTAGACATAATTAGTTAGAATTATTTGTCGCGAATGACGTGCTTTCGTTACCAAGTCAAGTGATTAGTGAGGGGACATAAACGTCGACATTTTAGTAAGGCTAGTGTTGCGCCAATACCGACACAGTGTCGGATTTACTTCCTAACAGTACTTAAAGAGAATTGAAAAAACATTTGAAGTTGCAAATAAGTAAAATACAAGTAAATCGTAAAAACTTTATTCTTACAATTCATTTTACGAGAAATCAATTTATTTCAGGAGCTGTTTCTATTTTATTACGCGAACACCCGCGATCTTCACTTTAACACTTCACATACGAATAAAATTGTAACATTCATTAGGTAAAGTGTAAAAATAAATTATACGTAGTGTAAAGTTTTTACAGATTCAGATTTATTGCCCGGAGTATGTGTCTTTGCATGTAATATTTTTATCCATAAAAAGTTAATAGTATACATTTCTACTAGCGGACCCGACAGACGTTGTCATGTCTACACGTCTTTAATTCGATTATTATTTAAAATTTGACACTGCGATGGTAGCGCCGTCTGTCGGATCCAAAGTAAAACATTCCAAAATCAACAACTACTAATAAATTAAAAATTAATTAAAAAAACATTGTCCAGCGGACAAAATTATGAATCTAAACCATTCCCAGATCCCTTGAACACACACAAAAAATTTCATCAAAATCGGTCCAGTCGTTTGAGAGAAATTCAGTGACATACACACTCACAGATGAATTATATATATAAAGATTGGCACAAATAAATGTACTAGATCTTCTTTCATCGTTAAAACAATTTTTTACATCATTTAGAAAATATTTTAAAGAAACAGTTATTTTTGGAATTTAAGTTTTAAATGTGGTCAATAGATGGCGCTATTCCTTATAGACTTAGTCGGGTTCTTTAAAGTTAAGGTTAGTTTAAATTAGGCAACATTTCTGTTAATATTTTGCTAAATCCTTTCCTTTAACTCTTAAATATAAAAACTATTCTAACCTAGTTAATTAATTAACCTAATTTAAAGATAAATGTTTTATTAGTGTTGTACAGATTCATTACAGCTTATATGGGATGTTTGTTAATCTTTGCCATGTTGAAAACTAATAACAAAAACAAAAAAGAAAAGATGAACGAAATTGATAGGCATTGACGACATGAAAATGCTGTCGACTCATCCCCGCAAATTGGCCGAGCGTTCTATCTCAACCCCCATCCTCGTCTCACCCCTTCCCGTCGTACCCTTCCCGCATTCCCAACGACTAATGTTTGCGGACGCGACGCGAGAATTTTTCTCATCGCTCGTGATTTGTCACAAAGCATGCGGGAATTCTGCATTAAGTTTGTTTTATAACGTATTTAACGGAAATTTCACACATTTCCTGCTTTCATTAATTCCTATTTTGTATTTCAGAAATATTTTTTTTAAAAGGTGATAAACAAGCAAGCAACCACATGATATGCCTTCCCTGTACATGTCCTATAAAATCAACTTACCCTCCTGGTATTTTGGCAAAGCGTTGTTGCCTAAAAATGTTATAGATTTTAAATATTATACTTATATTAGAAAAGGCACGCGACGTTGAAACTTGTTTAAAAAATGGAAAAGCAAGAGTTCCGTTCACAAAATAGCGCGACTCGAACAAAACGTCGCGTTGCAGCGAGTAGTTAATTATGAAGAACTTTTAATTGGCCGTCGGTTGCCGTTTTGAAGCTCAGTATAAACTACATTCAAAAACTGCAGTTGTTCTAATTAAAACTGTTTGCAAACTAATATGATTTGTTTATTAACCAATACTTGGATTATTTTAATCTGTATTTGCTTAAGATTACGTCGGTGTAAAAATTTAAAGTTATTTTATGAAAAACTTTAAAAAATATATTTCGCGTTTTCACAATATGTTCAACATTATCAGGTAACTGTACAACGGTTATAAAAACAACAACTATTAGCCTTTTTACGTTATTTTATAAAATATTTTCTGTATAAAATGTGTGTCGGTGGGCAATAAGCGTATCCCGTGTTAGGTTAATGTCGTGAAACATGTTCGGAGCGGCAACGTCGCATTAATTCTGATTACAACTCCATCCGAACCTTACACCACAATAATTTGTATTTATTTTTATTACTGTAACGTAAGTACGAGGTACAAAGACAATTATTTTTATTTGGTTAGTCTAAATATTTTCTGTAACTTTTGGTTTTATTGTATAAAAACATGATGCTAAGGAAGTGAGTTTCAGCAATACACCTACGGTGCGACTTTCTTTTATTCATAATTTTTTTTTTAATTTTGTTACAAAAAAAATAAAGCTAATAATAGCGTACGTATAATAAATTAAACACCTTTAATGTTCACATAATTTAATAAGAATATAGGAATGTTTTTGAAGTACAAATAAGATCTCTTTGAAAATGAACGCTTAAAATTCCGTTCACAAAATGGCTTTATGCGAATAAACCGTCACTTCCACTAATAATTTTGAAGTTTTAATTGGCGGCGGTTCTTATAGTTCTTACCTTTTGTGAATAAAGTATGAAAGAGAGTTTAGACAGAATTTAAAAAGATTTTTTATGACACCATTTTTTACAATGATTTATTTTTTGACGAACAAAATATAGTAAAGTGGAAATTAAAACGATTTGGTACCAACTTGCTTGGTGAGTTGACTTTAAAAAAAAGAAATGTCATTTAATGGGTTAAAAAACTCAAAAAAAAAATTATTGTCTTTCTGAGATTATGATTATGTGTATGCATCTTAAATCTTTAGTTTTAGTGTATTTTAAGCTCTTTAATGATATTTTTAATGTATATAACTTATCTTTGATATGTTTGTTATACTGCATCACGATAAGAGAACAATACTGTAGAGCTTGCGGTTTGCGGTGGTTTAAGCTAAGGCGAACACGTTCCTGATAGCCATTAAATATACAAAACCACTTTAATATAGAGGCATATTATACTAGGCGATGTACGTTACAGTAGGCTCAATTTGAAGACTTGAAGATTAATAATTAAAATATTAAGAAGACAATCTATACCATCAAATTACCGTTAATTGTTGGCTTTATTAGCTTATTTAGATTTAAGAACTGTAGAGACATAGCTTAAAACGTAAAAACTAAATTTATTAATAACTCTGTACACTCGACGAATATTACTAATATTATAAATGCGATAGTTTGGATGTTTGGATCGATTTTTGTTAAAAGGCATCACCAGAACGGTTCAACGGATCTCGATTAAATTTGGAATACATATAGAACAGACTGGAAGAGCACATAGGCTACTTACCAAGCTTTTTTTACCACGTGGATCGAGTTGCGAGCTGTAGTGTGAAGGACAAGTTCTTTGAAAATCATCATATTTCACTAACTTTAGAGAAGCTATTTTAAGATAGAAACTTTGTTTACATCTTGTTCCTATTTTTAATGATCAACTCATTATTAACTTTGATAAAAACACTTGAATAGTCTTCTCGTTAAAGTACACAAATAGCAAAATATCATCATCATCACCAGCTCACTATACGTCCCCACCGAGGGGCTCGGAGCCTACCCTAAGTTAAGGGTGATTAGGCCATAGTCAACCACGCTGGCCAAGTGCGGGTTGGTTGACTTCACACATATCATTGAATTTCTTCTCAGACTGCAGGTTGCATCACGATGTTTTCCTTCACCGTAAGAACGTCGGATAAATGTACATATGTAAATCAGAAATCGAAAAACACATTGGTACATGGCGGGATTCGAACCCAGGACCTGCAGATTGCAAGTCAAGTACTTGACCACTGAGCCTCCGACGCTCAGAGAGCACGAGAGCAAAATATACTCACAGGAAAATGAGTTGAGAAACGTGTTACTGAAGTCTCTACCCATTTTTATACACTACATAATTATACTACATGCAAGCGAAATGCATTCGAACAAAAAAGGCGTAGAAATTCAAAAGTTTCCCCTTGAATAATGCACATCTCGCAAATCCTATATGCAACTTCATTTCACGCATCATTGGATATTCCCTTTGTCGATATTTTCACGATAAATGAATGTAGGTCAGTGGAATGCGGTGCACCGTACGGTTTAAACTTTTAAAAAACTAATCTACAGGTCGGCGGTGAATTTTGTTTCGGCCAGTATTTTTCATTGTTTATAAAGGATGCGATGTGAACCTGCTTGACAAAGGAATCGTTGAAAAGAAAAGAAGGAAAGCTTTCAAAGTTAAAATAACACATTAAGAAGCTATAAATTTCAGTATATGATAAGTAGAAATAAATATAATTAATAATTAAAATATTTTTTTTGTATGTATATAACAAAAATCAAAAATAATATATTGATTGAGTGTTATATGAAGGTCCGTGGAAAGAAAAAGACGAAAGTTTCGAGTTTTCTGATGATTCTCTGGTAGTTTAGATTCGGCGCAAACTCTATTTCCACAGGATTACAACAAATCCTTATATGTTATCGTCCAATGGTTTAGACCAAAATCACGCTTTTATGCCGTAAATGTTTTCTGTGGAAAGTTTTATATCATTTTCCTCTATCCTTTATATCACGTAATAAATTTATCGCTTTATAAAAGCGATTGAGATTTTAAGAATTGCCTTTACGTTGCTGAGAACGTCTAAAAATAAAAATAAATATTTAAAATGTTACTAATAAATGGATATTTGTAAAAATCACAATCAATTATTCGTGTCTTTTAAATCTTACTAATAATATAAATGCGAATGTTTGGATGGATGGATGGATGGGTGTTTGTTAAAAGGTATCACCAGAACGATTGCATGGATCTTACTGAAATTTGGCATAGATGTAGACCTGGTCCGGTGATAGTCTAGAAGAACAAATAGTCTACTAATTAAGTTTTTTTTAATTACGCAGATACGAAGTCATGGACGAGAAGTAATAAAAAAATAAAATCTTAAAGTAAGATAATTTGAATAGTGTTTAAAGTTAATTCTTCCCTTATTTTATCTGTGTTTGAAACAGGAAAGCTAAAATAGTTCATTATTTGAAAAGGTAGCGATGTATATGTTTATCCAATTCGAAGGTAAACGAGCCGCTAACTGAGGCTCATCAAATATTCATAGACGTGTAACCGCATCGTATGAATTGCAGCGCCCATATTGATTTAATGTTTAATAACTAAAAGAACGCCAAATACAAAATAATAGTTATAAATTTCTGTTATTTATGGTATGTTACTTAATACTTTAAATTCATAATTGATTAAAAATCAACATGTCTTAGTAACTATATTATTTCTTACTTAAAATATTATAAATGCGAATGTTTGAATGGATGGATGTTTGTTTAAAGGTATCTCCAGAGACACCGCACAGATCTCAATGAAATTTGGCATACATACAGAACATAGTCTGGAAGAAAACATAGGCTACTGGTTTTTTTTAGTTTCGCGCGGACGGAGTTTCGGGCGACAGCTAGTCAATAATAATATCGAGAAGGAAATAAGTCGTCTGAAACTTTGATCTTTGTTAGGTCAAGTCTAGGTCATAGTCAAATGGGTACAAACGTCAGTAAAACATTACATAACATCAACAATGTTTGTGTGTTTGTCCTTTGTACGCTCTTAAACTACTCGACAGATTTTGATGATGTTAGAATGTTCTATAGATGTCAAAGAAGTTCAAAATATAAATATATTTTTTTATTTCTATAGCCATTGCAATACATGCCAGCAGCAAGCTATAAAATTAATAAAAAGTGTTGCTAGCATCTTAATAAAAATTAACTTCCATGAGAAAATTGTGTGTAATATTTTTAGCTAAAATATTTCCTGGGATAAGCTACGTCGCCGGACTAAGCTAGTAGGCGATGACGTCACAGGATTTGCGGTAATCCCGGCCGCATCCAGGGGCCTGGATTGAATTTAAACAAAATCAAGGGTTCAATGTCCCCAGAGTGATATATTTAAGTGCACATTTTTAATCATTAAAATAAAAAAAACACAACAACTTCTATTAAGTGATATTGAAAAAAAACATTTCCTTACTTAGTTATTTCGAAACAAAATATTTCCTCTTCCCGAAAACAAGACTTGTAATGTTCAGTTATTTACAAAGCAGATGTTTGAAGTAATTTGAAAGAGATTTAAATTAAAACTTGAAGTTTTGGAATTTCAATGGGATCATTTGCAAAGGAAATTAAGTTAAAATCATAATAAATTAAGATAAAGTATGACTGGCATAATACAATTCAATTGTCATTTTAATATTATTTAAAAAAAAATCTAAAATTCACGAATTAAAAAAAAATGCTTTTATTTCGTAAAAATAAATTACATTTTAAATTCAACTGAAAAAACAAACATCAGTCTTCACTACAATTAATTGTGACGCATGATTCGACCAAAGTGGCCTAAAGGGGTTGACGAAAAAACAAATTTCCCGGGAAATTGTGTTGCAAGTACTTTCTTTTTTTCTTCTAATTATACGTGAGCGATGGGTTTTATGGTGCGTCGGTGGCTCAGCGGTCAAGCACTCGACTTGGGTTCGAATCCTACCATGTACCAATGTGTTTTTCGATTTGCGATTTACATTTATCCGACGTTCTTACGGTGAAGGAAAACATCGTGATGCAACCTGCACATATCTAAGAAGATATTCAAAGATATGTGTGAAGTCAACCAACCCGCACTTGGCCAGCGTGGTTGACTATGGCCTAATCACCCTTAACTTAGGGTAGGCTCCGAGCCCCTCGGTGGGGACGTATAGTGAGCTGATGATGTGATGGGTTTTAAGGCCATTTACGTATTTTTATGCTTAGAATGATGATAAATTTTTCTGTGAAATTGCTATGAAGAACGTAATAATTTAAATCGGAATTACAACGTACCAAAAAAAACTAAGATGTTGTTCCACTGCGGAAAAATTCATATAAAAACATTTTGTTATTTAAATTCCTGTTTTTACATTTCCTGTTATATTTTTTTGTTAAATAAATACTCATTTGTACCATACAAATTACTGTAGCAATATAAATTCCGAGAATCCTTTTTGGGGATGGCAACTTTGAAAAGAATCTAATTCGCTTCAGATTTTCGGTAAAACAACTTCTCTTTGCGCGCCATTGACAGCATTCTTTGAATTTGCTCGGTTACGAACTTTGAAAATGCACGAGTAAGTTTAACTCTTTCTAAAATATTTCTTCAAGTAAGCGGAAAGTTTTAGTGGTCATTGTTTTATTTCGACTTCATTGTTTTAAATTCTGTTAAAAATTAATCACTTTTACGTTACTTTTTATAGTTTTAGTTTTCAATGTATCTGTTATTCGATTGATATTGAAAGTGTAGGAGTATCAAATTACGTTCCCACTCATTAGTTAGTTATCAAAACAGAGCCATTCGAAAAAAAGGGTCTTAGACAGACGGACAGACAACAAAGTGATCATATAAGGGTTCCGTTTCTTTCCTATGAGGTACGAAACCCTAAAAAATAGCCGTAGTGTAACTGAAAGTATTTATATTGTTATCAAATCGGTTCAGTAGCTTCTGAGCTAATAAATGCAAAGAAAACAACAATCAAATCTTTCTTCTTTATATTATTACGTTAGTAAAGCTTATAAAAAGTTTAACTAATTACACTGGCGCATTTACTTAATGATTTAAAATAGTTCGCAATGTTTTCTACAAGCTTTTACGTAGTTTCACATGTCACGATGTTAGACATCAAATGAAACGACACAAGAATTTAAGCTCGTATGAATCATTTTGTAGAAAAGTTTTTTTTTTTTTTAGTTCTTTAAATGAACAATTACATAATAAACCTTTTATTATGTAATTTTCTTTTAATTATTTTATATGTAAGAAATTTATAATGATCGATGAGATCAAAATTCATGTTCATATCGCCGGAGTTGAACGAATAAGTTGTTCAAAGTTGAAGTGAGTTGGAGTTAACACTAACTCGCCGTCGGTGCTACTGCTCAAGTTCATTTCAGATGGTTAAATAGTTCCCCATCGGCGGGGCGAGTGTTAAGCGCAAAGATAAGTTGGAAGTTATTAGCTTACTTCATTCAATTTATCGAAAGTTGATGGAAACTTTCACAAGGAAAGTTTAAACAAAAGTCACACTTATTGGCCAATGAATAGACTCAAAACTGATTTTATCGTCCGAATCTATGGGTTTAAATACCTTTAATAATTTATGTATGTGATACGTTATTGAGTACAGACTTTTTAAAGTTTTACTTAAAGTAAGTCTTCTTCTTCTTCGTATTCTTCATTACTGAAGGTCGTGCTTGTCCTGGTACGCTTCAACGGCCGTGTCGACCAGCTGCCTCCACGCCGTCCTGTCTTCGGCTTGTCTCAGGGCAGTCGTGATATTAAAGTAAGTAGTCAACTCTAAAATCAATCAAAAACGAACCATACAATTTTACCTGAAAATACTTGTACCTAAATGTATAAGATTTAATTCTGTAGTACAAATACAACTAATTAATATGCAAGATATAATTTTGACTATTCCTTAAGATAGAGAATGTTCGTTACTCTGATAAAGATTGTTTAGCTGTTTGATATAAAACAGAATGTGGGTAATAAATTGTTTTAACCTTTATTGTAGTCAACACCCGTGATTTATGTGATACCGTAAGAGTTAACTGCAAAATAGACGCAATATAATACGATGACCTGGCCAGCTTATGTGAAGATTTTCTTTTAATTTTACTCAGTGCAGTGGATGTTCCTTTGAAGGTGTCTCGAGAACGGCTGTCATCTGGCTGAAATTTGGCATACATATATATCATAGTCTGGAAAAGCACATATGTTACAAACTAACTTTTTTAATACCGGAGTTGCGGGCGACAGCTTAGTTATATAGTTGCCATAATATAGTTTAGTCATTTAGAATTACAGACTACAAAATTAAGAAATTTACGTTTAAATAAAATACGCCGAAAATAGATTATAGATCGATGAGGATACCTGTCCCTGTGGGTGTAAGTCAAACTTAATTATGACAGCTCACTAGCGCCCCCTGTCAACGTCAAAATGTCACAAGGATTCGTACTGTAGCTGTCATGTTCATGTTCTTTTCTTTTATGGCATTTTATAAGCCTAAGTAGGTTATATATATTGTTAAAGACCAGGTTCGAAAGTAATAGGCCGGATATAATTTTTTGATTATTTTATAATAAAATGTGGGACGCGTTGCATGTATTTTATTTAAATGTGTCACATATTTTCAGGTTTACGACAATAACTCGTACAAACGTCAGGTAACATCCATAAGTCAATTGTTCAGAATGAATTGTGACCGATCGCGCAATGCCAGAGTCAGATTGATATCAAATAAAGCCGAGTTTTACGATTTTTAAATACCCGGATCCTAACAATGGTCATAAATTTCGTCGTTAAGTTATTTTTTTTACAATAAATGGATTAAATCATAATATTCATGAATCTTAAAGACCTTGAAGACTAACTTACTTTTAACTGTCTTAAACTTGGTTTTTTTTGGGCTTTCATACCTCTAGGTTAATTCCTTTGGTGGTCCAAAGTCATCAGTGCGCTGTTCTGCGCAGCGACTCTAGCGAATTTAGAGCAAGATATTTGATAAGTCTTATACTATATAAGGCCCAGTATCATAAGAAAAGTAAAGTAACAGAGGAAGCGCTTTCACTGATAAATTACTCAAGAGTACTTCCATCTTTTCTGATTCTCATTCAGCGGTGTGAATGTTTAACGTACAAAGTATATTTATATAATATTTTTGGTAAAATATATTGTTACATTCCGAGCACTTACTCGTAAAGCTCATAATGTGGTAATATCCTGACACGTTATCTTGACCGTTGAATTCCACTGCAATAACTTGTGTTACATATTGTTGTCTCTTCTTTATCTAAGAGAATGAAAGTGATGGCAACATGTTTGTTCATGAGTTCGTCGACAGTGGAATCACACACTAAAGCGTTATTCTGCTGGCGCGTTGTCATTTATTTTGATTACTGCCCGACTTCCGCTCCTTTACACAGCTTAATGATGTTTTTTTATTTTATTTTATTATAGCAAATGCCTTTCGTGTTATGGCGTTTTATGAATTTTTATTTTATATTAATAAATTATTAAGTGTGTTGCTTTGCGGGTTACTACGGTAAGATATGATAGAGAAAATACACTAAAATTAAATGTTTGGGCGTCGGTGTCTCAGGGGTTAAGCACTTGACTTACAGTCTGGGGGTCCTGGGTTCGAATCCCGCCTTGTATATGTGTCTACGAAATTGATAACTGTTTTCTATATTAATCCAGTACAACTTTAAGAGCATTTTGTTGAATTTTTTGAAATGTTTTACAAAATGACAAAACTTTAATTTTAATAATAAAGACTCGTTGATATATTAATTAGAGATGTGTTTTGAATTAAACAGCAAATATAATAACCAAATTAATTACCTATTAAACAATACTCATTCGGTTTATTTTGGTTAATTATGATGGTATATAATATATGTATTGAAGATTTGGTAAATGATAGAGTTGCATATAGCTCGGTCAGCGGTCTGCGAGCTGCAACAAAGTGCCTCATTAATGCAGCTCCATTTCACGCCATATTGGAAATTTCTCTCGTCGAACATTTCACGCGAGCGGAATAATCTAGGCTAGTTAAGTGTCTGCTATTGATCAATCCTATCGCCCGTTACTGTGCCATTTACATTTGTAAAGGAAACTGCATAAAGGGTTTATACACAAAAAGATAAAATAGTTATTACGAAGGAAAACATCGTGATGCAACATGCACAAATGCGAAGGAATTCAAAGATATGTGTGAAGTTAATCCGAACTAAGCCAGCATTGATAATGGCTTAGTCACTAACTTAAGGTAGGTTCTGTGTGCCTCAGTCGGGACATATACTGAGCTGATGATGATAAGCTTGCATCGGTGAATATTGAAATGATTGTAAGTAACAATAATGGACCAGAAAATATAAAATTAGGAGCCTTAAGTTGGCACTTTTCAACTAAAGATAATAACACAACTTATAGAATTAGTTGTATAGCGAAAGAGAGTGTCAATACATTTTTAAGAAATAACCACCTTTGAAACTAATATAGTATTATACTTATTATGTAACACATTTTACCCGGGTTTACGTGTAATGTATTTGAGAATGTAGTATTTCATTAAAAAATACAAAAAAATGTTAAGGGTAAATATTGTGATAGCTTTCAAACATAGTCTAAAAGATTACGTCAAGTACGGTCATCCTTTCACAATAATGGAAAAATAACAAGAGTCAAAGTAGACCGCGCGCTCACTTTCGACACGAATCGCTTAAAGATATTAAAGGTTTCCTTTTAAATCCATGAATTATATTGTTTCAACTTGTATAAAATACAGTAATGCTAAAGTCATTTTAAGTGTTAGATTATAATTATAGTAACCGAAAGAGTTACAGATGCTTTATTTTGTAGTAATTTGTGGATGCCGCGCTACACCTAGAGTCGTTACGTTCCTTTAGTACGACAAATGTACACAATTAAAACGGGTCTCCTTCGATGTTTAGTTAACGATCTTCCGTTATCAGTGTGAAGCTAATTAATAATTTCTTTTAACTATATCAAACACAAATCACCTTTTATATAATGTAAGTAAATATATTAAAGGTATGTTGAGATCATGAACAATGTTATCTAGAAGCGTGTAATGAACAAAAAAATAAAACACAACGTTAATGACGAATACCGCTGAGTAATAATGATAACAAATGAAATAGATGTCAGGATAATGTCACCAAATTACCTCGGAGCCAGAATGAGTATGGGGCGATACGTAGTCATTTGTGAGTTTCACTCTTTTTAGGGTTCCGTAACTCATATGAAAAAAACGGAACCTTTATAGGATCACTTTGTTGTTTGTCCGTCAGTCAAGACCAAAAACGTTTGAAGGTATCAAGCTGGAATTTATTTGTTTTAATTACTAACATACTCGAATCTATAATATTAAAATATTCACAAAATTATTTACTAGACTAATTTCCGACTATGACACAAGATACGAGAAAAAAATGTCTGACGGATAATTTCAAGTTTAAGAAAAATGGAGAAACAAAAGTCCCTTTATTAAGCGATAATTTATCATTCGTAAAGCAAAATAATCATATACCATGAATAAAAATAATATAAAAAGAAAATTTAATATTATAGCTAAATATAAATGTTTTTAGGGTTCCGTAACTCATATGAAATAAACGGAACCCTTACAGGATCACTTTGTTGTCCGTCCGTCTGTCAAGACCCTTTTATCAAAAACGTGTGAAGGTATCAAGCTGGATTTTTTTTAAATCAGACTTTCTGATTAGTTTTTTATTAGAAAATAACAAATAAAAGCTTATCTAATTATTATAAAATAATAGACTTCATAAGTCAAGAAAAACTCAGTGGTTTTAATTGACTAGTTATTTCGTACAAATAAAAGAATCGTTGGTAATATTTGACGTTCTTTTATCTCTTTTTTAATTCTATTTGAAAATTATAGCGTCAGAAAATGCAAGATCAGTGACATGCTATATAATGGCAGCCGCTTTATTTCATTCCATATTGGAAAGTTCCACACGATCGGAATGTTCTAGACTGCGCAATTATCTTCATTTAATCCAGATTAAACTGATTGTATTATAAGTGATTATAAGAAGTGTGATTGTAAGAAGTATTAATTTTTTGATAATTGGGAATCGAAATTACTTATTTAGGGACTCATAAGTTTATTTTCATACGTTTTTTTTTTGTCTAAAGTTGTATTAACACGGGATCTAATGGAATGCCGAAAAGAAGTTTACTTTCGGAATCATCTTATAGTCATTTTTGTAATGTGACGCGTTAGCAAAATAAAACTCACCTACAATTTTGAACAGTGGTAGAGCCCGCTTTAACATCTTTGCACGAATTGGCCCGGCTCGCCCGGTGAAATACCACGACCACACAGAAGACAGGCGTGAAGTGGAAACAATTCCGCGTGCAGTCTGATGAGTGTGCGTCTCCTTTTTGAGTCCTCTTACCCTTCCCTTCCTTTTACTTATAAGGAAAGGATGGGAAGTGGAAGTGGACTTTCCGGGTAAGAGGATGCATGGGAAGGAAAAATATTTTCTTTCTGTGCATCCTCTTTTCCGTCGAGTAAAGGTAGGCATAACGCATATGCAATTACGTATGTCTATGGGTAACAGTCACCTCACTTGGTCAGTGATTTCAGGTGGCCGCTCGCTCGTTTGCCACCTTATAATATAAAAAAAAACTGTTTTATTCAACAAAATAATAAACTTAAAAGCTTTAAAAACACCCTGTAAAATAAAACGGCGAGCGTCTAAAGAGTTGAACTAGGCGTCACGATGACTAGTTAATAGTTAAAAACTCTAATTGGCCACAAGTTGACGTTTAAACCACCAGCCGTGGAAAATGCTTTCAGAGTATTTTTTACTACCCATTTATTTTAACATCAGGCGTTAAAAAATATAACAAAATTTTACCATTATTTTATTTAACTTGTTATAATTTTTTTAATTAGAATTTTTATGAAAAAATCAATGAGTCAAAGAGAATAAAGACATTGTTTTTTTTAATTATGTATTATATTAATATAATAAAAACGTTTCCTAAAAACAATATGATGAATAGATTCTGATTAGAAAAATGTAAACATTGTCTGAATAAAAAGCTTTTTTTGTTGATTTATTTTCTAACTACGGATTGCAAATTGCTATGTTTTATAGATTAGACAATGATTTGTTTTCTATTGATATATTCTCACAATATATTTTAATTACTTGTACACGTAGAGTCGTATACAACCATTTTTTTTTATAATAGAAGGGGGCAAACGAGCAGCGGGAACACCGAGGTGTTCAACGACGCCCATGGACATCAGCAATACCCGAGGAACCGCAGATGCGTTGCCGGTCTTTGAGGTTGTGATAAGCTCGCTTCTTGAAGGACCTAAAATCTATTTATTATTAATATTTGTAACTAAGTTCTCCACTAACTTGAGTTGTTTTTGTTAAAACACTTGATTCATCATCAGCTTACTACACGTCCCCACCGAGGAGCTCGGAGCCTACCCAAAGTTAGGGGTGATCAGGCCATAGTCAACCACGCTGGCCCAGTGCAAGTTGGTTGACTTCACACATATCTTTGAATTTCTTCTCAGATATGTGCAGGTTGCATCATGATGTTTTTCTTCACCGTAAGAACGTCGGATAAATGTATATATGTAAATCGGAAATCGAAAAACACATTGGTACATGGCGGAATTGAACCATGACCCGTAGATTGATTCAGATTTTTCAGAAGCACTTTATTGTTACTTCTACAATTTTCTACTACTAGACGTAAGTAATATTTTCAAACAATAACAAATCCAAGAACAATCTAACCGACTCGAGATTTTTCGTATAATAACTTTCCCCAGCCATTGACAACATTCTTGGAATTTCCATTGTAATAAAGTAGGAGCTTTGATCGGCGGAGCGAATGGAAAGGTATCATTAAAATACTTTGTACAACGGAAGGAAATCGGATTTGCTTTGTCATCATGCCTTCCAATTTGCAGTTGCCTTTTAAATAAAATTCGTTTATTTTATGTATTTCAACTTTTTCTATGGCTCGTATTGGTCAAGTCTTAAATGAAAGAAGTGGGAAAATATTTTTACTAACTTATTAAAACACACATGAGATATAATACTCAACATCCGAGAGTGGACAGGGGTTGCGAGTGCCGCCCAACTATTTCGCCTCGCAAGAGACAAGAGGAAATATGGAGAACTGATCGCCAACCTTTGTTAGTCGCAGAGGCACCTCAAGAAGAAGAAGATATAATACTACACTAATTATAGACCACGGCTTAACGTATATGTATTTTGGTCTAGGTACTTACTAGTTTAAGACCTGTCAGAAGTCCTTCTTTGGGGTGAATGGATCAACGGACTTTATTCGGGATCGCATCGACGGGTACTCGGGCACACACTCTGCTAAACGCAATCTACTAACCCTGAAGAAGGAGCTCCGACGCATCTAATCTAGTTGGTGCCTAGACCGAAGTACACGTCATTAAAGTGAGTTCAATTAGTACATTTGTGACGTAACTAAAAATAACAGTTGTACGATGAACTTCTCCATCAATGACCCGGAAAATTTCTTATTTATTCAATTGTTATGACATGAGGAGGAATAAGGATATAAAGAGTCATATATTGTGGTTACACGATCGTTCGTTACTGCCCCACGCAATAACTTGTTCAAATGTCAGGGCAACGTTCATAGGTCGAGCTAGGATGACGGATTGCATCGCAACCCTCTTACTTTCTCTGCTTATTTATTTGTTTTAAAATTTTGACGTTTATATTGTAACGGAATTAATACTGGCAAGAAAGCTTTAAATAACTATCGTCTTTCTTTTTATTTTTTTTAATACGACTATATTTTCAGTCAGTATTTTAGCAGTGGAAACGCACGGTTGTGTTCGATTGTTTATCTCAAATCAAAAGACATAGAAAAAATGTATGTCAATTTTATTGAATTCAAATTCCATTCACCGAATTCTATATAACTTCTATAAATAAAACAATAAGCGAGAATTTAGATTTAGTTTTTTGTTTTGTTTTCAAACGGTCAAACCTTGCGGTTAACAAATTCACAAAAATGTGAATTGTTTTGTGAATTGTTTTTTGATTGATTCCTTTGAAGACCCAAATTATATTTTTGCATTTAAAAGGTTTTCCGCTTCAAGTAAACGTGTAAATGAATGGAGTTTTAATTAAGTCATCTTATTTACTTGATAAGGAATTTGTTTTGAATATTCTAATTGATTGCTGGATAACTTATACAATTGACTAGTTGTCGCCCGTGACTCGGTTCGCGCGGAATAAAAAAAAAACTTTTGATCGCAGCGCAATGTTATTTAGTCTAAAGCCTTCCTATATAAATGGACTATCCAACAAAAATAAATTTCTAATCGGACCAGTAGTTCCCGAGATTAGCGCGTTTAAACAAACAAACTCTTCCGTTTTATAATATTAGTATTGATTTCAAATAAATTTAATTTTAAGATGTTATTCTTAATTTAGTTACCTTAATATAATTATCTTTAAAATCATGAAAATACCTTGTTCTGCGTATGTGTATATATAATATTTATATTAAAAATAAACAACTATGTTGCTTTTAAGTGAATACTTTTGTAAGTGTAAACATTTTTCCCCTTCATCCTCTTACGTGCTATAAATAACGTTAACAAAAATAAAATAACTGATGTTATCATAGACGCACGTTACTTTTCAGCTTCTCCTCGACCTATTTGTTGTAATTTCTTTTGCCCTCAACGTGAAAGTATTAACAGTCGAGTCACGCTCCCGACTCCTGAAAGTGTCTCTGATACTGATTTATTTTGTTAGAGAAAAAAAATCATTGATATATCAATGTGGAACGCTCAAGGAAACGTGACTTGTCAAAAGCTTTATAATGTTGCTTACAGATTACTTTTTGCGGTTGACATTTTTTGCGTCTAGTTTTTCTTTTACTCGGTTATTTGGGAAATAATTCCTCATTTTGTATAAAGTGTATGTGCTAAGGCAAATCCTTCTTCCCATCCTTTAAAACGAAAGGATGGGAAGCGAATGGATTTGGGAAGAGAGATATACAGTGAAGAGAAATATCCTTTATTCAATAAAATAGCAGAAAACTACGTTTCAATAACACTTTTATATGATATATAAACACGGCTAAACACTCACGTATATACGTCCGGTGGCGGCACCGACTAATTTCGAGCCCATCGGGGGCCCTTCATCAGGATGAGTGGTACTGGTTTTATTTCGCGGACGCGGCCCGTCGCTCACTCAGTGTCACTGATAATACCAGTACCACTTATCCTGATGAAGTGTTTAGCCTTGTTTATATATCAGTTTAGTATAATGTCTCACGAAGGTTTGAATAATTTAATAACACTATTATATATAAAAACTTCTTTTTAATCATGCGTATAATCGCCATGAATGCCAATAAAAATACAAAATATGTTATAATTTGTCTTTGTAATCTTAAGTTTCACAAATTAAATTTTTTTTAAAGGTTATATACATAACGAAATTTTACTTTAAAAACAAAAATATAAGATTTTTAGGTTATTTCTTAAACGGAATAAGATTCGATTTTACTGCTCAGTAAAATCAGCCGTAGCCTAAAGCTCAAGCGTTTCTTAGATTCTCTTTTACGATATCAAATGTTCAAAACGCGAATAAGACCGTCATCGAAACGAGGACTTTTTGCCTTTTTTACGACACATCTTAAACTAACAATGATATAAACATGCTGGATACGTCACTGTTTGAGAATGACAAATGTATCTTTTAGATTTAAAATTGCCAATTGAAGTTCAATCAGCTAAATTCTATCATTATTATTTGGAGTTTCCAACTTTATTATAATGAATCAAAATTAATAGTGCTTAATTCGACATGCTTGCATTTTTCCGTGTCGATCGTGCATTACCGATGTATCCTGCAGAGCTCATTAACACGGCTTCATTTCACGCCGTATTGGAAATTTCTCATCGACTTTTCCACCAGAATGCGAATCGTTCAACCCTTAGCAGACGCAGCGGGATTTCACAAAACTTTATAACTGCTTTAGAAAATGTTTATTATGTTGCAAAGTTAGAATTATTGTATAATAACTGTATTTCACTCTTGTATTATGTACATACTTATGACGTCATATCTCTCAATAATTTACTTTTGTTAAGTAACATAATATTGGTTTGTGTGCGCGCGCGCGTGTGTGTTTAATTGTGTGTGCGCGCGGCTGTGTGTGTGTGTATGTGTGGGTAAATTGAATATTTTACAACCAGACGGAGTAGTTTATTAGTTACTTAAGCAGTCTCTTAGTGTGGGTTTATCTCTCTAAATCTTTAGTCGAAATACGGCAAGAGAATAGTAGAAGTTCACAATATCTAACATTTTTATGTTTTTAAAAGGACAACAAATATTAGTATTTTACACACGTGCAGTGTGACAGCTTATCTGAATTTAGTGCAGTGAATTATGAAGGCCTCCTAGATAAACTCATAAATTTATTCATGCGGTCAAAATAGTTCTGCCTCGCCGTGGTTACGTAGAGACGTACAAACACGAGTTGGTATGAACACATAATTTGCATGTTACGATTATATTTTACTTGTAAAGTTATTTAGTTAACAAATTAATTTTAGTTCATTAAAAGCAAATATAAGCATAATATTAAAAGAGCAATTTACGAGAAAAAATTGGCTTTAGGTTCAAAAGTAAGGATAAGATGGTTTGCTGTTTAAAAATAAGTATGAAAAAATAGGCGCATAGCTATAGTTGTTGGCCATCATGTTTCTTTTACACAAAACAGTGATTTTTTCATGTAGTTCGAAAGTTATATTGCATAAAAAAATCATCGATCGAGGTTGCTACCGTAACGCGACGTTCGGTTTGTTTTTCTCTATGAAAATATCAGGGTCTTTGCTGGCGTAACGCTTTCGCTTTACCAAAACGTTTCATAGACTTACTTTGAATTTCGCTACTTTGTGTTATTTAAAATTTTAGAAGTTGTACCTTTTAAGGCATCCAATAAGAAAAGGAAGTAAAATGCAATAAAATGCGCTTACCGAATCAGAAAGTAAATAAATAAAGTACATAGGACAGATTTTCTCATCTGCCAACGAATTAAAGTGACAGACGCCAAAATAGTGAGCAACTAACGCCAAGGGTCAATAACTAACCTATCACCCTTATTCACATTTGTCAAACAACGGTAAACTGCATACGTATTTAAGCTGTTCTCCGTAAATAAGAAAATGTGTTTTGTTAAAATTGTATCAATAAAAAGTTACCGACGGACATATGACAGAAAAACTGGAAACTGACGGATAAAATATGAAATTGTAATCTGTGGCTTTCGCAGGTCGCAGGACATTTGTCAAACTGGGCGTGAGCGAGCGATCGAAATATTTCAACTAGAACGATGTTAGGATCGAGATATTTGAAGCTAAACTTTTGTATACTTTTAACCTGTATAAAATAACTGTATATTTGAACTGCACATATTATTTAACAAGACATTGTTATCCATTGTGCTCTCAAGAAACGATATGACCTTAAGGTTTAAAAAACCATATGCGGCTAAGTAAAGGAAGATGATTGTTTTCTATCGTCGTTAAATCAACTAAAGCTTCTAAGCATTACAACTCGAAAACATTATGATTTAAGTCAAAATATATTCAGGAATCAGTGAACAGAAAACCTCTGGTAGCACTAGGAGAAAGTATTAAATAAAACAGATAGATGGCGTTGTAGTATCGCTATAAAGAAATTATATCCACCTTTATAGTCCGCATATAAATATGAGGATAGAATTTAATAGGAACACGTTAACAGACATAAATCACTATATTATCTCACATAACCGCGACACCGTCAGCCCGTGACTTGCTTTCTAATACTTGCACGTCGCAGCATAAGATAAATGACGACAAAGGAGTGACAGAGATCAACTTTTCAACATTTTTCTTGTTGAAAAAAAAACATTATTTCGAGCAGAAAATTATAAGAAAGCCTTCTTGTGTTCGTTTACAAGGTATAGAAAACCAAATCATAATGAAACAATAATTTTGTAGATGGATTTATTCGATCCAATGAATCATATAATTCAACCTAATTAGACACTATCATGTTGAATATAAATGCCATTTATAATATGTTTTTTATAAGTTGTAACAGTATCGACAGCTTTCCCTTGCTCCCTTCCCACCCTTTTTCTTATAAGGAAAGGATGGGAAGTGGAAGTGGGCTTTCAGGATGAGAGGATGCATGGGAAGGGAAAATATTTTCTTTCTGTGCATCCTCTCCTCCGTCGATTAAAGGTAGGCAATTTTCGTATGTCTATGAACAACGGTCACTTCGCTATTTCAGCGATTTCAGGTGGCCGCTCGCTCGTTTGCCACCTTTTGATATAAAAAAGCTAGCTCTTCTATCAACCATGGTGTCTTCAAAACATCGACCTTCGAAAGATGACACTTTAGTCATTGGTCCACTGATTTAAATCTCTGCATAAAACATATCGTCATCCCTGTCATTATCTTTGACAAAACAGAGATAACAATATGTTTTAAATGGGCTCAGAAACCCACGGTATGAACAACCATGATGTTATCCAATAACGATGAAAAACTGGCTTTTAGAGAATGGATATATAAGTAGAAATTAATTATTAAAATATTTGATGCGACCGTCGCGTCGCGTGAAACCATTAAGCATTGTATTTTACACTCGCAGTTGTGAAGTTTCATATACAATGGAATACAACGGCGTTACGTTGCAGCGAGCTCATGCATTTATTCATTGTCTACGTGTAGTCATTCCGATGCATTGGAATCGCGAGACGTAGTTGTAATTTCAAAGCTTTAATACTTTTCAAATATTTATTATGTACAGTTGTTTACCTTTTCTTACTACTTTTAGACGCTTGAAATACAATTAAGCCAAAATTTGTCATAACAACACATATAATTGCAGATTACTGGTCTTACGTAACTTGGTAAGCGAATTACATTCTTTGAGTACTTTTAGTAAATATGTTATTTACTTAAATAAAGTTTTTTTAAATAACATATTGATAATTTCCATCTCTAAAAAGGTTCTCCACAAAATAAATATTTAGGAGTTATTTAGTTAACATTGAAGGTAACATATTGTGGCTCGGGTACCAGGATATCATAACAAAGCTGTGGAATTGCCTTATCGTTCTCAGTCCCGTGAGAATAACGACGCTTATTCATGGTTATCAAGTTTTGCGAACGAGGATTATTGCACTCCCATCTACAGCCCGGGGGCTTACTTGGGTTTTTTTCTTAGTATTAACTGCTCGTACCATTTGTAGATTAAGTATTCGATTCTAATATTCATCATGATGCAATATTTAATATTAAATAAATTTCATCTTCATATCTTCACGCATTCTTGAAAAAAAGAGTCTTGACAGACAGAGGGACGGACAACAAAGCGATCCTATAAGGGTTCCATTTTTTCCTTTCGAGATACGGAATCCTAAAAAATGACTAAACTTTAAGGTTCTAAATAATTAGGTTTTGTATTAAAACTGATCATATAAATATTTCTATACTAGCCGTCGCCCGCGACTCCATGCGTAAGGAGTTAAAAAAATATTATCAGTAGTCTATGTGTTCTTACAAACTATGCCAAATTTCGTCGAGATCAGTTCAACCGTTAAGAAGTTACCTTCAAACATCCATCCATGAATCTAAATATCCGTATTTATAAGTAGGAGTAATAAGAAGTTAGATGAAACAAAAGTCTAGTTGTATTTGTTTAGTATAAAAATGATAACTTCGTTACTACATTTTCATCTATCAATATTGACTTGCCGTTTAACATAATTCGTTGTATACGATGCGTTCTGCGTTCTGTATCTACAAACCATAGTATTATCACAGCTGTAAGATCAGTTCTATTTCAATCTAGATGGAACAGATTAGCGCGCACAAAGCTCTGTTAACATAAATAAACGCACACAATGTCTCGCTGTACACTGTACAGACTTGCAATATACAGCACATTCATGATATATATACATCCTAGCGGACCCGACAGACGTTGTCCTGTCTACACGTCTTTAATTTGAAACTGACTGAAAAAAATTTACACTGCGATGGTAGCGCCGTCTGTCGGATCCAATGTAAAACATTCCATAATCAACAACTACTAATAAATTAAAAATTAATTAAAAAAACATTGTCCAGCGGACAAAATTGTGAATCTAAACCATTCCCAGATCCCCTTGAACACATACAAAAAATTTCATCAAAATCGGTCCAGTCGTTTGAGAGAAGTTCAGTGACATACACACTCACAGAAGAATTATATATATATATATGTATATATATATATATCTTTATATATATAGCGAAGCGAAATAGTGAAATTTGAAAAATAAAACATGTTGTCAACTTCTATACGAGCGTTAGACCGCGACTTTGTCCGCTCGGAATTTAAAAAAAAACATAATTTGTAGCTCATGTGTTCTTCAAGACTGCGTTCTGTTTATGTGCCAAATCTCATCAAAATCTGATAATGCGTTACGAAGATATTTTTAAACAAACATTCATCCATCCATCTAAACATCCGCATTTATAATTTTAAGTAAAAAGTAAGATACAATCAGTGGATACGTACATTAAAATATTTGATTGATTTTAACGATTTATTTACCAAGAGCTACTGAAAAACAAGTTCATAAAACTTACAATTGAGGACAATATCGTTCAATTGATTTCGGAGGTGACGAACAAGGTTACACTGACTGTTTAGTCAATTGAACAACTACGAATAAACGTATACTGACACTAGGGTGTACAGGTCTATGTTACACGATTCATTATACTATGTTTTTATCAGGTAAGTTTGTCATAACCTTATTTTGATTATAAGCCTTTTGACATATAATTATAATTAATTAAGTAATTCTAAATATAATGGCAACGTCTATTAATAAATGTGGCAATTTTATAATTAATTTAATTGTTATTTAACTTATTTTACTTTTGAAACTTATTATCATAATCCTGCCCTTGTCACTACAGGGATCAGCATAGCATATACTCCTCGATACATCTCTATCAGTCGACATATCTGGATTCATATTCTTACACATAACCTCTTTTATATAATTACGTTGAAAAAATTTATAGATGATTCAATTAACGTATTACAATTTGAGGATTTCTAGTATCAAAATAAAAAATAATATTCTTTTCTCTATCTTCAGTATAAAGATAAAATTCAAAAATAAGTTAATCCGCTTCCGCTTATAACTTACGTTCATCTTAACCTGCGACGCAATATCACTCGGGATGTAACATATTATAACGGACCGGTCTAAAAAGAACACATGTACAATGATTATAGAGATGTTAATATTTCTTGTAACATTATTAATTGTATATTGTATTTATGTACATAAAAGTATACATTATTTGTATAAAAAACGTGGTATAAAATACATCCCTGGTGTACCAATTTTTGGTAACGCATTAAAAAGTACGTTCAGAAAGAAACACTTTGTTGAAGACATTGATGCAGTTTATAAAAAATTCCCAGATGAAAGGTAAGTAATGTTTTGTATGCAATAAAAAATACATTAAAACTTACAATATCTTATATCTTTAAATGAGCAATTCTTTTATATATATATTTACAAGAGAGAGATATCTTATATATAGTAATTCTTCTGTGAGTGTGTATGTCACTGAACTTCTCTCAAACGACTGGACCGATTTTGATGAAATTTTTTGTGTGTGTTCAAGGGGATCTGGGAATGGTTTAGATTCACAATTTTCATCAAATATTAACTTCATATTAATTTATTCAAATTAAAGACGTGTAGACAGGACAACGTCTGTCGAGTCCGCTAGTATTATATTTTTTCGATCTTACCGATAGAAAAAGTTAAGTTTATGTTTAAGTTGATTATCGATAAAACACGAATAAAATGACATATTTTAAAAATGATTCCTAGCTAGATCGATGTATCGCCCCCGAAACCCCCTATATACTAAATTTTATGAAAATCGTTGGAGCCGATTCCGAGATTCCAATTATAAATATACAAGAATTGCTCATTTAAAGATATAAGATTTTGTCTTTCTCTTCCCTTATTCGATTATATGGAGTCATATTTCCTTATTTCTATCATCGAAAATCCATTGTGACTGTGCTCTACATTATTCAGTTCAATTTAAATGTTCATTTACATTTAATAAATATTACTTCTAATCATTTTATACCCAACAGAAATTTTTTTATCATATTAAAGCGCAATATAATGCCCACTTAAAGACACGCAATAAAATGTACGAAGGTCAGCCGTTTGTCTGACGAGACGATTTTTTCTTGTACGATAATTTAAAATAAATATAATGTTGTTTACGACTGCAGTTATTGAAGAGTACTCTATGATTAAGTTTCTTATATTTGTCCTTGTTGAAGTCATTGTATGTTTTTTAATGTTTCAAGAAAACATTATTAATATTTTGGTTAAATTTATTTCATTCATTGGCTTTCAATTAAATCTTTTCTTACTTATTATTTCGTACTAATCCTACTTCTTACTAATATTATATTATAAATGTGAATGTTTAGATGGATGGATGGATGTTTGTTTGATGGTATCTTCGGAACGGTTGAATGGATCTTGATGACATTTGGCACAGATGTAGAACTCAAAGTCATCAGAGCCAACAAAGGAAGAACACATAGTCTGCTCATTACGTTTTTGTCTAATTCCATGCGGATAGAATAGCGGGCGACAACTAGTTTTTAATATAATTGACGTTTTATTTTAAGGTATATTGGTTACACACAAGGGACAACGCCGATAATACTCATCAGGGACCCCGAAATTATAAAGAGCATTACGGTGAAAGATTTCGACCATTTCGTCGACCACAGACAATTCCTTAGTGAAGATGTAGAGCCTTTGATCGGTTCCAGCCTTTTCTTCATGAAAGGTACGTCAGCATTCATAAACCAAATGTTCAAAACTGAAAGCGCCATAAACAATGACCATTACAAAACCAATCAATCGATGCTTGATTTTGAAATATTGTGTATTTGTTTCAGCGCCATCTTGCGTTATAATCAGAGCACTAAAAATGTGTTTGAATTTGTTCTCATTTGGAAGCTAAGGTTTAGATGTGATAAATACGATAATAATCGATATTTATTCCGCCTAATGACATTTTAAATTTTACATATGATACCGAAAATACTAGAAGTAAGACCCAATTGTTTATTTATTATTGTTAACAGGTGATAAATGGAGGGACATGCGAACCACATTAAGTCCTGCTTTCACTGGATCCAAGATGAGACTCATGATGCCGTTTATGACAGAAATAAGCGAAAGTATGGTGGAATACTTGAAAGGTAAAAGCGTAAATATCATTGAATATTAGTCAGTCTTTGTTATTAGTATTATAAATGTGAAAGTTTAGATGGATTGATGGTTAGAAGGTATTTCCAAAACAGCACAACGATTGATAAAATTTGGCATAGATGTAGAACATAGTCTGGAAGAACACATAGCCTGCTTATTAAGTTTATTTAACTTTCGCACGGACGGAGTCGCGGGCAACAGCTAGTCTTCTATACTTACTTGCTCCGCTGGCGCATCGACCCAAAGTTGGTCTTAGCCTCCGACACAAGAAATCGCCAAAGTCGCCTGTCTTGCGCCTTCTCCTGTCAGTCCATCGCTTGTAGCTCCCGCAGATCCAGCTCTACGGCGTCTTCTATAAGAAAGGAAAAATCCTTCTATGTTGTTCTGTACACTAATTATCACCCGGATACATCGGAAATATTTAGTTTCACATTGCAAAGGTTATAACTTCTAAAGGGTCTTATGTAGATAAATTGAAAACTAAATTAAAATTGTTTGTATTGACATTACAAAACTAAAAGTTTTATTTTATCGAATATACTTATCTCGTAGATTACGCATTAGAAGATATAGACGTGTGCGATTTGATGCGTCGCTACAGCAACGACGTTATCGCTTCCTGCGCCTTCGGATGCCAAGTGAATTCCGTCAAAGATAAAGAGAACGAATTCTACAAAACTGGACAATCTCTATTCGAAATGACAACTTTACAGAGAACTAAGCTTATTTTATCAATGTATTTCCCTAGTTTGGCAAAGGTAACGATTCATTTTGAGCGTTCGTTTGAGTCTATTGATTTTAATGACTAACCATGGGTTTCTGGGACCGAAATTGCGGTTAAAACATGTTGTTGTCTTCGTTTTGTCAAAGACGACAGACAAGGGTGACGATGTTTTATATAGAGATTTAGGTCTTAGAAACCCACTGTAAGTAAATTAAATTTTATAAAAAAAGTAATTTACCAACACAGCTTAGTTGTTTATTGACATTTTGAACGATTACTACGAAACGAAAACTTCCTCTTACTTATTTGAAGGACACAATAATTTATATCTTAAACTTTTTATTTATTTTTCAGAATTTGGGCCTCAAAGTTTTTAAAGAAAAAGATATTAGTTTCTTTCAAAATCTAGTAAAAGATACTATGGAATATAGAGAAAAGAATAATATTGAAAGACCGGATATGATACAACTTCTAAAGCAAGCATCTCAAGGTAAAGTTATCACAAAATTCAAGTTTCATACTAAAAATTAAGCAAAGAAGGTCAGTGATTACCAATTTCGTTTATTATGTTGCAGGTAATTTGAAGGCGGAAGAAACAGACATAAATAATGACAAAATTAAACGAGGTCAGTAAATGAAATCTTACTAATAATATAAATGCGAATGTTTAGATGGATGGATGTTTGTTTGAAGGTATCTCCAAAACAGGAGCGTCGGTGGCTCAGTGGTCAAGCACTTGACTTGCAATCTGCAGGTCCTGGGTTCGAATCCCGCCATGTACCAATGTGTTTTTCGATTTCCGATTTACATATGTACATTTATCCGACGTTCTTACGGTGAAGGAAAACATCGTGATGCAACCTGCACATATCTGAGAAGAAATTCAAAAGATATGTGTGAAGTCAACCAACCCGCACTAGGCCAGCGTGGTTGACTATGGCCTAATCACCCTTAACTTAGGGTAGGCTCCGAGCCCCTCGGTGGGGACGTATAGTGAGCTGATGATGATGATCTCCAAAACGGCTGAACGGATCTCGATGAAATTTGGCATACATGTAAGACACAGTCTGGAAGAACACATAGGCTAATAATTGTGTATGCGGACGGTGTTTTGTTAATAATAATCTACATTTTCTTCTAATGCCTCTCCATTACTGG
>NW_013531704.1:8781022-8893311 GCF_000836235.2 Papilio xuthus | reverse complement strand
TTAGTGGGACAAGTTTTTATATTCTTTTTCGCCGGTTTCGAAACATCTGCAACGACTCTCAGTATGACCATCCATGAACTGGCTGTTAACCCTCTCGTACAAGAAAAATTGTACGAAGAAATTAAAATATTTCAAGAAACTAAAGGCAAATTGTTGTACGAGAATATAAATGATTTGAAGTATTTAGACTGTGTTATAAATGGTAATTCAACTGCTTAATTAATACCTAGATTTGGCTCACGAGGTTACCGCCATGTGGCGTATGAAATCGACTACCATTATTCCGATAGTCGTATCGGTAAATGGACTGATAGCGAAGAGCTTCGACCAACATCTTAAGAAGCTCTCGCTACACAGTTGGATTAAGGGCCCGACACAAAAGGCAGTTATCCTAGAAACCGCGCGCATCGTGTGAAGGTTCCTGTCTCTGCAGCCCTGACCACTGGTTGTTTTAGTCATGGGATTCAGCAGCCGGTGGTGTTCTGTTTTTAATATAATGTGTTTTGTATATAGGTATATAAATAACAAATTATTAAAAAAATATTTAAACTCCTTTAAGGCCGGCAACGAGTCTGCAGCTCCTCTGCTGTCCATGGGTGTCGTTAATCACCTCGGTGTTCCCACCGCTCGTTTTCCCCCTTTTCTTATAACAAAAACATATTAATGATTTTTGATGCTTTTAGAAACATTACGAAAATGGTCACCAGCTTTAATAATGGACAGAGTTTGTACAAAGCCATATGAATTGCCACCACCGCGTGAAGGAGGTAAACCGACCAAAGTAAGTATTGTCATATCATCTTAATGTGTTCTTTATCTACGAGACCTATTAAATTTAGCCGTATTATATTTAGTTCTGAACGAAGTCATATTTTGAAATTACAGTTAAATCCTGGAGATTACGTTTATAATATGGTAAACTCAATTCATCTTGATCCAAAACATTATCCTGAACCAGATGTATTCCAACCTGAAAGATTTTCCGAAGAAAATAAACACGAAATCAAGCCATTTACGTTTACGCCTTTTGGTATTGGTCCACGTACTTGTATCGGTGAGTTTTGTGCAAATAAAATAATTATTATATTTAGTAAACACTAGCGGTCGCCAACGAGTCTATCCGCGCTGAATTAAACAAAAAAAAACATAATTAGTAGCATATGTGTGCTTCCAGACTATTTTTTATTTGTAAGCCAAATTTCATCGAGATCCGTTCAGCCATTCTGGAGATATCTTCATACATCCATCCATCTAAACATTCGTACTTATATCTCCATGTTCATTTATTTATCTTATTCTTAATATGGTACATTTCATATAAAAAATAAAAAACAAAATATATTATTTTGAAAATAGAACACCACCGGCTGCGGAATCCCTTGACTCAAACAACCAGTGATCAGGGCTGCAGAGACAGGAACCTTCTCACGATTCGTGCGGTTTCTAGGATAACTGCTTTTTGTATAGGGCCTTTAATCCAACTGCATTTATATAATTATTAAGATTAATATTATTTACATTAAAATCATTGTGTGAAAATAAAATATTTGTCTATAATGCTGCTTCATAATATGTTTCAGGAACTAGATTTGCAATACTGGAAATAAAGGTGTTAATTTATAACATCGTATTAAACTTTAAAATATTAAAATGCGAAAAGACCACAGACCCAATACTGTTGCAACCACACGAGTTTAATATATCTGCCTTAGGAGGGACATGGGTGAAATTGGAAGCAAGAACACAACAATGATGTTTTAAGTATAATCTGAGATTCAATGGTTTTAAAATAAATAAGTAAATACATACTATTTGCAACTTGTAAGAAATATAAATAAAGATTGCAAAATTATAACGTGTTTTATTTTATCCTTCTTTGTTCTTTGTTTTAACCATCATCATCAGCTCACTATAAGTCCCCACCGAGGGGCTCGGAACCTACCCTAAGTAAGGGGCGATTAGGCCATAGTCAACCACGCTGGCCCATTGCGGGTTGGTTGACATCACACATATCTTTGAATTTCTTCTCAGATATGTGCAGTTTGCATCACGATGTTTTCCTTCACCATAAGAACGTCGGATAAATGTACATATGTGAATCGGAAATGGAAAAACACATTGGTACATGGCGGGATTCATACCCAGGACCTGCAAATTGCAAGTCAAGTGCTTAACCCCTGAGCCACCGACACTCGCTTGTTTTAACCAACACAAAGAAATATATGAAGAAGATATTTACTTACAGTTACAAAATATAAACATGACCAGTTATTGTAAATATTGTAATTGGGTTAATTGCTGGTTGTTAATAATATAAATAGAAGATTAATGACATAGGTCAACGTAGGAACAGCGGAGATCCACAACAATAAAACAAAATATTTTAATCTATTTACTAATTTGAATTTTATTGTTAACACCTAAGCGTAACCAATCGTGATGACCCAATAAAATGGTTCACCTCTGTAACAGTCAAATGTCAATGTATTGGCCATTATTTAAATAGACTATTAACGGCTGTACCGACGTAATATGGTGGTACAAGTTATAAGGGATTGTGTTTCAGAATTATTTTATTTTAAAATAAGAAAAGAAAATCAAAATTTAAATATTTCAACACAAAATTAATAGCATATTGTCAATACAAATGAGACGGTGAACCCATAGTTCGACAAAGTATACAAGGGTAAGTAGTAGAGCATCGGTGACACAGGGGACAAGCAGTGAAATTGCAATCTGCAGGTCCTGGGTTCGAATCCCCTCATGTACCAGTGTTTTTAGATTTACATATGTACATTTCTCCGACGTTCTTACGCTGAAGGGAAACATCGTGATGCAATCTGCACATACCTGCGAAGAAATTCAAAGATATATGTGAAGTCAATCAACCTGCACTGGGCCAGCGTGGTTGACTATGGCCTAGTAACCTCTAACTTGGGTAGGCTCCAAGCCCCTCAGTGGGGACGTATACAGAGCTGATGATGATAATGATGATACACGTAAGAATAATTAATTCCCGCTATCGCTTGTGAATTGTAATCCGTTATCTCAACTACAAGGGGTGATATGACAATTTATTCAACAAGAGTACAACTACGTCTTAGTTCGTTAGTGTTCGTTGGGATATTAAGCGATATGATCGTAGAAATTTTAATATTCATTTTAACATCTATATTAGTGTATTTTATATACACTTATAAACGTGTCCATTACTATTTTGAAGAGAAAGGCTTGAAGTACAATCCTGGTGTACCAATATTTGGAAATATAATACGCAGTACATTCTTAAGGAAACATTTTGTTGAAGATATTGACACGATATACAAAGAATTTCCAAACGAAAAGTAAGTATCATTTATTTTAATAAAACGATTCTAATTTTACTTATAACGTAAAACTTCGAAAGGAAGAAAGCCAGATAGACTATAATCGAATATTTTTGCGAAGAAAAAAATCAAATTTAATTATGTCAAACTTTTTTCTTGTCGATGTCGATGGTTTACTGTGATCTTGTAGGTGTTTTTATTGTAAAATATTATGTATCGAATATCTGACATAATTTTGATACATTAAACAATAATTTATATTTTGTATTTCGTCTCAATCGACCTCTAAATAAATAAATAAAATGTCAATTATTTTAAATTAAATCACATGACTATCGATGGCAGGAAGATGATTCGGGTCATGTAACAATGATGTGGCAGTGACATATTTAGAGGTCTATCGTGACCCTCCCATGTTAGTCTAAAAATAAATTACATACCAGCAAAGAGAACGATCACACTGAGCCTTACATGTTATACTTTAAATATTGAAGAAATAATTGATAATAAAAACTTTTTCAACTTTCATCAAGTTTTAAGAATTCTAACATGAATAAACAGAAAAATGGAAGAAAAGATTAAATGAAAATTATGTTTTATAACATATGAACAGATAATTAAAATAATTATAATTTGAAAAAGATAACCGTAAATAAATTTAAAGTTTTTAAACAATAATTAAGGTAGAGCCCGCTTTAACATCTTCGCACGAATCGGCTAGGCTCGCCCGGTGAAATACCACGACCACACAGAAGACAGGCGTGAAGTGGAAGCAATTCCGTTGCAGTCTGATGACTGTTCGTCCCGGAGGCCTAATTTAGTCCTCTTTCCCTTCCCACCCTTTTTCTTTAAAGGAAAGGATAAGTGGAAGTGGACTTTCCGGATGAGAGGATGCATGGAAGGGGAAAATGTTTTCATTCTGTGCATCCTCTCCTCCGTCGATTAAAGGTGGGCAACGCATAAGCAATTGCGTATGTCTATGGGCAACGGTCACTTCGCTATTTTAGCGATTTCAGGTGGCCGCTCGCTCGTTTGCCACCTTATAATATAAAAAAAAGATAGTATCTTATGTACCAATGATCATATTTTTCTAGATATGTTGGCTACATTGAAGCTATTACGCCTGTTGTCCTCATTAGAGATCCAGAGATTATCAAACATATTACAGTAAAAGATTTCGATCACTTTGTTAATCACAAGGATTTCTTTCCTGAGGAAATTGAACCTTTGTTTGGCAGCAGTTTGTTATTGATGAAAGGTAAGGTTCAATTCATCATCTTCATCAGACTCACCGTGGGTTTCCGAGACAAAAATCCCTGTCTACACCATATTATATTTATTTTGTCAAAGACAAATGACGGGGATGACGATATATTTTATATAGAGATACTAGCTGTCGCCGGTGACTCCGTCCGCGCGGGATTAGAAATAGATGTTGGCCGATTCTCAGACCTACTCAATATGCTCACAAAATTTCATGAGAATCGGTCAAGCTGTTTCGGAGGAGTATGGGAACGAAAATTGTGATACGAGAATTGTATATATAAGATTGGCGTCAGAAACCAACGATAATGTGTTTATAATTAACAATAATAATGATAAAGCTGGAATGTACTTATGTTATCTTTATATATTTACCTATATAGTTGATATATAGTTTATATATGACTGAACTGTTCAGAAAACAACAATAAGATAACAGCCCTTGTTTGTTTTGTATGCAAGTGCCTTGAACTTTACTTTGTTTTGACTAGATTAAAATATAAGCAACCCAATGAATGAAGTAAATGTACTATGATTAGACAATGAAAATTAGTTTTAGTTATATGTTAAAACACTAAATTTTATGGGACAGGGATACAAAAGAAAAGCTGAGAAAAATCTTTTTTTCTAATCATCATCATCATCATCAACCTGCCCTTATCCCTATCGAGGGTTGGCACAGTATGTACTATTCCTCTATACATCTCTATCAGCCGTCATATCCGAGTCTACCCCCTTCTTACGCATATCCTCTTTCACACAGTCATTCCATACTTTTTTTCTAATCTTCACTTTTATAGCTAAGTTTTAAAAAATTTGTAAGCGTTGTTACTAGTTTAAAATATTGCGTTTTTTTATCAGATAACAAATGGCGAGATATGAGAACAACTTTAAGCCCCACTTTCACTGGTTCCAAGATGCGACACATGTTGCCGTTTATGATTGAAATCAGCAATAACATGGTCAATTATTTAAAGGGTAAGTCCACAGTGAAAACTACATATAAATATTACTAGCTGCCGCCTGGATTAAAAAATGCGTATAAAATTGTATAAAAATCTATCCAGCCATTTCGGCGGATAAGGTAACTGACATTGTGACACAAGAATTTTATATATAAGATTTAAACAGTCGCTTATTTTAGCTTTTTCATACTAAATATACCCTGAGCGGATCCCTTAGTGATCATTTAAAGAAAGTGCCGTAGTAGTTTTAATAATTTAATGATAAATTGGTTTCAGATCACACAAACAAAGACCTTGACGTGTCTGACCTGATGAGACGATATACAAATGACGTCATCGCTTCCACTGCGTTCGGCATCCAAGTGAACTCGGTGCAAAATAAAGATAACGATTTCTACAAGACTGGACAAGCGATGTTCAATATGTCAGCACAACAAAAGTTTAAATTCTTCTTCGTAAACCAGTTCCCGGCGCTTAGTAAGGTAATAAACTTAGTAATATTATAAATGCGAATGTTTGGATGGATGGATGTTTGTTAGAAGGTATATTCAGAACGGTTCAACAGATCTCGATGCAATTTGACATAGACATAGAACATAGTGTGCAGGTACCCATAGGCTACTTATTATGTTTTTTTATTCCGCGTGGACGGAGTCGTGGGCGACAACTAATCGATTGATAAAACGACTAAACCATTGCAAGGTCCTTTTTTATTTTTTTGCTACGTTTTTTTTTGAAAAGACAATATTCTTTAACTATTGTGTTCTTTACATTGTATATTTTTTTCAGCTATTAAGATTGAGAATTTTTGAAGATAAATACACGAAATTCTTCGAAAATATAGTAACTACAACAATGGAACACAGAGAGACACACAATATACAACGACCTGATATCATACAACTGTTAATGCAAGCTTATAAAGGTGAATATTATTAATTATTTGTACTAGCTGTCGCAAGCAACTCCATCTGTCCGTTGTAAAAAAAAACACGATTAGTCTATGTGTTCTTCAAGACTATGTTCTACATTTATGTCAAATTTCATCAAGATCCGTTCAGCCGTTCCGGAGATACCTTCAAACAAACATCCATCCATCTATCCAAGCAATCACATTTATAATATTAGCAAGAAGTAAGATTTATTCAAACTGAAATAAAAATATGGATACTGTAAGGCGATACTTAAAATCATAATTGGTTTACAATAAGATGTTCCGTTTTGATTGAGTTTTTTTTATTATTTTTTTCTAGGAAATTTAAAAGCTGAGGATGGAGATTCCAAAGATGAAGTCGTCATAGAAGCGGAAAAACTCAAGCGTCAAAGTACAGGTAATACAAAAAAACGTGCCACTTTGTTTTAATAGAACAGTACGACCATTAAATCGATATTAAGCAGAAAACATTTGAAAGACGCAAAAAAAGACAACGCCATCTAGGGACGCGCGAAAAAAGCGTCGCTTTATAATATAAAGCTAAAGTACGACAAATATGAAAATAACTTATCCTGCAATTTTTGCAGCATAATTTATTTTCATAGTCCCTTTTGTCTCGCAGATGTACAATTTTCTGTAAATCTATTATTTTTTATGTTTAATTTATATTTCAAATATGACACACTTGTAGAATAAAATATGTCATACTGTGACTGCTGCGACTGAGACGAAAATGTCAAAGATAAAGCGAAGTGACAGAGACGGAAAGACAGACAATAAGGTATAGCTAGAAAGAGAGAGAGATACGACACCACCTTTACTTTTCGTATGTTTTACAGAATGGTCACAAAGAGAATTGGCAAGCCAAGTGTTTATCTTCTTCCTCGCCGGTTTCGAAACATCAGCAACAGCTTTGACAATGTGTATCCACGAACTGGCAATCAATCCGACGATCCAGGATCGGTTGTATGAAGAAATAAAAACGTTCAAAGAAAAACACGACCGACTTACATGCGACAATATCAGTGATATGAAATATTTGGATTGCGTTATTAATGGTACGATTATTAGTTTTAATTAAATTTTATAATGTCAATATGTTTTTAATAAGTTATATTATGTACGTATGCGTTTTATGTGACAATTGCTTTAGTCGGGTTTTAGTTGTCGATTCGTATCGTTACAGAGACATTGCGCAGATGGGCTCCAGCTTTGATTATGGACAGAGTTTGTACGAAGGCTTACGAACTGCCCCCACCGCATGAAGGAGGGAAACCTTGTAAAGTACGTATTACTGTTTTCAAATATCTTAGTGGTTCGACGTGCTGCGCAGTTCCCTCCCCTGTAACAAAATCTAATTTGAATATTTAACTGTAAAGATATTAATGTTGTATATTGTGAAAAAAAAGAACAGAAAAGTACACGATGGTTCATTTATCTCATTTTTTAACTATTTTAATTACAGTTAAATCCCGGCGACGTAGTATATAACGTGGTGAATTCCCTACATCTCGACCCAAACCACTACCCTGACCCTGAAGTCTTCGATCCGGACAGATTTTCTGACGACAGGAAACACGAAATCAAACCTTTCACTTTTATGCCATTCGGTATTGGACCTCGAGTTTGTATTGGTGAGTAAAGAGATATGTATAGGCTAGTCACATATATACTAATCTTTAAACTGTAAATGCCTTAAACTTTAAATGCCTCCTCAAGGCAAACAGTGACTACTCAGTCACAAAAAAAAAAAATATATATATATACTAATCTACAAATATTAATATCTCTATACTATATTCTGAAGATAAAAAAATACGGGAATGTTTTTTTTAAATATACCAGGATTTTTCAAAAAATTAAATGACTCACTTCAACTCTCAGAGTAGTTTTTTAGTCACTTCAACATAGATTTAGTATGAGAAAACCTTAAGTGACTGCTTAAATGACCAATCCACTCAGAGTGAAACCATTAGAAATCAAGTAATCTAGTAAAAATGTTAATCTTTTTTTTGTTAAAATATTAATATTTCTTCTACCATTCCAACTAAGCTCTACGCTCGGCTAGGACATGGTTTACCACACTAGGCAGGGTTGGAACCCCGACCAGAAATCCGTTCCCTTAACCATTAGGCTATTGGCGCTTAAATCTTCATTGTAGTACTTTTGTTCCAGGATCCAGATTCGCACTATTGGAGCTTAAAGTGTTGATCTACGACATAGTATTGAACTTCAATATATTAAAATGTGAGAAAACGACAGATCCGATTACTTTGGAGCCTCATGACTTCAATATTAAAGCTGCAGGAGGAACTTGGGTTAACTTAGAACGTAGATGTTAATATTTGTGGACGGCAAATATATTGATCTTATCCATAGGTTCCCAAACTTTTTGTCGTCTTTTCGGATTCTTACTGGTTTCGGTAAATCTTGCTAAATTTCTTCTTCAACATTAAAAGCCTAATGTTTATTTATTACTAGGTCATCTGTAGACCAATTTTTTAATATTTTTACCTTTAAACTTTTTATAAAGGAAAAAATAAACGTATAAACAAAATATAGAAGTATTGTATTAATTTCTTTTTAAATAAACATTTGTATCACTAATTTAGTTTTATTATTTACTTAGATATAATGCAACGATAACAAAATACTACGATTTTAAAATTAACCACGACACACAAAATAATGAATACAAACAGGGTTAAAAGGTAAAAGGTATAAAAATATGCTGATATGTCTAGGGAGTTGTGCCTTTAAATCAGTTAGGTTGTTAGTACGTAATTTGTGAGTTATTTTAATGTTAATTCATTGGCGAGCAGCGGCGATGCGACCGCGTATAAATCCGTCCTGTCGCCGCTTTGTTGTGGGACCCATTATAATCCTCATGCCGGCTACTGAAATATTTTGCTGCGCTTATGAAGGGAGATTTAGGACAATCAGAATACACCAGTAAAATATCTAAAATTGTATTAGGATTAGAAATTTGTTTTTAAATATAAATTGTTCATGGCATTAATAGATCTGTATAGACATGGTTATGGTAGGCCCTGCCTGAAGTCCATTTTCTATAACAAAGTATTTAGATGTTTACCTCACAGATTAGACCGTGCTTGTTTTATCCCGTACCTTAATTTGTGTGTCAACCTATCGCCATCTAGTGGTGAATTATAAAATAGAAATTACGTGAAATAATATTTCCTTTATAAGCTATTTCCTCGAAATATAACCGAACCAATACAATTTGCTCGGCGCTTCCGTCAGCCGGCAACTTTCCGCTACAAACGGTAGCTAGGGGCGAGATAACCGTTGACCTCATAAAATTTTATTTTACAGTTTTACAAACTTGCTCAGACTTGCTTTCACGATGGGAGTACTTTGAAAAATATCTTTTTTAACTTACTCGCTTTCGCTAATGCACTCGTGTGGGAGTTAGCGTGCCATAAGTTGAGCGAAGCCGTAAATTCTCATATTATTTTAATGCTAGATAATTTGTCAAGAGAAAAATATATACTTGATATCTAATAATTTAAATAAATAAGAATCATTATCATTAAGGTTCATTAGATTCTAGGAGCAAAGTTTTTCTCACTGATACTATTAAGACTGGGAGGATTATGGAACTTTTATTTATTATGACCAAAGTTTGACGTTTGTAAAGCGTCAGAGATACTTTTTTATAAAATATTACGTAAGTCGAAATAAAAATACCAGTAAAAACTTCCCGCTATAAAATAAACTTTGAACATCTGCGGCCTAAATTGGCAATACGCCACAGAAACAAACGCCTTCCTTTAATTCTTTAAGTTTTACTCTTCATCTAATTTAACGTAATTGTCACATTAAACTGTATGATTTTATATTTCTATTTTAAATAGTAAATTATATTTGGTTTCTGAGACCAATATCTCAGTACAAAACATATCGTCATCTCGGTCATTATCTGACAAAAGATAATATATGTATTATATTTAAAGGTAAAATATGTTTCAAAAGAGCATTTTGGTATCAGCATCCCACGATTAGAGTTATAGCCGCTTTTTTACTTATATTAGCTGAAGCCCGTGACTCTCCGCGCGGTATTAAAAAAAACCGCAACTAGTATGTAATAGCCATATTTCAGCATTACCCGTTCAGTGGTTCTGTAGATATCTTCAAACAAACATACATTTAAATTCGCATTTATAATATTAGTAATAATTAAGATTAATAAGGTACATCCATGTTAGTTAATTATATTGTATAATATAATATTTTAAGAGTTAGTAGAGCATTGTAAGTTTGTTCTGTATTCATCTAGATGGCGCTGCGGTAGCGGCTGAGTTGCGAACTGAGCCGCGGTTGGCAACTTACCTTGTTACTAACATACTTCAAGACAAATTCGAGTTTTCTTCAATACTGAGACTATGTTATAACTGAAACTTAACCGGACTAACTTTTATAATGAATCAGAACGTTAATAAATCTTGTTCATAAATCATAGCATATTTTCCATTCCATGTTTTTTTTTTAATTAGATTTTTAAGAAATATTATATCTTCTTGCCTTCATAACTACTTCTTGTCTATTAAATTATTCAAACTTTCGTGAGACATTATACTAAACTGATATATAAACACGGCCGTTTACTTCTTGTCTGTACCATTTTATCGTCCTTGTCCATACATTTTTATCATCCGTTAAATTTTTCACGAAATCTATCCATACTTTATACCGCCTACAGAAAAAAATCGACATTCAATGTATCCTATATTTTTGAACATTTAATACACAATTGTTAAATAAAAATGATGCATATATAAGTAACAGATGTCGCTTGATATAAATTTAATTCGCCACACGTTCAAACGTCCGCCGCATCCAGTCAGCATCTGCGTTAACAACCAACATTGTACAACGACATATAAATTGTGCAAACCGTTGTCACTGTCAAATAATACACAACAATAACTAATCATAGTTTCATTCTAGAACTAATTTCATAATTAGTATGGCAACATCTTTATTATTTGGCTATCGTTATCTTCTTAAGTTATACTGACACCCGCGATTCCGTCTGAGGAATTATAAAAAAACTTAATAACTAACTAATTCTACAACTGTGCCAAATTTCATCAAGATCCATTGAGCCCTCAAGGAGATACATTCTAACAAACATCCAACCAAACATTCGCATTTATAATATTAATATAATACTAATAACAATATTGTATTGTAGTGTATCTCCGTGGAGTGATTAACCAATTTTGATATCAAATAAAGATGTTTCCTTTATATTAGTAAAACTTAAATTACACTAAGGGAGCCCCAGTGGTAATTAAACACTTGACTGCGGTAGTTTAGTATGCAATTGAACTTTATAGGTATTTAATTTTTAATCATCAGTAGCCGTATAAATTCTTGGCAAAGGTTTACGCTGTCTCAGCCAGGCTGGTGTCGTACCGGCATATTGCCGATATACGCTATGCTTTCTGCTTTGCTTGCAAATCCTAATTGCAAAATACGACGCGAACTAAACTATATTAATTTGCACAAATAGTTTTCCAAATTCGAAATATAAACGTTAGAACTTAATCTTAATTAAAACAAAAGAACATCAAGAAAGTCGACTGAGTGAGGACGAAACCGAAAAAATGGGTGCAAGAGACCCAAACTTGTTTTTCATTGAATTAGAAATTTATTTCTTACCTCCATTGTTTTTGCTTTATGCCAATATAATATAAATTACACATTTCACACGTCAAGATCGATTCAGTGGACCAAGCTCGAGTATTTTTGACGAGCACCATCGTTATGCCATCGACAAAAGTATTAAAATTTGTACAGCGCCCCCTACCGTGTGAAAAGTAGACTAAAAGTCTCATGCTAACATACAATGACAATGCAAAGGCGGTTGTCACAAATTTTTGTGCTAGACCCACAGTTGTTTAGGCCGTAACTAAAGATAATACATTTATACTTACAAAATAACTATAGCAAGAAGTATAGATTAGTCGCCGGGTTAATAAGAGATTATAGATGCCTTAGTGGAGATTTAGGGAGAGATCATCATCATCATCATCAGCTCACTATGCGTCCCCACCGAGGGGCTCAGAGCTTACCCTAAGTTAAGGGTGATTAGGCCATAGTCAACCACGCTGGCCAAGTGCGGGTTGGTTGACTTCACACATATCTTTGAATTTCTTCTCAGATATGTGCAGGTTGCATCACGATGTTTTCCTTCACCGTAAGAACGTCGGATAAATGTACATATGTAAATCGGAAATCGAAAAGCACTTTGGTACATGGCGGGATTCGAACCCAGGACCTGCAGATTGCAAGTCAAGTGCTTGACCACTGAGCTACCGACGTCTTGTAGCTCTTGTAGTAGGGAGAGATATTAATAGTAAAATACTTCTATAGTAACTATTATATGATTCTAAGTGTAGTACTACTATAAAATCGTAGTAACAAAGAGTTCGTACGTTTTATAAAAACCGTTTATATTTATAAAAACTCAAATACAATTCGGCCTCAAACTGAGAGGTTCAGGAAACTTTTAAGAAGAGGAAACACGTCGGCCGACGTTTTCCGACAAGAGGAGATATATCTTATCGAGATGAACTCCGAGAGCCTCTTACGGTTTCCTTTCTTTTATTTTCAATTCCATATTTCTTTGTTGCAAATCTATTGATTTATTGTTATTTTATTCTTACTTACAAAGTTGTTTGTAAAAACATCGCGAGTTAACGTTCAAAGAAATACAATCTATATATCTACAAAAGAAAGTCGTGTTAGTTGAACTATTTATAACTCAAGAACGACTTTACCGATATGCCTGAAAATTGGTGAGGAGGTAGCTTAGAGCCAGGAGACTTACATAGGATACTATTTATTATTATTTTTTCGAATTTATGCCTTGAAGAGCTGCTTTTTATTTAACTTACTTATATTATAAATGCGAACGTTTAGATGGATGTGATGTGGATGGATGGATGGGTGTTTGCAGATTCTCTAGAGCGGCTGAACGGATCTCGATTAAATTTGGTATACGTATACAACATAGTCTAAACGAACACATAGGCTACTATATATCCACTCGGACGGAGTCACGGGCGTCAGATAGTATTACTATAAAAATACATTTCGTTAGCTAGATTTTCCGCGAATTCATTTTTATATAAAATATCCATCCATCCATCCATCTAAACATTTGCATTTATAATATTAGTAAGATAAGATTAGAATGTCATATAAACTCTAACTGGGTGACTTAATTAATGATTGAATTCTTTGAAATAAATATTGTTTAGTAAATGCGTATAACGTGCGCGGAGTTATTTAGCTGTTTAGTTCAGTTTAGCTGCTAATTAACAGCAGGCTGTAGCGACCGCAAGCGTAAATCCTTCCCGTCAACGCTTTGTCGTCAAGGCATTGTTCTATTTTCGTTTATAAATTATATTATATAATATATTAATGAATGAATGAATGTTTGTTTGAAGATAACTTCATAACGGCTCCATAGATCTCATTAAAATTTGGCATAGATGTAGAACATAGTCTGGAAGAACACATAAGCTTATTTTTTTTTATTCCGCTTGGACGGACTCGCGATGGACAGTTATAAAAGTCTAATTGTCACTATAGTTAAAATTTTATGTAGTAAAAGATATATCATGAAGAAAACATAAGGTGTGCTTTAAACGTGCATTCGGAGTGCAAACTAAACAACAACAGAACAAGTGTAGTGTGTTCAGAGAATTTAGAGCTGTGTCGAGTAGCGGGGTAACTCATTGAATTGTTGCAAACAGTTGTACATCTTTAGCTATAGAAAATACAATTGAATGCAAACGAAATAAATATCAATATCGATCGATTAATGTTCTACATTGGCTATACCAACTTTATTTCTAAAATAAGTAAACTAGTTTAAAACGGCTGACTTTTACATATACTATTTTTAATTGTTAAAAAAGACATGGAGTTTTGTGAAAAATTGTGACGAAGTAAAAATGGATAAAATGAATAGCTATTACTAATATTATATGCGAATATTTGGATTTAAGGATTGGTGTGTGTTTCTTAGAAGATAACTTCAGCACGGCTGCATGGACTTCGCTGAAATTTATCATAGATGTGGGACATAGTCTGGGAGAAGAAATAGGTTACTAATTAAGTTTTTTTAATTAATTCCGAACGCAGTAGCGGGTTATAGCTATTGTTATATTAACTTAAAGTTGATTTTAGAAAATATTCTAAAAACAAAGTTTCGTGTTAATTGTATGTGAATTATTTGATATCAATTTAATTTATTCTGAAAGCTTGAATATTTAATTTAATAATTACTTACGAGTATATAACAATGCAGTGCCATTCAATAAATTCATATAACATCCATTAACAGCAATCTGTTTCAATATTAATATTAAATTTAGCTCGTAAAGCGATTTAAAGTGACGATTTAATTCCACTATTTAATTATTTTTGGCATTTTAACGTAAGCTCATACGTTGAAATAATTATCACTTTGATAAATTGCTTGTTTTATTGAATATACTTTTAAATTAAAATATTCAAGTTCATCGAGAAGAAGCATACAATTGCTCAGCTCATTAACTAACTGTTGCCCGCGAGTACGTTCGCGGGGAATTAAAAATAAACTTAACTAGTGTTCTTTCAGACTATGTTGTACATCTATGCCAAATTTCGGCGAGATTTTTTAACAGTGGTAGAGCCCGCTTTAACATTTTCGCACGAATCGGCCCGGCTCGCCCGGTGAAATACCACGACCACACAGAAGACAGGCGTGAAGTGGAAGCAATTCCGCGTTTCGTCTGATGAGTGTGCGTCCCGGAGGCCAAAATTAGTCCTCTTTCCCTTCCTATCCTATTTCTTATAAGGAAAGAATGGGAAGTGGAAGTGGACTTTCCGGATGAGAGGATGCATGGAAAGGGAAATATTTTATTTCTGTGCATCCTCTCCTCCGTCGATTAAAGGTAGGCAACGCATATGCAATGGCGTATGTCTATGGGCAACGGTCACTTCGCTATTTCAGCGATTTCAGGTGGCCGCTCGCTCGTTTGCCACCTTGTGATATAAAAAAAAAAAAAAAAAGATCCGTTGAGTCATTACGGAGATATGTACCTTTAAACAAACATTCATCCAATCATCTGTCTATATGCTTTGCATTTATTATATAAGTAAGATTACACTAATTACAAAATATATCAGCATCCAAATATTTGTTTAATTTAAAATCCTCGTGTGGGCAGGACGTATTTGGCAGTCGATAAAGTGTCGCACCTGGGGCGGGCACGTATTGCCGAGCTGTCCTGCAGTAACTGCGGAGTAGCCTGCACTCGTTACTGCACGCTACGTACACTGAATTAAATACAAACAGGTACCAGATACGACAAAGTAATTGCAATAGTAAAGGTGAGATTATAGAATTTACTTAATCTTACTAATATTATAAATGCCAGTATTTTAATGGATGGACGGATGTTTGTTGGAAGCTATCTCTAGAATGACTGAATGGATTTCGCTGCAATTTACTATAGTTTTAGTATATTATCTAGAAGAACACATAGGCTACTAATTATCTTTTTTTTTAATTCGGAGCGGACGTAATCACGTGCGACTGCCAGTCTATATTAAAAAAAGAATTTTAAACATGAAAATGCAGAAGATATGAATATTGTATTAAAGTACTTATTTATAGATAAGACAAACTAATTCTAGTGCGTTATGTAGCAATAGTAATGTAGAAATGATGGTATATCGACAACGTAACAACACGCATAAAACAGATCTTGCTACACTAGTCGGTGGAACTGTGGGTCTAGTACGAATAATAATGACAAGAGCCATCGTATCGTCATCGTCAAAATTTGTATACTATATATATTAATTTTGACATAAATGATGATGTCGATATGAAGGCGCTTGTCGAAAATATTCGTGCTAGGTACACTAAAAGTTAAGTGAGAAAATGGCATATAAGTATTTCGTTGATAATAGTGTTAAGATTGAGCTGCCAAAACATTGCATTTTAAAATGCATGTTTCCAGTATGTAAAGTCAAATCCACAGACTTTTGTACTAACAGCTTGTATTTTGCGCTTATGTTTTCTCTCATTTGTAGGTATTGTAGAGTTACGCGACTGGAATATATTATTTCAAGCTGCCGAGTAGCTTCTCTTAAAGCACGACTTTATAAAACTAAGCTCTCAAAGGTAATATTAAAGCTAAGTAGAAATACGATAGTCTGGTAGTTGGATGACCTAACGTCAAGTTAGTTTTTACCAAGGTTGTTGGAAAACTTGGATAAATGTTTGCCGAAGCCAATTCTAAACATGTTAAGTATGAATAAATTTGCTATTATTTTTTATATTATATATAAGTGAAAATTTATGTTTAAGTAAATATTATTACTAGCATTAGCCTTTGTGTTCTTCCAGATATTCTACATCCATGCCAAATTTCATCGTGATCCGTACAGTCTTTCTGGAGATACCTTCTAACAAACATCCATCCATCCATCCATCCAACCATTCGCATATAATATTAGTAAGATTACTTCAAATTCTTTATGATATTTAATATTAAAACATTTGCCAGAATTATCATTATTTTGCGTTTATTTCTTTATCTTCTAACTAACAAATGGCTTGCATCTTTTATAATCCGAAATTGTATGTGACATACAGCCAATCACCTGTTAACTATATATTAATAAGGTAACATATATAGGAGTTTAGGACTGAGTTGAAACATACTCCTTTGTGTTCATTAGTTTAATTAACGAGGATTTACGTAACATGGCTGAGATCGGAACGTGTTTACAACTCAGTATATTATAACTTGATACATACATATATATATATATATGTATATACTTGTACTTGGCGTATGTTTAACCGTGAAGTTTCACTGGCGAAACAAAAAAAAGATTCTTATTTCTACTTTATTTATTAGGAATTATCGCCCGCAACTTTGTATGCGCTTAATTAAAAAAAACTTAATTAGAAGCCAATGTACTCTTCTTGACTATGTTCTACGTCTGAGTCATATTTTAGTCTTAATCTTTCATAGAGATATTTTCTAATAATCATCCAACCATTAAATCTTAAACGCATTTATAATATTACTAGCTGTCGCCTGCGACTCCGTCCGCGTGGTATTAAAAATTTCAGCGAGATCCAAGTAGCCGTTCTAATAAACAAACATCCATCCAGCCATCTAAACATTCGCATTTATAATATTAGTAAGAAGATTGAATTCTTATTTTGTTTGTATGTCCAATTTAATGTCTGAATTTTTACAAAAAACATCTTTATTGGAAAAAAATATCGTTTACCAATAGCTTATATGAATTTGATCCAACAACAAAATAAGGTTTATATCGTTATTGGTTCGCTTGAAGATTATCCGAGACGTTTTCATTTCCGATCGCGGTCTGTACTTGATATCCGACGACGATACAAAATATACAGCCGAGGATATATATTATTTATATTTGACGCACACAATGCAATTATGTTCAAAATTGCTAGTAACATATGTGCACAAATTACATCTCTTTGAACAGTTTGCTGTATGATATTTGATCCTGAGTGGGAAGTGAATTTAATTCTTTGACTGAACATCGATACAAAGATACAATCAGTGTCAGTTGAGATGATTTGATATCCCTAGGCGATACTCCCATACAGGATATTGGATGTTCTCTTTGTTATTAAAACTGTTCAAGATATATGTTACTTTGTTTTTTTTTGCTATTGGCTATAAATAATTATAATCGATATTTATTGAGTGTTAAAACTAAAGACTACAAAATGAATGAAAGAGAAGTAATTATGTTATTTCAAAGATTTTTTTCTGATCTCTAGCCTATGTGTTATTTCCAGACCATGTTCTATATTTATACAGTTTTTACAGTGGTAGAGCCCGCTTTAACATCTTCGCACTAATTGTCCCGACTCGCCCGGAGAAATACCACGACCACATAGAAAATAGGCTAGGTCTGATGAGTGTGCGTCCCGGAGACCTCATTTAGTCGTCTTTCCCTCTCCACCCTTTTTCTTATGAGGAAAGGATGGGAAATGGAAGTGGACTTTTCGGATGAGAGAATGCATGGGAAGGGAAAATATTTTGTTTCTGTGCATCCTCTCCTCCGGCGATTAAAGGTAGGCAAGGCATATGCAATTGCGTATGTCTATGAGCAGCGGTCGCTTCGCTTGATTGATTCGCTTCGATTTCAGGTGGCCGCTCGCTCGTTTGCCACCTTATGATATAAAGAAAAATATACCAAATTTCAACGAGATCTATGGAGCGGTTATGGAGATACCTTCAAGCAGCACCCATACATCAATCTATCGTAACATTCGCATTTATAATAATTACTCGTATAAAATTGAAATACAAAATTTATTATAATATTAACACTTAAGCATAACATTACGAATAAGTTACCAAAAGGTTTAAAATACAATATTTTTCTACTAAAAACTTATCAAAGGACATAGAGAACATATTCGGTGATGCGCATTAGATTCAATTGGATTTCAACATGAGGATTTGATTCTATTTTATCCTTACAAAGATCGTCACAAAATGTTTTCGAATAAAACACATTAAAACCATAAAACTGTTCACTCACCTGACATCAATGCCCTCTTAAATTTAATCAAGCGAAAATATTTAATTTTCCAAGAAAAGTTTTTAGTAAGAATATATTAAATTAGCGAAAATAAACATTCATTAAAATAACTTTAAAATCATTTAGTCAGAATCATAGAAAGATTATTCTTCTAAACTGATATAAAAACGGCTAAACACTCACTTATATCCGTCCGGTGGCGGCACCGACTAGTTTCGAGCCCATCGGGGGCCCTTCATCAGGATGAGTGGTACTGGTATTATTTCGCGGACGCGGCCCGTCGCTCACACTCACGCACACTCACTAACCGTTTTTATATCAGTATAATGTCTCACGAAAGTTTGAATAGATTATTCTTCGTGATAATTATTAGATCTATTTACTAACTTCAAAGAATATTTAATAATGATTTATTTGTGTATCTGATAACTCCATTTAAAATATAAAGTGCGCAATTTTAATTACATAAAAAGACTAGATGTCGCCGGGACTTCGTCCGCGTGGATATATAATAAAGTAAATTAGTGTAGCCCACCCATCCATTCATCCACATCACTTCTGTCTAAACATTTGCATTTATAATATTAGTAAGTTTAATAAAAAGCAGCTCTTCAAGGCATAAATTCGAAAAAAAAATATGAATAAATAGTATCCTATTTCCGTCTCCTGGCTCTAAGCTCACCTCCTCACCAATTTTCAGCCATATCGGTAAGGTCGTTCTTGAGTTATAAATAGTGTAACTAACACGACTTTCTTTTATATATATAGATTACTACTTGGAGATTTTTAAAATCTATAATTATTGGGATTTTTCAAACAAAAATAAGTTAATTTGTAATTAAGGTGACGTCTTTTCTTTGTTCTCTTGTAAAATTTTATTTGTTTGCTGAAGACGAGATATAACGTAATAAACTAGACGTTTAATGGCTCATTCATTTTGTCCACTCTTCTTCATTTAAGACTTACATTGTTAAACAACGCAGGTTATAAAAGATGTCTTCTTTTTTGCATTTGCAGACTTCAGTAAATAACATGAAATATTAAGAATTGATTTTTATAACACTAGCGATTCCGTCCGCACGGAATTAAGAAAAAACTTATTAGTAGCCTATGTGATCCAGAGTATGTTCTACATATATGTCAAATTTCATCAAGACCCGATGAGCCGTTCTGGAGATATATTGTAAAAATATGCGTCCATGTAAACTTTCACATTTATTATTTTATGAAGATGAAGGTAACTATTCGATTCTTTAATCTCATGGATGACCAAGTTATGCATGAAATAAAATACTGACGCAATTAAAATTGATGGCAGGCGTCAAGTGGAAGCTATTCCGCGTTTCGTCTGATGAGTGTGCGTCCCGGAGGCTTAATTTCTTATAAGGAAAGGATGGGAAGTGGACTTTCCGGATGAGAGGATGCATGGGAAGGGAAAATATTTTCTTTGTGTGCATCCTCTCTTCCGTCGATTAAAGGTAGGCTACGCATATGCAATTGCGTATGTCTTTGGGCAACGGTCACTTTGCTATTTCAGCGATTTCAGGTGGCCGCTCAGTCGTTTGCCACCTTATGATATGAAAAAAAATGTTCTATTACTTTGCAATTAAAAACAATCCTTTTAATAGGAATTCATAATTCAAATTAATTATTATCCAAGTCAAGTTAATCCTTACATTTAAAATTGAAATTCATTCGCGCACCAAAGAGTTCCATACAATGAGAGCGTGGAGATGACAGCTCGAATTAATTGTACGCTAAGTCGAGGAAGCGATTAAATAAATTATTTCTCTTCCAGATTCAATGTTACAACCAGCCCTTAAATATTATCAATAAAATAATACAACGCTATAAAAACATAAATCAATGCAAATTACTGACTTATGTGTTATTTTCCATAATATTAACTAACTTATGTGTGTCTCTAGCGCGCCGGCGTGTGCCGCAAACTATTGCAAATTGTCAAAAAGAAGAAAGTCGCCTATCTCGGACATGTTCTGCGGCACGAGGAATACGACCTTCTCCAACTAATTATGATGGGCAAAATCGCAGGCAATAGACGCGCTGGACCAAGAAAGAAATCGTGGTTGCAAAATATCAAGGAATGGACGAATGCTACCAGCGTGGAACATTTATTTCGCTTGGCACAAGATCGGTGAAAGTTCACTGAGTCGACGGCCAGCCTCGATTAAATGGAGAGAGTTGTGTGTCTCTAATCGTTGGTTTCGGAGACCAAAATATCTGTATAAAACATATTGACATCCCTGAAATTATCGTTGACAAAACAGAGATAAATACTTGATAAAAACGAAGGTTTTGATCTCAGAAACTCACGGTTAGCTACATATTTAAAAAGATAAAACGAAACACTAAACATTCGTATTTTTATTATTAGTGCCTAAGATGTACCAAATAAACTTTCTTTTCTTGAAATAAAAGATTAAAGGAAAGAATAAACAAAGAATAATTTTAGCATGAATTGTTCATAAACATTTAAATATAAGCTAAATATTTCTGGTTCAATTATTCCTTTGTATATTAAATGCTTGAAGTCTAACTTTAACTTTCAAATAAAATGGTGGATTACAAAAGCGGAGGCGCGGCGACAAAACGGATTTATGTCTTGCGGCCAACGCCATCTGTCGGCAATGAATAAACGTTTAATTAACTTGCAAAATGACTTCAATTCACTTTTCAAACTTTATTAAGTTTAAATTATCACAATTAATATTTATTTGAGTTATATTATTTTTATGTTTTTTATTATATTATAATAATAACTAGATAGACAAAATTTCTTCTTAACGATATTTAAGTTTATTAAAAATGGAATTACATTTTACGTAATTTTTATTTTTTTTATCTTTAGATAAGTTTTAAAACATTTACATATGTTTCTCTCTTTCCATCAAAAGGTGGAACTTCCACTTTAAAAGCTATTATTTCCATTAAAAAACTCTATAATCTTACAATAAAGAATGAGTTTTATTTAACATCGCTTTTCTTTTACTATTGTTGCTATAGAAACGTAAGCGCTAATAAACCCTCTCACGGAAAACCTCCGCGGTTTATTCTGAGTACAATGCGGAGTGGACTCCATTGCCTCTTCACAATGGAAGCACCTACTTTTGTTTTATACAGTTCATAACAGCTACTTAAGTATTGTAACAAATGAGACAAATACATTCAAATTTTTAATGTTAGAACTATTACAATCAATCAAGTCGATGTCTACATATTAAGTCGTTAAGCGAAAATCTTTGCCCACGCAAAATATATAACGGGTCTAATTATGGTGAACGTCTAAACCAGTCTTTCCCAAAGTGGGCGATAACGCCCCCTTGTGGGTGCTGCAGGTCTCAAGTTACGGGTCGTAAGAGTTTCGTTTAGAATTCTCCGTTAATATACATATCTAGGTCACAATAATTAATTGATTTAATTTGAAGGTATAGTGCTTTTTAAATATCTGAAAATATGGGGGCGCTAAATAAATATTTATTCTCAAAGTGGGGAGTAGACAAAATAAGTTTGGGAACCACTGGTCTAAACTTTGGGACTCCAGTAACTTCTAAAGTAGTGTAAATTGCATACTTGAGCATTGTTTTTAATTCTTTTAGGGCTTTCTGCTGACAATGCTTTGATGGAATAACGGAAGTCTGTCGACCACGGGTGCTGGGCCTTTTCACTTCATTTTCTAACTGTTTTTTTCTTACGTAATATAATGTCACTTACAACAAACAACAATAGACTTATTTATTTTAATTTTAAAATGAAAGTTAATTAGTTTTTTCTTGTATTAAATAATTTAGGATCAGTTAGAACTATTGCGAAGCCTTTGTCTTTATAATTTATCGTCGCCTCTCTCCCACGCAACTATAATCCGAGACGTTTTAATTTCCGTCCTCGGTCTGTATTTGATATCCGGCTTATTCTCTTATTGCTATTGCTATCGAATTTATTTAATTTTGTTACTATTTTTATTTATAGAATGTATTTTATTATATGATAAGGTGGCAAACGAGCGAGCGGCCACCTGAAATCACTATAATAGCGAAGTGACCGTTGCCCATAGACGTACGCAATTGCATATGCGTTGCCGGTCTGTAATTAAATTTATTTAAAATTAAAAAAAAATGCGTGAGCTATCTGTTTTCATGCAGACCTAGTGTGGGCAGCAAGAAGTCGGTAAATACGGTGAGTGGGGGACCGGTAGTATTGCGGAAATCTTTTGTCCACAAGTGGGCTAACAAAGACTGATGATGAGATTTCAAGGGGGGACGTGTAGTTTGGACGTGTGATTTCAAATGTAAACATTCAAAAATAGTATTTCTGTATGTATGTACGTATTTTATGATTAATATTTTTATTTTACATATACAATCTCTCAAGAAAGGACATGTTTATCTTATGCCTTTAATTGCCAATGACACGATGTTTAATCGTTGTCTCCAGGCACTTAAGGAACATAAAGGGACTATTAAGAGTTGTTTAACTTTATGACATGCGAAATAAATTCAACACAAAAGTAGTTAAAACTTCCTAGAGTCGTTTTCTCTCGATTCCTTTTGTTAGGTTATTAAGACTGTTAGCAAATTTTCTATTTAAATATAAAGAAAATATTGTACTACATTTTTTAAATACTTTTTAAAAAATCTACATAAAATTAATTATTATAGTTTGATAAAAGTACTTTTAGTAAAAATTAAACGCCGCAAGTGGTCATGGATCGGCCACACGCTTCGTAGGGATCCCAGTCATATTCCCAGGGAGGCCCTGGAGTGGATCCCGCTGGGAACAAGAAGAGATGGCCGTCCTAAACAAACTTGGCGGCGATCAGGAGCTGCCGAAATGAAGGCGATTGGGCTGACATGGCCCGAGACCAAGCGCAGAGCCCAGGATAGAGCGAACTGGCGGCGCACTGTGGACGCCCTTTGCCCCACTGCGGGGACATAGGACTATAAGTCAAGTCAGTAAGTCAGTTACTTTTAGTAAAAGATAAGTAATAAAGTTGTTGATTACAATTACCATTACCATGCCTTAATTAAGATAATGTTTGGCTTTTTGTTTCATGGCTTCATCAAATGGAATATGGTATACGTCGATTTTTTAGTGATATTAAAATCTTACGTATTATAAAATAAATTCTAATAACGCAATGATACCGCAAAAGTATTCTTGCTGTTTAGTAGAAAAAACAATTACACTCTTCGTTTAAAATCTATGCTTTATAGATTATAAGCTAAGTACACTCATAACACGTATAGTAGAAGTAGCTAACTAAATTATTCCCTTCACTGCACGAGAGCGAGCGACCGAGCGAGAGCTTTCAAGCATATTTAAAAAAGTGCAAAAGTTCAACGCGTGCAGTTTTCTGCACGACTCTTTTGTTCGCATTTCAAAGTATCGTTATCAAAAATTACGGTTACTGTTACAGAGTTTAAAAACGTTTAAAATGGATTGTAAATTTCGATCGCTTCGTATCCGTGTATGCATGAAAAAAGGTTTTTGCAACGTACTAATAATACAAGGGGTTAATTCAAATGATATATTGGTTGACAAAGAGTTATTTTTTATATCATATGGTGGCAAACGAGCGAGCGGTCACCTGAAATCGCTGATATAACGAAGTGACCGTTGCCCATAGACATACGCAATTGCATATGCGTAGACTACCTTTAATCGACGGAGGAGAGAATGCACAGAAAGAAAATATTTTTCCTTTCCATGCATCCTCTCATTCGGAAAGTCCACTTCCTCTTCCCATCCTTTCCTTATAAGAAAAAGGGTGGGAAGGGAAAGGGGACTACGTAAGGCCTCCGGGACGCACACTCATCAGACTGCACGCGGAATTGCTTCCACTTCACGCCTGTCTTCTGTGTGGTCGTGGTATTTCACCGGGCGAGCCGGGACAATTCGTGCGAAGATGTTAAAGCGGGTTCTACCACTGTTAAATTTTCTACATTTATCTTCTACTAAAACACAAATTAACCAAGTATATCCTATCTAAAAGAATGACGATCATGTGTTCTCTACGTTCATTTGTTCCCATGGGGCGGAATTGTAAAATCTTATAAGCAGAGACTAAATACAATGCAAATGCGATCTTCGGACACAATACGTAAGATTGCATTTACAGTAACAATATGTTATCATTCATAACGAATGAACGATACTGAATTTCATGGATGATAAATCACCAACCATCGACAATCGTCGACCAGAATGTTTATTTCCATCATTTTAAATACAAGTGAAGCAATATTATAATAAAAAAGTTTTATTCGTAAAATACTGATATTTGATTTGGTTATTTTAAAGAAAATATTGATTTTATACATGCCTTTGAATAACTCTGTGATAATATATGCCTTTATTTTCCCTCCGTCTTGTTCCATCTCGCAGTGAGCTTGTAAACGGCATGGGACGTAAACCAGTTTATTGCCCAAACAAAAAGTTTTCTCGGTGCGCCGACATAAAAACGTCAACTTTAAGGTTGAATTTATGTTCTCGCATATTTTGTTCGACCCGTATACATTGTTTTGTGACAAAAACCTTTGACTTTTGTATATACCCCATTCTAGGCGTTACTATCATTTTTGATAAAATGTATTGAAGGATTACATTTTATTCATATTTTATAATATTTTTGCGAGATATTTTCCTTAATGTAAACACGTTTTTGGCTTTTAATGTCGCACTTGAGCAGTTGGGCAATCATCAAATTGCAAAAAAAAAATGCATTAAATTAAGTTTTGAATGACTATACTCGCAAAATATTTTACTATATTATTGTGTCTTAATTTTAGTCAGTATTTGTTTGTAATAATTAAATTAGTTTGATAGTAAAATGCAGACTAATATTTCCTAATTATACCGCCCAAAGCGGTAGAGGTTCGACGTTTCTTTGAAAGTTGGGATGAGCGATAACAAGAAATCTTGTTTAAAACTTTGCCTAGAGTTAAATTACACGTTGATTGGCAAAATTGGTTCAATTGTAGCACCACTGCAGCTAACTTAGAATACTTAGCTCTTAAATGATCCAACTTTAAGTTCATCTAATGTAAAAGTTTGGTCTACGCTTTGAAACAATATTTGTTAAATCTTATATATAAAATTCTCGTGTCAGCATATTGAGTAGGTCTGAGAACCGGCCAACATCTATTTTTAATCCTGCGCGGACGGAGTCGCGGGCGACAGCTAGACTATGAAAAATTGACTGTATCAAAGTTTCTTTTCTCATAATTATGAATGTATACATTGGTATAAACCATACAAAATAAATATAAAATCCTTTTAGGAAGACGTTTTATAAATATTTAGAGAAGCTACTTATTTCTCTTTAACCTCATAAAACCTTTGGGATTTTTTCCATAGCATCTTCGGAATTAAAATATTTTCCTATAAAAGTTTTAAATTGTGTCTAATAAATATTACTTTTGAGGTTAGCGTATAAAAATAAAGTAAGCTGGAAATAATACTTCGTTAAATTTACAAGTAAACTTTAATATATATATATATATATATATATATATATATATATATATATATATATATATATATATATATATATATATATATATATATATATATATATCAAAAGGTGGCAAACGAGCAATCGGCCACCCGAAATCGCTGAAATAGCGAAGTGACCGTTGCCCATAGACATACGCAATCGCATATGCGTTGCCTACCTTTAATCGACGGAGGAGAGGATGCACAGAAAGAAAATATTTTCCCTTCCCATGCATCCTCTCATCCGGAAAGTCCATTTCCACTTCCCATCCTTTCCTTCTAAGAAAAAGGGCGGGAAGGGAAAGAGGACTAAATTAGGCCTCCGGGACGCATACTCATCAGACGAAACGCGGAATTGCTTCCACTTGACGCCTGTCTTCTGTGTGGTCGTGGTATTTCACCGGGCGAGCCGGGCCGATTCGTGCGAAGATGTTAAAGCGGGCTCTACCACTGTTAAAATATTATGTGACTTAGAAAATAAGGTCTTATAATCTAAACAAACCCATTCTCTAGTAATTATTTTGTTCTTTGTCTTTTTACTTTAATCAACTTAAGCTACCTTAAGCTAGCTTCCTTGCTACAAACAACGGTAACAAAATCCAGGTACAAATTGTTAGAATTAAGTTACTTTTGCATTTAAAATTCACCCGACACGTCCTATAAGAGATAAGCTAAGGTCAACTAAAGGTCGGTGCTTCATGAGCACACTAATATACATATTATGCAACAAAATATCTGACGCTTTTTTGATTCTTATTACCATTATTATTTTATTCGTAGCGGTACATTTCTTATGTTTGATTAAAAATGACTTAGAGTTTTTTATAGGTAATTTTATTATCTACAACTTAGTCTCAGATCATCTTTTTATAAAACTTATCGTTTTTCCGAAAAACGCTACAAACCTATTGTTGGTACCTTTGACTTTGAATTTTTTTCCTAATGCAGGATCGATCAGGACATTTTCAACTTCATGCGAATTATTTTAGATGCAATATTTAATTTGATCGGATAATTAGTTAAAATGAAAGCTACAAGTTTCTTGTAATGAAGAAAAGACAATCTTTTTTTTCCAGAGGGGAATGCTTTATGCATACTCCGCGCCCCGGGGGGGGGACGCGGTAGTTATGTGGGATTCTCCTCCATAGCGGAGGCATACCCAATAAACCTCTCTGTTCCTCCAACGCTTCGGGACGGGGCCACGGGCACGCTTTCGCTTTCGTCCGCGACCAAGAAAAGACAACCTGGTCTCATATGACCTTAATGCGATATATCATACCGCGAGTTTCCACTCTCTTTAAAAACAAGTAATGTATCTAATGGTACACGTATTTCTATACTAGAAAGTACAGTTATATCGTATATGTTAGGAAGAAAATCCGAAAATGTGGCAGTGTATTGACCCAACACTAGTTTTACTAAAATGTCGACGTTTGTGACCCCTCACTATTCATTCTGACGCTGAACTTTGTAACGAAAGTACGTCATTCACACCAAAGGATTCAAATTAATAATATCTAAAAGATCACAATATTTGTGTGACTTATTCGATGCTGCGAAACAGTGTTATTCATACCAAATATCTAACGAAATGTAACGAGAATATTCTGTATAATGACTACGAAAACAACGGACTTGGGCAACAGGAAATTTATTCCGTAACAGTGTAACGATGCATAATTTGTTTACAGAGCATTTTGCATTCGCAAGATGATTTACACCGGACCTAGAGTATTCAAGATTGAATTTTAATTGGAAACTGCGATGCGGTTTGTCTGGACTTTTTATGATATCATATTTCAGAACGTAATGATAATCATTTTGTGTCCTTTTTGGACCATTAATATTGCAATTGAGTATTGTAAAACGACAAAAAATAATATTTGTACTACAAGTATGTTATTATATTATTCAAACTTTCGTGAGACATTATACTAAACTAATATATAAACACGGCTAAACACTTCATCAGGATAAGTGGTACTGGTATTATCAGTGACACTGAGTGAGCGACGGGCCGCGTCCGCGAAATAATACCAGTACCACTCATCCTGATGAAGGGCCCCCGATGAGCTTGAAACTAGTCGGTGCCGCCACCGAAAGAATATACGTGAGTGTTTAGCCGTGTTTATATATCAGTACAAGTATGTTCTTCAAACTTCTGGTTATGAAATACTCTGGCATAATTATAATAAAGAAAAAGTAAACTTTTATAAAGAAAAAACAGTTGAAAAACACATATTTATCCTCATTTTAATTCTGAGAAATATTGTAAGTACTCAATAACTTACTAAAGTATTTGTTTAATAAAAGAAACGCTAAGACAATAGCAGTAAATGGACGGAAAGAATGTTCATTGAATCGGAAACAATAGACAAGAAGCTAATAATTATATCTTACGCCATTAATATTATACTTTAAAACTTATCGCAATCTATTCATAACTTCAGTTAGAGCAGAACCCAATAATAGATCCTTAATTGGAGATTCAATTTTAATTATTATACAAATCTGTCAATACCTTTCTAAATGATACGATTTTTGGGACCCATTAATCAAAAAAAAATTGAACGATATAGATTAGAAATTCTGACCTAACGTAAGTAAATACATATATAAATATATATGTTTTGTGTGTATATAAATATTTTACTTTCTATTATACAGTTATTTTTTTACAAAGCTGACTATTTTCTTAATTATTTATTATAGCTTGTGGCGAATAAAATCTTTTTTGGCTACTTGCGTTTGGTTCAAAATAAAATTAGATAGAACACTAAACTTTACTTAACGCAACAGGAAACAAACAACAAATAAAACCAAATAAAAGTGCATTCAACTTTACTTAAGTTAAATTTTCTTGATATCGGAATTAAACTTGAAAAAGAAAATAAAATTCGAAAGCTAAGTAAAGTAAAGTTTAACTATTGTATTTTAGTTAGTAAAACTTTCTTTTTAAAACCGCTAAATAGTTTTCGATGTTGTAATGTTACTAAGTTTTTACTTTAAATATAGCTTTAAGTAAAGGTCTTTCACTTATCTAACTTAATAAGGAAATACTAATTAAAGATCATGACTTAACTCATGTGTATTTCAGTCTAGGTGCCAACTGGTTTCATGACATGGGGGTCCTTTAATTTATGTTATGTCTCACGAAAAATTTAATTATATAATTTATATAGTAGGTATAATAATACATATTCGTTTTAATAAAATGAGTTTTTAATATAATTATAATGTTAATATTTTCACATAAATATCTAAAATATAAAATAATTTAAAGTAAACAAAAGAGTACAGATAAGAAAATGTCTTTTAAAAATGTAAAGCTTCAAAAATATTGTTAAAACAATCCAATTATCTTAAGTACTGAACAAAAATAAACTAAAGTATGCTTAATTATTTTTATCTTCTGTTTATTTTTTGTACACGGAGTAAACATAAACGAAACAGGGTGTAAACCAGTTTATAACCCGGTCGAAAACTTTCCTCTGTACGTGCCTACATAAAAACGCCAAGTTCAACTAAAATTTATGTCCCCGCATATTTTGTCTGCCTCTTATGTACTTTATTTTGTTACGACAAACCTTTGACTCTTGTATTCCAGCTCTGTTTTACTGTTAGCTGTGAATACAAAGAGAAAGGGTTAAAAATAGAAAGGATTTCCTTATACTCTTATTATATTATGTATTTTGAATAATTTTAAATCAAATAAGACACATACAATTTTTATTTGTTATGTATCTTTGTTTCGTTTCTAATCTTACTAATATTACAAATACAGTTTGGATGGATGTTTGTTAGAAGGTATTTCTAGAACGGCTGAACGGATCTCGCTGAAATTTGGTATAGATGTAGAACATAGTCTTGAAAAACAGATAGGCTACTAATAAAATTTATTGTTTAATACGTGCGGATGGAGTCGCGGGCAGGCAGTAATAAAATAGATAAAAACATTTTAGTAATACAAATTCCATCATTATACGTAAATCCAAGGTTTGTACAATTTAATATTGATATTGTTTCGAGCATTTTTTTCTCTATTCTTATTTACATAACAGCCAATTATCTGTTCCGAAGAATTGGATATTTTATATTAAATATTTGGATGAATATAATAAAAATGAAATATACACTAACCTATTTTCATTTATAATGAGCCATTGTTCTATAAAATAAGGGGTAAAATGTTATTTTTACAGTAGAATTATTAATACTTTCATAAGAAAACTCACTTGTATTACCTTCATTATCTTTAAGCTGGCAACACACGTTTAGTTTTATTTGCAAAGTCCTATCTGAACTGTTCAACTGATTACTTAAGGCTATATAACTGTGTTTTTATCATAAGGTGGCAAATGGGCGGCCGGTCACATGAATTCGCCGAAATAGCGAAACAACAGCTGCCCATAGACATTCAATTGGAGATGTGATGATCATTAGATTACTGTTCATTTTAAATAACAGAATAATGCCTACATATGTATATAGATTTACAACAGTCCTAATGTTTAATCGGCTTTATATCATGTTATTTTATATTTATTATTTTGTGCAACGCTGGGCCGTCGTATAGTATAATTTGAATGACCACGCGACCCCTTCGAGTTCATAACGAAGCGATACAAACAAGTCCCAGGGTTATCCCAATTCAAACGGATGCTGCGAAGTTGGACAACTTACAGAATCACTAACTTTACTAATTTGAAATATTGCTTTAACGGAACTACGGTTAACACACAGTAACGCCGTTGTAACTTGTTAAATAACTTACAAGTTTAGTACTAGTTTTAATGTTAAATATTTGTATAGTTAAGTTAAATTTATATACGGACGCGTTGTTAGTTTTACTTTGGAAATATATACGGTATATTATCGACTAGGTACGCAGTTGTTTAATAAAAAAAAACCAAAAAATATTAACCGTAATTTAGATGTGCGATTTATTTTTTAATATGATAGTAAAATCTTACTAATATTATAAATGCTAATGTTTAGGTGGATGGATGTTTGTTTGAAGGTATCTCCGGAACGGCTGAACGAATCTAGCTGAAATTTGGCATAGATGTTGAACACAGTCCGGAAGAACACATAGGGGTACTTCTCTTTTTTTTATTCCGCGTGGACGGAGTCGCGGGTGACAGCTTATATACCATATTCACGAAACCAAATAATATTTGATTATTCTTTTGTTTGGTAACATATATTGGAATTTTTTTTATGATATTAACTATAAAAGAACATATAACTTATTTTATCCATATCTTTTTATGTCTTCATGTTTGAAGACAGATATATAAAAAGTAGATGAGAAAATATTGTTTAAGCTCCGTAGTTGACAGAGAACAATAAATCACAGCACGGGGAAAATACTAAGAACTCTTGTTGACGTTTATTTCTTGTAATGAAATGTAAGAAAGACATGAAGTATATACATTAACTAGCTGTCCCACGCGACTTCCTCCGCGCGGAGTTAAAAAAAATACTATTGGTCACAGTTACATAGCCTATGGATGGATGGTTGTTACTAGGTATTTCCACAACGGCTGCATGGATTTTTATGATATTTCGCATAAATGTAGAACATATTCTGGAAGAACAGATAGACTAGTAAAGTTTTATTAATCCCAAGCAGACGAATTCGCGTGCGACAGCTAGTACAATATAAGTAAATACATTTTTCTCCTTATCGTAGAAAACAATTAGAAATATTCCCGTAGATTACTAATTAGAAATTGTCTCCATATTAAATGAAACTATGATTAAATGTCGGGACCATATAAGTACATGTATGTAGGTAACACATGAAATCAATTCGTCTGTGTCCACTCTGCTCGTATTGTAAGAATTCAAAGGACGTCATACGATCCCTCGCTTTCCATGACATGGAATTTCTAATCGGTGCAGTTATAACCAACGTGTACCGTTTTTGTGAAATTGCAATACTTTCACGGATTGCATCATTTATAAATTCTTTGTCAATAAAATATGCTTTTCGATAGTCCGAGTATAAAGTATGGAATGACTGTGTGAAAGAGGATATGCGTAAGAAGGGGGTAGACTCGGATATGACGGCTGATAGAGACGTATGGAGGAGTACATAATGTGCCGACCCTCGATAGGGATAAGGGCACGTTGATGATGATGATAGTCCGAGTATCCAGCTTAATGGAAACTTAACTTTAACTTTCACACTCAGAGTACTTTAAAATGTTACGCCGCCGTATTAATAAATCAACAAATAAAGAAAAAAGTTTCTTATCGGAGCAATACTTAAGTAATATTGCGAAATAAAATTGTTAATTGTTTTTAAGCAAACTAGTGAATCTAAAATCGAATTAAAAATAGTTGATTACTTTTGCATGATTAATGCTGACGTAATCAACTTTTTTATTAGACAATTACTATCATTATGTCACGTCTTTTTGTGTCTATTCGTCTTCCTTTCAAGTAGAAGGAAAGTGGAAACAAGATTATCGTCGCATCTGCTCCAATCAAATCGACTGGCGCGAAGTTAGACAAGTTAGGAATTCGCTAACTTCACTTATGTGTTGTTTGAGCGTGATTAAAAGTGATACGAATATAAGTATTTCTTTTCTTATATTGAAATACTTATCAGTCTTTATTTAACTATCTTAAAACTTCGTAAATCTTACTAATTTTATAAATGCTAATTCTTGGACGGATGTTTGTTTAAAGAATGGCCACATGGATATCGCTGAAAATTGGCATAGATGTAACATTTAGTCTGGAAGAACAAATAGGCTACTTATTAAGTTTCTTTTAAATTCCGTGCGGACGGAGTCGCGGGCGACAGCTAGTATGAATATCATTTTAGAAATTGAACCAATAATCTGCAAATGTAGTTATACTTTTAATTATTTATTTAAAATATACTCAGAAAATCTGGTAAGTTGTAAAAATTTATTCCCAATAACATTGATATGGTTTTAACTACATAAATGAACTTTAAAATTATATTAATTTTCTTCAAGAATCAATAAATTTAAACAACGAAAATGTTTGTATGTCTTGATTATTTTCACTATAGGTTTTTACAAACTTATCGTAGATGTCTGAGACCAAAATTCCGGGTTTAAGACTTGTCTGATTTGATAAAGATAGTGACAGGGATGACGATACGTTTTATACAGAGATTTTGATGTCAGAAATCAAAGGTAAGATAAGAAATAATACCAAGAACGTAGCAATCCTTTAATATTTAGAACACCTGTTAGTAAATCCCTATCCAGCTATATCATAAAGCAAAGCCAAGTTACACAGCTGTATATGATTTTAAAACAAACACTTTGTCAAATATAATGGACTTTTCGTGTACATATCCATTAAAAGTTAAGTCAACTTAGAAAACGAGGTCGCTAATGGTTGAACACCATTATCAACGCATTAAAACAAAATTCAGCTTCACGTCTGACGGGAAGTATGAGGCTTCTTAGCAGACATACAGATACAGTTGTTAAAATTATACATATTATAAAGACGCATATAAAAACATAGTTTCTCTTTTCAAATAAAATAAAATGAGCGAGATGACGATATATTTCTCAACACTTGATTTGGCATTGGAAACTTATGTCTTTTGTTTTATCAAGTTTTTGTTGTATGTGTGTGTGTTTTATAGTGACTACTAGCAAAGAATTTATGCTCACGAATTAGTCGATAAAAAGATTTATTATTAAAAAAAAATTAAGTCTTTAAATTCTTTGTAAATGAATTTGTGCATAAAATAATTCAATATAAAAAGATTAACATAGCTGTCTGTGACTGTAACTGGTGGTACAGTCAGATGCAAAAATAAGAATACATTTACAAAACTTTAGATCTTTGTATAGATCTTTGGTTAAGAATAAGTCGGCACGTATTCAATAATATATATTTATGGAATTATATGGATGGATGCATACATGTTTTTAAATCGAAGGCTTAATAAAGTGTCTACAGTTTTGTTAATGTATACTTTTTAATCCTGCTGACTGTACATTTAACTCTTGTCCACATTTGGATTAATACCTATGTAAAAAGTCATAAAATTGGTATAACATAAATATGAGTACAATTCGAAGGAAAGGATGTTCGTTGGAGCAGAATCAATGAAGGAAAAGTTAAGATTGTTATTTCGATTGCCGACAAAGTGTGTTAGTTACAAACTTTGGAATCATCCTTCCGTTGAAACTACGAGTAACGAGGATCTCTAACTCTGTATAAATAGAAGTATCTTTGTTATTTGTTATTGGATACGAAATCAATATGATTATTAAGTTTGAAAAAAAAAAAAATTTATTAATTTTTATTTTTAATTAATTTTCACTGTCTTTATCCTGATTTATAATCATTGTGCTTTCAAATCAAATTTTCATAAGCAATATTTTTTACGTGTAAAATAAATTAATATGAGATTTTTTACATTAATTTAGTAATTTTCATACAAATCTTACTAATCTTTACGTTATAAATGTGAATGTTAGGATGGATGGACGGATGAATGGATGTTCGTTTGAAGGTATCTTCAAAATGGCTGCATAGAGCTCGCTGATATTTGGCATAGATGTATAATATATCCTGCAAGAACAGATATGCTACTTACTTTAGTTTTTTTTTTTAATTCTGAGCGGATTAACAGCTAGTATCTGATAAAATATCAATAAATCACATGTAATATTTTGTACTAAATCTTTGATAGATTACATTTTCATGTTTTTTATAGTTTCATTTTTTTTGCGTAAATTGACTATGGCTATTAAATAAAAAGTTATAAGTCTATGAATTATGGGTGTACACGCATTATATTAGACCTAATGGATTCCTGGCGTTTTACGAAAACTTAATTTATTTCTCAGAAACAGGGGACGTTAATGCTTAAATCTCATTATAAATACATTAATATGAAATTGCTTCAGCACATATTTGGAACATTATTAGTGTTTATTAACGATGATTAATTAATGTACCAAATTGAATTTATTTACTTCGTTTAATAATGTGATAACGACAGTTTTTCGTAACAGGAAATTTTACAACAGCTTTAAATAATATTTTGTTTTCTTTTTTGGTCTTTAAAGGTAGAATGTTTTTTATAAATGTTTAACTATGTAAACGCATAGATAGAATAGCAAATCAAAATGGACATACAGACATAAATAACGTTTAAATTTTCGACGTAATCTTTGTGCTACAATACGGTTTAGCTTGCAATTTTTAGTGTATTTTTACGAAAAAAAATCTTGATATTTATCTTTTGTTAGCATTGAGGACCAATTGAACCTTTTTCTTCAACTATAAAAATATTGTTAACAAATCTTCGACCCATTCAATACACGTCCGAGCGGACGGTAGGTTTTAACGCGTCAACGCGGACGACCCACACGCTCCAGCGCCCCCAAACATGTTGATGTACAAATGATATACACGACCCAGTGTTAACTGTTTAATAACTCAATTTCTTTTATTATATAATGAAAAGTTCTGTGAAACACCTGTACGTAACAATTTTTTAAAACTAGCTACCGCCCGCGTTTCCGCACGCGTTTTATTAAAAAAAAAAAACTAGTAGCCTATGTAATCTTCCAGACTATATTCTACATCTATTCCAAATTTAAGCGAGACTTCTAAAGATACCTTCAAACAAACATCTATCCATCCTTTCAAACATTCGCGTTTACAATATAAGTAAGCTATTCAGAATCAAAGTTAATTTGCTTAGGAGGCTATGTACCTTAATAATTAATTGTGTATGACTCATTTTCAAAATATCTTCGTCTGAAAATAACTTATAAATCGTACTCGGAGGGAATACCTTTACATCAAAGTGCAAAAGGTCTATTAATATAAAGGCAATCATTCTACCATTTACATACTAAATGCCAATTATACTAATGTTAGTACAAATTTAATCTCCGGGGAGTGACGCATCATTTTCCTTAGCATTGTTCCTTCTAAATGGATCAAGATATTATTGCGACCGCACCCGTGGTTACAATACAACTTGAATACTAAGTGGCTAATTCCACTAGCGGTTAGCCGCGTAACTCCGACCTTTGTGATCTATACAAAAGCAACCGTGATCAAACTTGCGCATGCAGTGGGAATGGATCTTAAAAAAAATAAAAAGTGTGTGTTTGTTACGTTAAAATTGTCAGTATATGCATTTTTAAATTCTTGTTAATATAACATGAAACATATTAAAAACTTTTATGAAATGGAACGTTTAATATTTACTAAGAAACAAGCGTAATACGTTGTTTTACATAATATACCTATTTATATAATACTTTGAAAGAATGCTTAATAATTATTTTGCGCATGACTTATACTTTATGAGTAGATTTAATCTTACTAGTCTTACTTCTAACTAATATTTTAAAAGCGAATGATTACATGGATGGCTGTCTGTTCGAAGGTATCTTCAGAACGGCTCAACGGATCTTAATAAAATTTGGCACATATATAGAACATAGTCAAGAAGAATTCTTAGGCTACTTACTATTTTTCTTAATTCCGCACGGCCAGAGTCGGAAGCAAAAGCTAGTTTTCAATATTTTCAAACAATTATGAGCTAGTTACGATAGGAAAGAGTTATTTTAAAAAGTTATTCAAAATCAAATTACTTTCTAAATAATAAAATTTAACGTGGCACAAGTTTCGTGTTAGCCTTCACACTTTAGGAAAGAAAGTTTTCCAGTTTACGATTTCATTGATGGTTTCAAACGCGTATGCTCGGAGTTAGAAATACGAATAGAAGTTTTATACATACGTTGCCGTTACGAAAAACAATTGTCTTAACTGTATTTAGAATTGTGTTCTTGCGGTTTGTTAAAGCAACTTTCGGTTTGATAAAATAGTAGCACTTCTTCTTACAATACACCAATTTAACTAAATAGAATTTAATGGAGAACATAGATGAATTCAATATTCATAAATTAATATGCTACAAATAATCTTAAAACTCTAAGCGATCTTACTAATGTTATAAAAACAAATATCTCTAGAATTGAATAACGGATCTCAAAATTGACATAGATGTAAACAAAATCTAGAAGAACACATAATATACAGAATATTCTGGACGGACGGAGTCGTGGGTTACAGCTAGTGATTTTATATTGAACAAAGTTAAATAATACTGTTTAGTTATGATTCAAATATTTTTAATTATTTCTCACTATATTGTTCAAAGCAAGATAACTAACATAATATATTAAAGATATATTCACATAATCATGTAAATAGATCTATTTACTAGTTATGGAATGCTTGAATAATCAAGAGAATTGTATAGAGAAAGCTCATTACGCTCAAAGTGTTATGTTCGGAGGCTTTGCGTGCCACCTGCCGGCGACAGCCGGAAATAAAAGCTATCAGAGTGACTACCGAGCGAACCACTGCTAACGGCTTTAAATGAATTTCTACTACGTTTCAACCAAAGTAAATAAACAAAAGCATTTCTTATTAGAAAAGATTTTCATTTATTGAAAAAGATGCTTAATTTATTTTAGACGTAGAAAGCATATCGACCCTTAGTGTGGACTCAGAGAAATATATACTAAGTAACTATTTAATAACAAACATTATTTACATATAGTAACCGGTTCATTCAACCGCAAGTTCTCTCTTTTATGTTCTAACAGATTAAATTTATCATTCCTTTTAGTTGTAATGATTAAAAACAAATTTAAGTCGCTTTAGTGATGGTAGGGTAACTCTCAAAGAATTCGAACGGTTTCATCCTTCCCTATCTAATTCGATTTAAAGGGACCACTCGACAAATTAAACACTGCGGAAACCATCGAAACGATCTTTTTTATTAAAATAATCGTAGATATTCATTTAATTATTTTACCATTAACGATTAAGCGGAGATAAGATAAATTACGGATTCATCATCCGTAATTTATCTTACGTCATCACTATATGTACGTCCCCACCGAGGGGCTCAGAGTCTACCCTAAATTAGGGGTGAGGCCATGGTCAACCACACTGGCCAAGTGCGGGTTGGTTGACTTCACACATGTCTTTTTGAATTTCTTCTCAGATATGTGCAGGTTGCATCAATTACGGATTGTCCAATTTGTATTCGTATTTTTTTTACGAAAACAAGACATAATAAAACAACTGTGAAGGTTATGCAAACTTTATTTACCAAATAACATAACAAATTTAAGTACTAAAGTTACCGTAATTAATTTGCAATTAAAATATTCATATCAAGTTTTTACAAATGTATGTCAAGTTTAATAGTCTGGAATCGAAACTAGTATCTTCTAGTAATAAAGGGCTACTAATTATTGAGTCGCAATGTTATTTTGCTTCTCTAGTGGCACAAAGATCTTTGAAGGTATTAAGATTTCAATAGGTATAATTATACGGGTTTGTTGGTGGGGTCGCAGATTTATCAGCATCTAGCTCAACTTAAATCTGATTTATGTTGCTTAATTATTGACTTTTGGTTAACATCCTTATACTAATTAAATGCATACAAGAACACTACTGTACAATTTATTAAACGGTCACTTAACTGATAATAGTTATTTATTATTTACTTGTCATGAATATCGTTATGTAATAAATGGAAATATGTAACTTGATATTACATGTTGCGTTATACGTCATCAGATGAACGCGAATTCCTCCAATTTGTAATTTATCTAGATTTATTTTTTATATCATAATTTAACAAACAAGTGAGTGGCCACCAGAATTCGTCGAAGCGAAGCATCCGCGGCTCATAGACATCTGCAATTGCAGATGCGTAAATAATTATGGACTAATAAAAACTGGAGTACAAAACAAAATTAGAACTCTAAAAGCCGTCTTTAATAAATGATCTCCATACCGCTTTTAGGGTGGACAGAGGTAAAAGCAATTAAACTTGTCAGTGCCCATTTTGACCAGACTTTATTTGGACCAACATGACAGGTGTAACGGCTGCTGCGGTGACATTCTTAAAAGCGAACAAAAACACGATATACCGTTTTAAATGACCTCAATTAACAGACCAACACTCCATTTATTTGCCTTCACATTTATTGGGGTGATGCATTTTTTTTAATCCGCAGAAAACCTCAATGCCCGATGACAGAAGATAATGTTTTTCATATGGCTTCATTCATTTTGTATTTGCGTGTTGCAATAATCACATCCTGTATTTATACATTGTACGTTCATGTACAGTATGTTTGCTATTAGCTTATTCGCACGGGCGCTTATTTAACGCTGCGTTAATACTTGTCTCAGGCGGCTCTTCAGCGTTGAATGCTTTAAAATCACTCTTGTTCCGTTCGCAAAACGTTCACAATGCAAAATTGGTCCTTAAAAAAGCGTCGCGTTTTAAAAGTGCTGCGATATAAACAGATATTTGTAAGCATTTAACCGTTTTTTTAACGCGGGATAAAAAAACGCCCGTTCGTATGAGCGCTTACTAAGATAAATATATAAAGTGTTACAACTGTTTGTTGGTTCGTACGTGTCCTACGACCGCATCGCTTACGATGTAGTGTAACATAATAAATAGTATTATGTACTATGTATAGATCGTATTTGTTAATGTAACCATTGTCTTTTGTTACATAACGTTAATTAAATAATTTTTTTTTTAATAGTATGTTAATTGTGAAATATACATTTGTGTTTGCGGTTGTGACTTTTAATATTTAAAAACTTGTTAACTCAATACTCTTGTTTCCGAATATCAAGACTATATTATATTAAACAAATATTGATACTTACTTATGGAACGGAGGAAAGATGGTGGTATTACATCTCCGTCTTTTGACTAACTTGCTGCCGCACCCAGAGTTGTTGTTTGGACACTAAGAGAGACTTTAAGTATTTATTTTAACAGTGGTAGAGCCCGCTTTAACATCTTCGCACGAATTGGCCCGGCTCGCCCGGTGAAATACCACGACCACACAGAAGACAGGCGTGAAGTGGAAGCACTTTCGCGTTTCGTCTGAAGAGTGTGCGTCCCGGAGGCCTAATTGAGTCCTCATTCCCTTCTCACCCTTTTTCTTATAAGGAAAGGATGTGGGAAATGGAAGTGGACTTTCCGAATGCATGGAAAAGGACGATATTTTCTCTCTGTACATCCTCTCCTCCGTCGATTAAATGTAGGCAACGCACATGCAATTGCGTATGTCTATGGGTAACGGTCACTTCGCTATTTGAGCGATTTCAGGTGGCCGCTCGCTCGTTTGCCACTTTATGATATAAAAAAAAATTATCGGTATAATTAATCATACTAAATTTACAACTTAATGACTGCGTGCAATTTAAAATATTTGTTCCTACTTTAAACCGAAAAAAGCAAAGATAAATGTTCCACTTCCTGCAATGGAAAATTTGTTCTTGTTCCAAGTTAAATAATAGCCGGGCCTGAATGCTCATTTCAGTAACGTGACGCCATTTGTCCTGTCCTCTTATTGCACCACAATCCGTGGTCTGTCCGCTCCCTTCCCTTTCCTTCCACTGGACTTTTATTAATTTAACTGATTTATGTTAAGCCTTACTTTCACCATTCGTCTTACTAGACTCGACCCTATGTTTTTGTGTTAGGAATTAAGTATCATATGTAGTGGGCGACAGCCATAGGGAGTTTTTCCTTTAAGCCTTTGGGTCAATGCTCTAGGAAATAAGGACGTGTAACTCTGACCACATTTTTGAAATACATTTAATTTTAACACATTCCCAAAACTTTTAAAGCAAAACATTTGCAACACTTCAAACAAACACCCATCCATCCATCCATCTAAACATTCGCATTTATAATATTAGTAAGAAGTAAGATTTTTCACATTACTCCTTCCGGTTTCACATTAGCTGTCTGACTGAAGTGTTTAAGGGAAACCTTAGCGCCTTCCTAAGTGACCAATTATTATCAATTCTTAGTAAGAATGTACATAAATACATAAACATGAATATTGGTAAAATGTACCGAAATTGAAGTACTTCTTAATTAGAACATACAATTGCAAATATATGCTAATATCACTGCACGGAACTGGCCAACTGAAGCGTGGATACATTTCCATAACAATGAAATCATGCTATTACAGCGGAATTTGTCACCTAACTTTATGTGAAATTTGGAAATTATCGTAAGCGATATGATTAGATATTAAGGCCGTACAAAATACGTTGTACTTTCAAACGCTTAACAACGTTTCCAACCTTCCTGAATGATTTATGAAGACTTTATTTATAACCAGCGGTCGCTCGCGACTGCATAAGCACAGGCATGTCCGCATGCATCAGTTACCTTCTCATCTAAGTCACGTCAAAATCGGTCCAACTGTTTCTGATATTACCCGGAACATACGTGGCCTAGTGTACAGACAGACATACAAAATTGTTAAATTTGGTTTCTCGTTATTAGCTACGCAAATACAACATGTGTACGAACTATATATTTTTTGATAAAACATACAGATTCATCATCATCATCAGCTCACTACGTCCCCACCGAAGGGTTCGGAGCCTACCCTAAGTTAAGGGTGATTAGGCCATAGTCAACCCCGCTGGCCAAGTACGAATTGGTTGACTTCACACATATCTTTGAATTTCTTCTCAGATATGTGCAGGTTGCATCACGACGTTTTCTTTCACCATAAGAACGTCGGATAAATGTACATATGTAAATCGGAAATAGAAAAACACATTGGTACATGGCGGGATTCGAACCCAGGACCTGCAGATTGCAAGTAAAGTGCTTGACCACTGAGCCACCGACTCTCCTACATACAACATACAGATACTTCTATTTTATTTATATGTATAGATGTAAAGATATACTTAGATGGTTGGTATATCTAGTTAGCGATATATCCATTAAGATAATTTAGTTGCTAATTAAATTATAAGCGTATAATATAAATGTTATAGGATATTTATGGAGCAATTTGGCGGTTCATAAAATTAGTTAAGTGTGCCAAACCTTCTGCGAATGGACGTGTTTGCGAACTTTAAATTGGCATATTAATATTGACTAATAGAAGCGATTTAAAAATATTTTGGCTCATAAATGTCATTTAATACGTTCGTAGAAATGTTAGTTGTAATGCTGTGATTGAATTTTCTGTGTGTTCAAAAATAGCGAAGGATTTTACTTAGTACGAATCAACTGATTTTGTGGCAGTTTTTTGTGATATTTTATTAATAAAATATATTGTTAATATTATTATTTATTCACTCGCGGCGCTCAGTAGCTGCCCACATGAATGCAATTGGGCTGACATGGCCCGAGATCAAACGCGGAGCCCAATATAAAGCGAACTGGCGGCGCACTGTGGGCGCCCTCTGCCCCACTACGGGGACATAGGGCTTTTAGTCAAGTCGAGTAAGTCATTCTTACAATAATATTACTGAAAAATGCTTTTACATTTGTACTAGCGGTCGCCCGCAGATCCATCGGTGCGGAATTTAAAAAACTTAGTAGCCTCTGTGTTCCTCCAGTAATTTTCTACATCTATGTAAAATTTCATCGAGATCCGTTGAGCCGTTCTCAAAATACTCCTGTCTATAACTCCATACATATAAACATTCGTTTTATATCTAATATAAGTAAGATTATCTAGATTATTTTAATTGTATTTTTCTTTATTGAGATATATATGTAAATGAAAATATCGCAAAAACAAACATAACAGAAGTAGGGCAAAGAGTAGTAGTCTAGAAATCAAATGGCAGATTGAAAATGTGATATAATGGTGGCGTAGTTAAAGTGGAAGTGCATTTAGAAAGCAAGTTAAAGGCGAGTGGTGCGAATTGCTCCCCAGAGTATCTTATCTGCACTGAGCTATTTGAAAAAGCCATAAAGCTATTTCTACGATGACTTCGGAGGAGGAATTGTGAGAGCTACTGAGAAAAGACATTTGATATATTTAAATAAGACAATGCATCTGGCACAAAATGAAGGCAAGACAATTGTTTTTTTTATTCTCATTAAGGCTGTTAATTTGACCAGTACGATAGAGTAGTATAAAGTTTCATAATTATTCCATTCGCAACATTTAACATATTTAAAAAATTTGGTTAATTGATTTTGTATTTTATAATATTGTCAGAAGTAAAGAATCTAGTCGAATTTTATGGTTTCCGTGGCTGTGTTGAAACAATCCTGTAAATAACCATACTAAATGAATACATATCTTAGGTTCGATTTATAATTTCAAAATGAATATTACTTAAAAAGACTATTAAAGAATGATAATTAAAAAAAAACAATTATATTTCTGGTGTATACTACTTATCGTAAATTTTTAATCTTACTAATATTATAAATGCGAATGTTTGGATGGATGGATGTTTGTTTGAAGGTATCTCCAGAACGATCTCAATGAAATTTGGTACAGATGTAGAATATAATCTGAAAGAACACATAGGCTAGTAGTTACTTTACTTTTAAAACCGCGCGGACGGAGTCGCTGCTGTCAGCTAATATTTTATTACTTTGAAATCATGACAAATATTTTTTTCGCCTTTACTTTTATGATTGAGCATTTTATTATAAAATTTCTTTTATCTCAATTCCATTATGTGATTATTTCACACAGTTATAAAAGATGATTTTCATAAAGTGATTCTCTTTGAAATATTGTCTGTATGAAAACCATAAGATATCTGTCGGAAACACAAAGACGATCAGTTTTCCTGTCTCCCCTTGTCTAAAGCAGGGACTAATCGACATAATATTGAAATAAGGTTCTACGGTTTTATGCTATACAAATAGAGGCCCAAAATACGATAAAAACTGAATAACATTGATTCATATTGAAAAAAAACATTTATCATCATATTTTAGAGATGAAATAAGGACTTAATTTTTTGTAAAATTATAATTTTACATGTTTCACTAATATAACTTTAACAGTGGTAGAGCCCGCTTTAACATCTTCACACGAATCGGCCCGGCTCGCCCGGTGAAATACCACGACCACACAGAAGACAGGCGTGAAGTGGAAGCAATTCCGCGTTTCGTCTGATGAGTGTGCGTCCCGGAGGCCTAATTGAGTCCTCTTTCCCTTCCCATCCTTTTCTTTACAAGGAAAGGATGGGAAGTGGAAGTGGACTTTCCGGATGAGAGGATGCATGGAAAGGGAAGATATTTTCTTTCTGTGCATCCTCTCCTCCGTCGATTAAAGGTAGGCAACGCATATGCAATTGCGTAAGTCTATGGGCAACGGTCACTTCGCTATTTCAGCGATGTCAGGTGGCCGCTCGCTCGTGTGCCACCTTTTGATATAAAAAAAAATATTATAAATGCGTATGTTTGTATGGATGGTTCTTAGAAGGTATCTCTAGAACTGCTTAACAGATCTTGATGAAATTTGGGATACATGTAGAACACAGTCTGGAAGAACACATAGGCTACTAATTAAGTTATTTTAATACCGCGTGGACGGAGTCGCAAGCAACAACTATACATTTATAAACGCACTGAAAACGGTAGGCAATATTTCACTTTAGTAAAAGAATATTCCGCTTATCAAAATCTTTTGACAATTTCTATGTAACGTATCACAGTTTTATGTTCACTATAACTGCCTTTTTATGATAATCCAAGCAAACGTGGAGAACTATTTTTCATTCATGACTGGAATCTAGATTTAGTGGCGGAATAGTAACAAATCATAAAGTTGTCTTTGCTTTTATTTAACTACTATTTTATTACCTACATATATATACAATTAACACAATTGGAGTGTCTTTGTGTAAAAAATAAAACATATTTCTCGAACATTATTTTGTTTATAAGGAAAATTCAGTTTTTAATGATTTTGTATGTCGGCAAAACCGCGTTTGTTTCTGGAAAATTTCCGAAACAAGTGTCTTGGATTGGTGGGACTTTGAGATACAGACAAAACGAAGTCAAGGAGATTGTGCTTTTTAAATAAATAAAATATTACATAACACTTTTTATTTTTAACTAACAATGTCTTTATTAAAATAATTTACAAAATATTTAATATAGCCGAGGTAAGCCTACAAAAAGTATTACTACGCCGTAGCAACGTTGTAGCAAGCAACGCAGGATATAATATTTCGTTTATTAATTTTGTACCTGTTACTTTTAACTTCTTAATTCTGTAGGATTATAGTTGATATGTTACATCTAATACAATATCGGACCGCACAAAACGTTCGTAGCACTTTAATTGGGGAATATCGACTCTGTTACGTAATTAATGGCCGTAGATAGCAACGAATAGAGTTAGAATTTTGAAATATGGCGACCCTTGTACAACGTAGAAATACACATGAGATATATTTATTTCTGCCTTCCGATAATTACGGTACAATTACTTAAGATAACATTGCATTGAGGAAATCACCATAAAGTATATTTTATAGTATAAGATGATAAGCAAACAGCCACCGTTATTCGTCAAAATAGCGAAGTCCATGGACATCCGCATTTGCAGATACGTTGCCAAAGCAGTGATGTGGGCGGACAGAAAATGGATATGTCGCCTTAACTGTAAAATATACTTTCTCTTTCCATTTTTTGGTTTCACCAAGAGGATGGGAAGGGGAAGAGTGAGTAGGAATATATGGCTTGCAGCACGCACACTCATCAGACGAAACTGTTTAAACCATATTGCTAAACACAAATAATAAACAATCACTTAAATCCAGCAAAAGGAAACATTCGAAACAACAACTAAATTATTACTTAATTCACCACTCACTTATATAAGAAAGAAGAAAGTAAAAAAAATCAAATCACAACTGCGTGAAACGAGCAAAGAAAGGTGGAAATCTCATAAAGCAAGGACGATGAAGCTCAACATATTTTCACACAAAGTATTTGTCCTCTCCTCGTCTCACACATACATCTAAGCATGTAAAATTGAGCGCAAACACAAATATCATTTTCGCAAATGAGTGTCTCCAACAACTTCAGTATATTACTTCGGTCGACGAAATTCGTGGAACAAGGCAAAAAACTCAGAGACAACAGCAATGACATTTATCTAATTACGGGATCGCGATAAGGGCGCACGAAGGGGGCGGGGGGATTCGAGAGGAGAGGGGAAGGATTGCCTCTGGAAGCCGTCCCGCAGTAGGTTCGTGGCTACGGCGTGGAATGTAAGGCTACGCGGCTACGCCGTCGTTGCAAACACGTTCGGACATCGAAAATCTCTCTAACAACTTTTTCAAGTGATTTTCGGAGTTTTAAAAGTTTTCTTTTTTAATAGAGCTAATGGTGTGAAAGTGTTGTTAATTGTGCTAATTTATTTCTGTTATTATGAACGACATTTTTAAATATATAATGTGAACCGATTGGATGATTTTGTATATGCAATGCTGTAGATGTTTAATTCTTCAACATGAACGTTCTTCTAGTTTTTGGCCTTTTTATAGGTAAGAAAATTATATATTACTAGGAAATTTGTCTAAAATTTACCATAAATATACTTCTTTACTTTAATATATTTTTATATTTTTTTAAATTAAAGTTAATAGTACGGTTTAACAGCGTTTAAAATACTAAATTTTTATCTACACGACGAGTCTAAAATGAATATTAAATTTTATTTAATCGCAAATAAATCTATAATTTTTACTCAAATGACATTCATTTTCAGGGCGTTTTTTGAATTAGTTAAGTATCATTCGCAGTGATAATTATATTAAGCAAATTCATTTTAATATTAAAATGTTCTTTCTATATAAAACTGAGCTAGTTTAGCTTTGCTATGATTTTTAATATAAGTTAGGAATACGATAATTTTTACCAAAATGAGAAAAATTGCTATTTTTATATTTATATTTTATTCAATATTAAAATTGAAAAATAAAACTGAGATGACTATGACTGTACTTATATAGGCATTTGGATACTATTTTCTATACAATATCTTAAAACGCTCTTTTGCATTCGACAAATCAATTAATATAAAGTTTTTTTTTTAATATAACTCTTACTGTCTTTAGGGACTGAAGCTGGGTAAATCAATTTTTGAATCAAGTAAAGATGATTTATTAACAATCTTATAAACTTACATCTACGGTACTTAATTATGTACACTTTTGTTAACTTAGGACGGATGAAGGGAAGGTAAAAGGCTTTATGGCTACGAGGTTACCTTAAACGGTTTGCTGGTATAAAAATTTCTATACTCGTACTATGTCGATTTTCAACTGACTTAAGACATTACGTTACTATTTACGTATTTCAGAAATTATTATTTTGGGCTTCCACCTATAGATAAGATTGTTTTCTCTGTTTTTGTGAAAAATAATAATAGAGGTAACAAAATATTTCAGTGTCGGTCTTTCGGTAGTCATCAGCATCAGCATACGTCCCCACTCAGGGGCTTGGAGCCTACCCTAAGTTAGGGGTTAGTCATAGGCCATAGTCAAACACGCTAACCTTGTACGGGTATGTTGACTTCACACATATCTTTGAATTTCTTCTTAGATATGTGCAGGTTGCATCACGATGTTTTTCTTCACCGTAACAATTCACCGACAATGTCATACATACACGTACATAGAATATTATATACAAGTACGTGACATATATCGTAAATAGTACAGACCGACAAGGATACTTGTCCCGGTGGGCGTAAGTCAAACTAAATTATGACAGCTCACTAGCGCCCCCTTGTCAATGTCAAAATACTGCTTCAAGATCCCTTTCGTACTGTAGCTGTCATGTCATTTTTTATGCTATTTTCTATGTACATGTACGTTCTACCTATTAATGAATCACTCTCATCAATCTTATCACAATATCCTTGATTGACTATTCCTTAAATAGTACGCAAAGAAAGAAATTAAGTTTTAAACTGTTTAATGAATATGTGTTACGGTCTACATCTCTGAGTTTATGTTGTTTATGGAGCCTTCAATTCTTTTCTTAAGCATTTAATAATGTTTTCATACGTCTCTAGGAAAGGAGAATGATATACTCTTTAAAAACTTTCAGATTTATTAAATAATCTAAAAACATGAATCTACAAAGATCTCTTTAGTCTTCTTTGTTAAAATTCCTTCAAATAAGTACAGTTACACCCACAAGTGTGTTGTTTTATGAACGTTTATTAATTTCCGTCGCTTCTACAGGAAAGTGCTTTGATTAACTCTTCCTATTTCATCATCGTAGAACACAGTCTTAGTAGTGATATAATAATAGCATTTTAATACTTCGATCGGTCTAAATAATATTTTGGTGTCATTCGTTATAAAAAAAAATAATTTATATCATAAGGTGGCAAACGAGCGAACGGTTACCTGAAATCGCTGAAATAGCGAAGTGACCGTTTCCCATAGACATACGCAATTGCATATGCGTTGCCTACCTTTAATCGACGGAGGAGATGATGCACAGAAAGAAAATATCTTCCCTTTCCATGCATCCTCTCATCCGGAAAGTCCACTTTCACTTCGCATCCTTTCCTTATAAGAACAAGGGTGGGAAGGGAAAGAGGACTAAATTAGGCCTCCGGGACGCACACTCATCAGACGAACCGCGTAATTGCTTCCACTTGACGCCTGTCTTCTGTGTGGTCGTGGTATTTCACCGGGCGAACCGGGCCAATTCGTGCGAAGATTTTAAAGCGGGCTCTACCACTGTAAACACACTCGGATCGCTAGTTGTACACACTGTGTACAACTAGCGATCCTCCTAATCTTTTCCCGAATATTGAAAATCTTTTTTCTGTAATATTATTCTATTATAAGTTGAGAGTTTAATTTTTTTTTTTTTATCAAAATGTTAGTTATAAATTACTATTGATGTAGCGTAATGTTTGTAGCGTACGTTTAAAGTTAACGTAACAACGTAATGTTCTTACTCTGATGACTTAATAAGATTTGCTTGATTAAATTTGAATTCTTCTTGTAGATATGTACTCTTATTTATTAACAATACATTTCCAATGTTGCAAAGTGATACTGGTGGTCTGTCTATCCTTTACAGTTGTAAATTATTTAGTTAAAGAATATTCTCTTATATTATAAAGCGGAAGAGTTTGTTTGTTTGTTTAAACGCGTTAATCTCAGGAACTACTAGTCCGATTTGTAAAATTTTTTTTTAGTTGGATAGTCCATTTATAGAGGAAGGTTTTACGCTATATAACATTACGCTGCGACCAATAGTTTTTTTTTATTCCGCGTGGACGGAGTCGCAGGCGACAGCTAGTTTTGATATTTTTTACAGCAACACTAATCTTTGAAAGCGGCACTATCGTTGTGAATATAATCCAAGTTTTACCACGGCCGGGAGCGTGTTTAAACATTAGACTAGCTATATATTTAAGTTAATAAGATAACAGTGTTCTATTTTCTGCTACTCTTAGTAACAATTTATAAGTGTTATTGTTGTATAAATCGTCTAAAATTGTTATTAAATATCATATTCTATATTTTCTTTTCTTTTATTTTCATACTAACGCTAGGCCGCGACTCCGTACGAGAGGTATTAAAAAAACTTAGCCTTTAGATTCTTCCAAAATATGTTACCTTTTTGACAAATATTAACTAAATTCATGCAGCCGCTCTGGATATACATTCTAACAAACATCCATCCATCAAAGCATTTATAATCATCATCAGCTATACGTCCCCACCGAGGGGCTCGGAGCCTGCCCTAAGTTAGGGGTGCCTAGGCCATAGTCAACCACGCTGGCCAAGTGCGGGTTGGTTGACTTCACACATATCTTTGAATTTCTTCTCAGATATGTGCATAAATAGCAAAGCATTTATAATATTAGTAAATTTCTTAGAACATACATGTAATATAATAAAATTTAAATACAAAACTTTTTTACATAAAATGCGAATAATATGCACATTAAATAGTTTTTTGTAAGGAGGCGTGTCTGCCAGAATAGGCTTCACTTTAGCATTTGCTAGATCTCGCAGCTTCGTCGGGGCTTATTACGAACTATAAAGTTAAATAATGGGCTATTACTGTCCTATTGTAGCACAAAGGCGTCTGTTTGCGGCTCAAATTATATTATAAGCCGGCATCTGTAAGGTATAAATGAGGGTAAGGCATGATAAGGTCCAACTTTTGTGTTTTAATGTTTTGTTAAGGTGGATTTTTTCTACAAGTTTTTTAATTATATATGTGATAAAAAAAAGTCATTCGAACTTCGTTGATTTTGTGGAATGATATTTGTTACGTACAATATGCGATCTATTTAAATTTAATTGGAGTAAATAGACTGACTAATAACTAATTAGTAAATAATAAAATTGAATTTGACTACTGTGGACATAAGTCAAACTAAAATATAGCACACTAGCGCCCCTCTGTCAATGTCAAAAAACTGTCATAACATTTCTATCGTCCTTCTGCGATAGCAGCGCCTCTCTTATCGACCAAGATAAACATGTCGCACTAAATAGTCAAAGAATACTTGGCCCGATTAGAGAGGTGTTACCTATCGCGGTTAGTGTTGCCAGAAAAAATGCAAAATCTACACGGGGAATACGAAAAAGACCTTATAACTTTTTTGATTTCGTCAGGAGGGCGCTAGTGAGCTCTCTAGTACTAAAAACATATCTAGTACTCTAACTGTTGGTTTCAGAGTCCAGAATCTCCGTCTAAAACATTATTCCTGTTATCTTTGACAAAACAGAGATAATAATTTATTTTCAAAGGAGATAAGTCAGAAACCCACGGTATAAAGGTCAATGCAAATTTTACCTCTATTATCAAAAAACTGGAAGTGTTCTAAAGGCAGATTTAGTATGCAAACAAAGATACCAACAGAAAACAACTTTATATATTAAGAAACTTTTTAACTAGATGTATAGTTAAAACTTTGCAGCGTTGTGGATTTTTGAAAAACAGGAAATTATTTGAAATGTAGTCGCTGCTTCTATTTGCAAAATATCTTTGAAGTATTATTCAATTTCTACCGACGTGTTTTATAACTTTTATATAACTATTTGAATCATAAACTTACTATGACTAAGGGCTTATAAAGGTTCAAATTCTTTAGATTGATTTGTTATAATTTCTTATTTCCATTGAATTCCATATATCTTCCTTTATTTACACACTTATCTTCATGATACAATCTTTCTTGTAATTCAGCCATCTCTTGGACCAACCCTTACATCCTACATGTTTTATTTATTTATTTTAAGCTTTGTACACAGTTTAAAGTACATATTGTAACATTACATAGAAATACAATGATGTACAGGTTGAGGTATGAGCTTAACTCTAAAAGAGTTCTCTTACAGCTAACCTTGCGATACAGACAGGATGTATAGTGGGTAATAACTGTATGTGTACATGTAGACATAACTAAATAATAATTAATAATTTTAATTAAAAAAATCCTTTGCACTTTAATGAAACATTTTACTTTGGTAAAATTTGTCAAATTTAAGTTGAATCTTCTAAAGATCGTTGACATGGTGGCTGCAGTAAGCTTTTGAAACGACTTTTCTTAGCAACGGCTTTTGTTCAAACATTCCACGTTTTAATTAAAACCATCTCGTAATATATATTTTTTTTATTTTAATCCTTTATGTTGTCCATAAATCTGTTTTATGAATATTAAGATTTTTATATAGTGAGAATTTTTTAATTAAAAAATATATAAGTTTGAAAAATGAGTTGTATTTTTATGAGTTAATATTTGCCATTCGGTTTTGGCCATAATTTTTCTTAGGTTATATTAAAACTAATTAACTGTTACAAGGTTACTTTTTATCTTATCTTTATTAACTATTATTGGGTGGTTAACAATGTGTTCAAAAGAAAAATAGATATTTATGATTCGAAAAACTTTTTAGAAGCTAGGTTCTTAAAAGTTCTTCTTCTTCTTTCTTCATTTCTTTTTATCTAGATTTCAATAGATAAAATTAAGACTATTTAGTAATATTTCAGTTTATCTTACTAAAATTATAAATGTCATTGTTTTCATGGATATTTGTTTGGATGTATATTTGTTACTAGGAATTTCCAGAACGGCGGTATAAAACATGAACTTGCGTTTGTGAATTCCACTTAAGTTTTGACAACTGTTAAATTATAAACAGTGCTTACGAAGGTAGATATTTGAGTAACGTTTCAGTAATCGGGCAATAGTCTCAAAAATAACATATAGCTTACGATTCATCCTGTTTTTTTAGAATTCCGCGCAGACAAAGTCGCGAGCAAAACCTAGTTAGTTATAGTTAATTGATTAATTTAATGAAAAATCTTAATAATTAGGTTATGTTACAAATAAATAACTTACTAGAGCTGCTCGAAGTGGGAGTGTCCGGCAACGTTTCCACTTTTCTCGTTCATACGCCTAGTCCTGAACTTGAAGCTGACGGAGGCTGTTGTAAAAACGAAGTATTATTCTATAGATACCACTGATCTTCGACATATAAGGTTCTATTCGCATAATCAGGCAATTATTCTAGATCCAGATTATTTCATCCAGACTAACGGAGCAAATACGAACTTGGCACGTAACCAATATCTGACAACGTGATATAAAATTCGCTGACTCTTTTAACTTAATTAAATTTAATTCCGTTGCCAAAATATAAATTAACTAAATAATGTAGTAAACAGTTTCATTATTAATATTAAACATATTCTATATAATGTTATTAAGGAAAATAATGTTTTTATTTAGTACTATTAACGAATAAATTTATACGTACAGTTGTGACCTCGACTTTCAAGGCCATCTGCAATGGGGAAATTTCATTATATTTTTTAAAAATTATTTATAATCTATTTATAAATGTTGGGAAACTGGCAACATTGTTAAAGTACAATATCTACAAAAATGAAAAAAATATGTGACTTTCAAGTTGCTCTTGCAAAAAATTTTTTTCGTTACGTGAAAATTTGTCTTGAATATTTACGAGGGTATTTCAAAATGTAAAGGGGACTGTCATTGGCTGTGTGCGGAGCCTATACAGAATCGCCAATTGGTGACCGTACCACGACCAATGAAGTAACACTTTTATAAATTATCTATATATAATACAGGATTTTATGAATGAATTCGTTGATGCGTAATAGCTTAGACAAATGACGAACGGTCGGCTTTCAAGATTTTTCGGTGACATATATTTCTGTTACAGTGATAGCGACGGCACATAACATAACGTTTCTAGAAGTGCCACAGTACGGTGACCCTCGATGGAGCGCCGACCTCGTGTGTCATTACGTCAATGAGGAAGGGGACCCGCCGCTACATTCCGTCAAATGGTATCGAGATAATAATGAAATATTTCGATTCACGCCTGAGCAACAAGTGAGTATACTTCATTATTGTGTTGTCTCTTTTATTTCTAAGAGTATGAGAAGGACCACAATATATGTCAATAAAAGTCTACTGTCGAAAACCGCTGTAAAAATACTTCGTCACTATACGTTTTCATTTTAAGAGTGACTATGCTATAGTCAACCACGCTGACCCAATGCGGGTTGACTTCACACAAATCTTCGAATTTCTTAGCAGATATGTCCAGGTTGTCTTACGATGTTTTCCTTCAGGAATTGTAACCAGCACCTCTAGATGACAAATCCACAGTGCCATCGAGGTTCTAACCTTATTGATTGTAGTTTGGTTAATTCATTCTTGTTACTACATGAAGTAACACACGTTTTATCCGTCAGCCATACACGAGAACTTTCAACACGACAGCGGGTGGCGTGGCACGGGACTCCTGTAATATGCACAGCTGTATGATAAGCGTGGTGCTGCCCAAGAGGTACAACACGAGGATATCATTCACATGTGAAGTGTCTACTGAGGGGCCCAGATTCGCGGTTGTCAACCAAACTAAATATCTTACTGTGGCAGGTATGTGTGCTCTTTATTATTAGTTTTTTTGCTACGTTTGTGTTTTTTTGTTTATTCATTTGTTTTACCAGTGACATTAAAAGAAGACCCCGTGATAACGGGTGTGGAGGGCAGCGTGCAGTTTGGGGAGGATGTTTTGCTCAACTGCTCCACCTCACCCGCCATGCCGCCCGCAAACATCGTCTGGTATGTTGACGGGAAACCTGAAAAGGTCAGTGATATTTACATATATATCTAGCTTTACTAACTATACATATTGAACTACTAAATACTACAGATCTTAATATTAAGAATAATTGCTGTATTAATCACTCAATTCTTTAAGTTTTTTTTTACTTTTCTGGTTGAGCTTAACAAGATAAAATAACGTATATACCCGGACTTTTCGCAAAACAATATGGAAATTAGTTAAAAAGGCGCTGCATGTCAGGCTTTCTATTTTTGTAATCTGGCTCTAATAAAAGTTATATTTTAGACGGAACCATGGATGGTGGATAACACAGAAGTATCATCCGCCGACGAGTACGGGCTGCGTTCGAGTTGGCGACCGATGCGACTCCGAGTAAACACTCCCAAGGGAGATGTTTCGTTACGATGCGAGGCGACGCAGCCCGTGCGCCCGCCGTATGTCAGATCTAGTAACACAACGCTCGTGGTCGCCAGATCACCACATCTATCCATGTTCACAGCTGCTGGTGAGTTACTATCGCTTTAGTTAAATGGTGACTAAAAAGCGTTTTAGTATGGTAAATAAGTAGTACCAGGAGCTATAGTGACCAATAAATCACTTCGCGCAATAAGAGTGCAAAGTTTTGTTCTGAAGTGTGGTTCGCATTTAACTTTTTCAAAACTGTATTTGTTAAGAATTCAAATCCATTAGCTACTTATATTTTACCCTAAAATTTAGATTAATAAATAAATTAATATTAGTTACAAAACATGTCATAAAACTAAGTAAAATCTTATTTGTTAGCGCCATCAAATGACATTGTAATACACGAGTACCTAAACTCAATTCTATATTACAGGTTCAAGAACAACGAAAGCAGAAGCGACATTTCTTATGATAGCATTGAGTATTACATTTCATATATTATCCAAATGCAGTGCCTTGTACAGAGTCTAATCGACTCAATCGAAAATATACGAGATATATAATTACCGTAGAACTCCATAGTGGTTATACTTTTATTAATACATATTGTTGTCCCTTTCATTTCCTTTGATAACATAGAGACAACAATGTGAACGGATGTAAGTGTAACAGCAGTGTAATTCTACGGTTACATGGACATTAGTATAGGTAGTAAATCTTTCTAACCATTGCATTTTGCACACCGCCAGCATAAATAAAATTAGTTTATAAGACTTGCTAGAAACAGACTCGGTAAGTTATTTTGTACTGTTTTCATTTGTTGTAATTTTTATATTAAAAATCATATTGTTATAATTGACGTTGTGTTGTAACATGTTACATGTTTTAATGTTTATAAATGTTTCAATTTTAATTAAAAAAAATATTTAAACTTTATTTAATCGAAGAGATTGTTTTATGTTTTACTACATAAATGATTCTAATACTTTGATAACAATAATCTAATTGGTGTGTAAAATGTTGTAACATGTTCCATCTTCCACATTTCTTGTTATACCACTTTACCAGTGTAAAACCTTGATTTTTGAACTTAAATTTATTAAATTATAATTTTAAAATATATACATAATTGATATAATATTTGTACAATATAGTAATATAAAAAATTGGGTAAGCCAAAAATTGTTAGTAAAAATACAATTGCTTTGTACTTATTTGCACTACTTTGTATGAGAACAAAATACGATATTAACTACAAAGAATGATAATTATTTAAGTAAAAAGAAATAATTTAAAGATTAAAACAAAAGTATTACAATTTCATATTAACATTTTGTTAAATTTTACAATTAAATTCTGATAAGAGACATGAATCTAACTTTAAAAAAGCTAAATAAAAGAACAGCCTGTATATACGGAAATAGAGTAACACTCAGAAACAATAAACTAGAGTTTACGATTCATCAGTTTTATAACCAAAGGGTACGAGCATGTCAAAATGAATGAGTTTCCACTATTTATAAAATTATTTACAAGCATATTGTCATTTCTAACATTCTCTTTGGCAAACCTTGACATATATTGTAAATGTAAATATGTGTCACGGCAGTGGAACACCGCACTAAAGTTCTTCGAGGTAATGAAATGTGACGGATTCATTTCATCGTATATCGGGAATTGCTAAGAGGACAAATGTCAATAAATCGTCCGGATCTGGCGAATACAATTGGCAAAACGCCGACGGTTCACTGTGCTGATAAATTATTATTGTGACAAACTATCTACATAGTACAAATGAATCTAACCTTGGGATTACACAGTCGAAATACTGATACAGATACATGCTAACTTTATGAATATTTTTTTCGATATTGGGAACCCTCAAGTTATAATTCAAGAGTTGCATTTATCTGAAAACTGTAACTTTGAGAATAAATGCGTGAAAAAAATTGTAACATCAATTTCTGGGTTTGATTATTTAGTGTTGTAAGTGACTATGTTACCAGTCATCAGAAATATAATATTAATGGAGGTGGGAAATTATATAAAAATTTGTTTAATCTGTAATTCTAAATCACTTGACGTATTAAAAGCACAAAAGCTATTGCACTAGTATTTTTACAAATTGACGAAAAAAAAATACTCAAATAATACGATGATTTTTTTTACTTTAAAAATTATGCTAATTTTTTTTATTTATCAATCATATTATATTACTTAGGGACAATTTTAACTAATTTTCTAGTTTTAAAAAGCACTGAATATAAAATAAGCGCATTAGTTACTTTTTATTAAGTTGCCTTATGCCGTATTTGTTATTAACGTAATAAAATTTATATTCAAAGATACGGGGCTTAAATGCTCATAAAAGTTTTGTTGTTGTGCCAAAATTCTATGTAATTCATACGAATGTCTTATGTGTAAATGTATATAACTTAAAAAAAAAACTAGTTAGTAAATCAACTCCTACAATGTGCAGTTTTATAAACATACGTTGTATTTATTTGTATGGAAATTGGGAGAATGTCATTAACTGTGGGTTTCTGATACTAAAATCTCTATATGGATATCGTCATCCCTGTTTTTATCTTTGACAAAACAGAGATAACAATGTTTTAAACAGAGATTTTGTACTCGGAAATAATGTAAAAAAATTTTCAATACGCGAATACTCCAACTAGATTTTAATACTTAATTACTGTTCCGACGTTTGTACGGCTATTTTACAATAATTTGGTTTACACAGCTTAAGATTGATAGACTCGTGTATATGACATCGTGCATCATCATCATCATCATCATACTCAGCCTAAACTTGTCGACTGCTGGACGTAGGCCTCCCCCATCGATTGCCACAATGCCCGGTCCTGTGCCGCTCGCATCCGGTGCACTCCCGCAACCTTGACCTTAACCGCAAATATGACTATTCTGCCAATTTTCAAGTGATCGTGTTTAGTTTTGTGTATCGTATTTTACTTTATCAAATGTATTGTGTGCGTCCACCTTTTAAAGCGTATGGTCAATTTCTAGCACTATCAAATTGTTCTGTGATACATGTGTTTATAAGTTAATAATTACAAAAAAATATAATTGTCATCTTAAACTAAATAATATCAGAGACGGAGAGGAAAAATTGCTTTGAAAACTTTCTCGTAACCAATGTACAGTCATTTACATTCGCGGTGTTCCAGTTACAGAAAAAAATCATTACACCTCGCAAAAACGGTACATACAGTTGTCTGCATTGTACTTCCTACTATCATAGAGTGTTGATCTTGAACATTTCAAGGTATACAAGACAAATGACTGCCGCTTTAACGTGTAATTCCCGACGACTGTACTTTTTCCGAATAAAAAGGATTGTTTCTCTAACTTAACAAATTTATTTGTAAATAAAGTTATGAAATCTCTCCCTCTCTGATCGAAATTAGTTTAAATGTAATATAAAATTGTCATTGGGTGTTTCGCTCTTAATTGTGGCGAATAAATGAATAAAATTAATCATTTGTTTTAATTTACCTTAACTTAACTTTCCAAATCAACAAGAAAATGGATCGCAGAATTTCAGTAATTATCTTTATTAGACTTAACTTTAACATCGACCAATCCGTTTACAATATTATCTTCTGTCTATCTAACGGTGAGCTTCCGAGACCAAAATCCTCGTTTAAAACATATCTCTGTTTTGTCAAAGATAATGACAGGGATATGTTTTATACAGAGATTTTCGTTTCAGAAACCAACATTAATAAAGTCTGAGATACAAACATGATAGAATTTGATAGATTAAAGTTATCTGATATACTGCCTATAATATCGTATTTCTAAGTCCTAGGAAGTCTTGTTTTGATAAATGAAAGTATCGATTGCCATCCTTACTTCTGCTACGGTGTTCGTTATATTGTTTCCCTTGAAGTTCAGATAAACGTATTATAATGTTACTTAATTGATGGAAATTTGGAATTTACTACAAATTTCTAATACCATTGTGAATTAAAAAAACATGTCAAGGTATATCAAAACATTTTCATTACAAAATATTAGGAGATCAGAAAATGTCGCTGAGCGAATCTCAAAAAGCAAAAATAATATTGCACAAATTCCCATTATACTGAGTTCCGCAAATATTCAGAGCGGTACAATAATATTTGAGTCCCGTCGCACATGAGAACAGGGACGTGGAACTTCACGGGCCAAGTGCTGCGAATAAGCGTCTTTTATTCCTGAACTCATATTACTTTATGCTCCCCTGGTACATTTAACGGTTTGAGTGTTGTATTTACTGGTGTGTAGCGGTCATTGTTTTTTTTTTATTTTATTTACAAAACCACTTACATAAATGGAATAAGTTTGTAACTGGTTAGGAATTTTAAGCTTAAGTAATCTATCGTTTAAAGTTATGTCTTACTGATATCATAAATGCGAATGTTTAGATGGATGGATGTATGGATGGATGGATGTTTGTTTGAAGATATCTCCGGAACGACACAAACGAACTTGATGAAATTTGGCACAGATATATACATAGTCTGAAAAAAACATATAGACTATTTATTAGGCCTTTTTCATTCTGCGCGGACGGTGTCGCGGGCGACAACTAGTTGTGAATAAATCTGATTAATGTGGTAGAGTAGCTTAAGATTTATTTGATTTTTTTTTCACAAAAATAAAATTTATTTCCTAGTAAAAGTGTTGAATGAGGATGAAATTAATAATAAATTATTTGAGGCAAGTCGCACCACATAGAAGCTAACTTGGCACGTTTTCGATCCTATTTAAAATCTTTGAATTGTTAATAAATGGGTCGTATAAAGGTATACACTTCGCACAATATTTACAGATGAATTTTCCTTGGAATCCTTTAATAATTCAAGACGTTTTCTCGTTAAACTGTTAAAGACGTAGGTTTTGAATGAAAATTTAACGAATTAATACTTAACTTCTCATATTCATTTATTTAGAAATTTCATACGTTATTAATAAAAAGTTCTTCTAGGTTGTCGGCGAATTCGTCAAAGCAAAATTAAAAAAAATAGCCTAAGTACACGCGGAGTTGTGGACAGACAGAAATAAAAACAAAACTGGCTTTTTCCAATCCTACTTTATTAATTTTATAAATTATTTGTAATTCAAGACATTATTAGTTAGAATCTTTTGGCGCGCTTTCGTTACCAAGTCAAGTGTCAGATTGTTCAGTGAGGGAATAAAAACGATGATATTTTAATAAAGCTAGTGTTGCGCCGATACACCAGGACAGTGTGTGATTTGTGAATTTCTTCCTCTCTCTCTCTCTCTCTCCACACACATAATGATTCTTATTCGAAAGTATCTTCGTCTGCAACTAATTAGAGACATCAATTTGCAGTTTATAAAAGTGGAGTTAAGAATGATATTTGATTGGCTGCGACCCAAGTCCCGGCATAAGCAGCCAACAGGCCGCACTCGGTATCGGAAGATTTGTGAGCGATTAACTTAATGTACTTTAGATGTACGATTCAAATGGGATTCCAAGTATTTTATAGCGCAACTTTAAAAATTTATCGTCACAAATTACTTCAATAAAAATAAATTATTTATTGCGACGAAGAAAATCATCGATTCGTTTTAAAATTGCACGATAAATTTTTATACGAATTATTCTTTTTTTTTGTAAGCGAGGTATTCAGATTTGTGATTTTTTTTTAATAATATATTAGCATTTTTGAAATATTTTTTTAAATTTTTATTATATTTCGTTGACTTTAAAGCCCGCAACACACCTAAGTTTTACTGCACAGTCGAACTGTACAGTACTCAGTTTTGCATAAAGGTGTGTAGCTTTATTTTTTTTAGTTGTGTTTAATTATATGTAGTTCAGTAACTTTCTTATACTCTTAAAATAAAGCGACGAACATAAAATATCTGCTTGAATTATTGTCAATATTTTCTTACATTTAAATTCAGTAGAAATCTCATCCATCTTTATTGCAGTTATTTAAGAAAAGAAATTTCTTTGGCAACATTCCAATTCTGAGCAATAAACAGACGTAGCTATAGCAAACAATATTGGATTATTCGTGAATGGAACTATAAAAGTTTGCAGTAAATGTGATTGGACGTCACATTTAATAGCCACTTTGTGATAAATGTATTATTAAAGACATCGGCCACTTCCAGTGTAAACTACTGTTATATTGAATGATGCTTCTTTAAGGAACTCGTACATTGGCCTGCGCCGGACGCACTTCCATCACGACCCGCAACGGATTATAGTTTGCTTTGTATGATTTTACATAGAGCTGCCATCATCCGCTTCGCTCGCATCGCACCAAGACACAGCAAATCCTTTTAATACGTGCGTGCGGTGCGTCCGGCGCGGGCCAATGGACACGTACCTTTACTTAGTAACGGCTTCCTTTAAGATTAAGTATATGAAATCTACAGTAAGCTACTGTTTCTGTTATCAGTAGAGAACTTTTAATGCGCTAGTTAATCCGCGTATAAGTTTTAAATATCAATTTGTCGTTACGTTTAAAATTATGCCAATCAGGACCTTTACTTAAAAAATTGCATTTACACAAAAAATCACGTAAAAAACATTTTTAGCTATAATAATGAAGTTTTTTTGCATATAATCTATATAGAATTCAATCTTATCGTTCTTTTTGAATACAAAAATGTTCACAGCCGACATTTCGTTGTTTATAAAGGTAGAGTAAAAAGGTGAATTATCATTAGAAACATTTTAAAATGATGTATGCCATTTAGGTTAATAAACTATTATAATATCCGGGTCGCGACATTTTGCATTTTTCAAGTATTCACGCTTTTGCTTCGTTAAGCGCTGAGCTGTGCCGGGACACGACGAGGGTTTTGTTTGTTAAGGGAACGAGCGGATTTACCTCTTCAACTCATACTAATCTTTTATTCTTTTCTCTATGTATCAACTTTCTAAGGTATACGTTTCAAAGAGTTCGAATCAGTATTATGTTAAATGTCGAATTTATTTAAATCTAGTTGAAGTTCATTGCAATGTCAATACGAGGGCAAAAGGTTATTAAAAAAATAATTATGTCGTAGTAAAAAGTATATTAAATACTATTGAAAATTACTGGCAATAACAGGATAACTATACCAATACTTATATATAAAAACGGCTAAACACTCACTATTATTCGTCCGGTGGCGGCACCGACTAGTTTCGACGCCATCGGGGACCTTTCATCAGGGTGAGTGGCACTGGTATTATTTCGAGGACGCGGCCCGTCGCTTACTAAACTAAATTAAACTAGTTGCATGCAGCAAATGCATCTAAACTAAACTAGTCGGTGCCGCCACTGAACGAATGTACGTGAGTGTTTAGCCGTTTTTATACAAGTTTATTAAAATGTCTCAAGAAAGTTTGAATAATTTACAACAATACTATTAAAAAAATTATTAATTTATTAAGTAATAAAAACTTTTGTTTGGCATTATACAAATAAAAAAATATGTCTATGCTTCAATAATTAGGGTAATAATTTCTGTACTCGCCTCCGAATCGAATAAGTTTAAATTTAATATATTTCTAATTAAATGAAGTCAACCTAAATGGACCTAAAACCATCAATTTATCGAGTTTGCTCTAACAGGGAGCTGCGGTTATATATCATTAATTTCTATTGGAACCACTGCACGCCCCATTTACGTCCCACCACTACGACCTAAATAATTCTAATAGAATCGCGTCCAACGTGATCTATTACTTGGGGCGCACGAATTTGGTAATAATTTATACTTCGATCTAGCCACCTAAAAGGCTTGATGACTTTAGCGGGGGTAGGGTAGATAACAGAGGCACAGGGCCATAAAGAATTACGTGAAGAAGATAGTCTATGTTCAGCAATGGTTGACATGATGATACTTGAAAGGACAAAGGAAATACATAACTATTAAGTTTGACACGGACTGACTCAAGCAGATAGTCGTTGTTGGTCGAGCAGAAGTTGACATTCGTCATGCTCGGACCACAGTTTGCAGATAGAGAAATGGTTTTATTTCTATTTTTTAATTTTTAATTCACACAACTGATGGACGTTTTAGTATTTTTGCTTAACCTTAATAATTAATTTATGTCGTTAGACGTTTTCAACAAATAATTTATAAAATATCTTTCTTTAGACATTTGCATCTCATTATCTGAAAAGTCGTCTAATAATGTCTATAATTCTGACTTCGTGATCTTAGGTTTGGCAATGACTTGAAATATTTATTTTAGTTTGAGACAAACATAAATATCTGAGGAATTTGTTTAAATATGCCAATTATTAATATAAATGTTGGAAATCTTATTTAAATCATTTTATTTTATTGAAAAAAAAAAGATTTAGTAAATATAAGTCTTATTTAAAAAACTCTGAAGTTTTAATTATAACATTTTATTATTTATCATATGTAGGAATCATTATTAGTGATCAGTATTGCGCAAATTTCTCAAATACTATGACTGAACGCTCCACTCGACTAATTCTTTAGGGTAAAAGCCACTGTTATTGGCAGTCAAATGTAACTAAATGTTTCTTTAACGTCCTTCTTTAATTAATTATATAAGAAAACTATTTATAATATTAATCCATCATCATCATCATCATCAGCTCACTATACGTCCCCACCGAGGGGCTCGGAGCCTACCCTAAGTTAAGGGTGATTAGGCCATAGTCAACCACGCTGGCCAAGTGCGGGTTGGTTGACTTCACACATATCTTTGAATTACTTCTCAGATATGTGCAGGTTGCATCACGATGTTTTCCTTCACCGTAAGAACGTCGGATAAATGTACATATGTAAATCGAAAAACACATTGGTACATGGCGGGATTCGAACCCAGGACCTGCAGATTACAAGTCAAGTGCTTGACCACTGAGCCACCGACGCTCCCTCCGAATATTAATTAAAGGTAATATATTAAATACATTATTATAATAATACAAATTTATGTAAAAATATTATGACTATGAATACAATAAAATTCCGAGTCAAGTTTACAACACAGCGTAACTTAATTTATTTGAGATATCACTCGACGTATCGATCTCTGTCGCGACGTAATCTCGTTATAAAATGTATTTTATTTATTTGCTGAATACAAATACGATTGGGATGTATTCGATATTAAAGCATATACAATGTATTCAATATAGCTGGCACCCGCGATTCTGTCCGCGCGGAATTAAAAAAAAAGATAACAAGCAGGCCTATGTGTTCTCTTCACTATTTTTCACCTATCTTTTTAATCTAGAAGGCAGTTCTCAGTGGCCAGTATGCCACCTCTTTGGTAGAGTGTTTAATCTTTGTCTACCAAATAGTTCGGATACGTAATGCACTCAATACTGTCTTCGACTTGTTACCGTGATGTGACGATATTAAATCTATATGTCCTGTATTTGATTGGAACAGTATTATCATTACAAAAACCCTTATCACGATTCCTTTGCTAAAATACTGTAAAAGAGAAGGCAGAAAAATGTATGCATAATATAATTGAAGCATAACATAGACCAGAGAATTGTGAATACTGTTAGAACATTATTCAAACATTTTCGTCAGTAGAATTGAGTGAATCGGCAAGTTACAACGCATTCTAAGGGGTAGGGGTAGTGGGGTAGAGGTTTGAATAACTTCATTCAACAACTTTAGTTAAACATTGAAAGCATAGGTGGAATATCAGTTTCGAACTAAGTTATAACATAACTAATACAGTACAAACCATTTGTGACATCAATAGAGCGGAATACATAAAAATTAATTACTGGTTGTTATATAGAAACATAGATATGAGCCGTTTATGTGAAACTCCGTTTTTCAATTTTCTACCGGTTACCATGGTTACATGTACAACTTCATGTTATTATATTATTATTATATATTATATGAATTACCTTTTTTATCATAAGGTGGCCAACTTCCACTTCCCAGCCTTTCCTTATAAGAAAAGGGTGGGAAGGGAAAGAGGACTAAATTAGGCCTCCGGGACGCACACTCATCAGACGAAACGCGGAATTGCTTCCACTTCACGCCTGTTTTCTGTGTGGTGGTGGTATTTCACCGGGCGAACTTGGCCAATTCGTGCGAAGATGTTAAAGCGGGCTCTACCACTCTTAAGTAAGTACCTTAGATGAGTACTTTGTAATATGTAGAAATAAAAAATAACAACTTGTGATGCGTTACTACAAAAATTTGCAACGAAATATAAGATAATTTTCTAGAGAATTCAATACTTTTTTCTGTTTTTTTTTTTTTGTTTCAGATAGTTTTTATTTGTTGCATTTGTTACAGATAATGATGTATATAATGTGCTTTATGTATGCTTGCTTTAATTATACCGTGTGTTGCTTACAACTTCTTTTTATTAAAATAATCCGTGGAATTTGAATAGTGGGATTTTTCATTCGTAAAAACAAGAACAAAAGAATGTAGTTTTTGAGGCGTCGAGTAATGTTGTGTAGAGATCGTTACATTTCCCCCGAAGGAAAAAGACTGAAGTGAAATAACACGGACGCTCACGACTACCATTGTCTACGAAATGGAAAATGCCAGTTCATAAAACTTGAGTTTGGCGGAGTTTGGAATGTAGCGCGCTGTAGCGTGTACTATCGTGTTCTTTTAATCTTCATTTATACATTTGAAACTATTTTTTCTTTTGTATTTTAAGGTTTCAAACGAGCAAGTGGCCAACTAAATTTGCCAAAATGGTTAATCAACCTCCATAGACATCCGCAATTGCAGCTGCGTTGCCTACCTTTTATCTACAGGGAACGAGACGCACAGAAAGAAAATAATACTCGTTCGCATACTGCTTCGCTTCATCCATCATATCCAGTTCCCCTTCCCATCCTTTCCTTATTTAAAAGTGAATATTTTTTGGTAGATTAGATAAAAGGGACCATACAAATTTTTTAATTAAATATGAAAACTTATTGTTCAATAAAATGTATATAAAACACGGTTCTTAACAAAATTTCAATTGCTCGATCAATTTGTGAAAGAAAACGTAATCTTATCATGTTTTATGTGAACGTCTTAATACTGCAATCAGTGCAAAATTAAAGAAGGAAAAGCACTTAGCTTTAATATAAATAATGCCTTTTAATAATACTAATGGATGAGCAACGAAAAAGAAGAAAGCTTTGTCGAGTAATGCAAACATAAGCTTAATTTCATTTTCATTCTGTCCGTTTGGTGGAGATTTTTTGCAGGTACCATTTCCAGTGAAATTAAATAAAAGTACAATTTGATCTTAATTTTTCATTGCGAAAACATCTGTACAAAACATACTCTACTTTTTAAACGCGAACGACAGAGATAACATTATGTTTGTGCTTCGGTGGAAACGCAATTAAATAATTACGTAGGTACAATTTTTCCCTATATTTTATAAGACGAAATTGAATATTCACTGGTATATTAACTCCATATTCACAATTTTTTTTATTTTGTAATTCCACTAGCTGTCTTCCGCGAAACCGTCCACGCTGATTAAAAATTATTGAAAAATGATAAAAAAATTAATTAGTAGTCTATGTGCTCTTCCACATTTATGGCTTTCAGCGAGATCCATGCAGAAGTTTTAAAGATATCTTGTAATAAACATCCATCGATCAATTCAAACATTCGCATTTATATTATTAGTAAGATTAATTAATAGGGTTTAACTTTAAATTTATTTAACATTGTTCTTTGTTTAAGATCCGTAGTATTTGATAAAAATATATTTCTACGCAACTTCTAAAGTAACATAGTAATGGAAGAGCGCTATAAAAGATTTCCCGAGACGGCCGTGTGTCAAAATATTCTTACAGCGGCTTAAATATAGTGCTTATTCTTGTAAGTGATAAGTTTTCTTTATTAAGAGTAATTTTCTTAACAAAGTTATACGCTTTTGTTTTATAAATTCATATTTTGGTAACAATTTTCCATTTACCTATTACTCTACACTCTATTATCTACTGTTAGGAAGAAAAACCGAAAATGAGCCAGTGTATTGACTCGGCACTAGCCTTACTAAAACGTCGACGTTTATGTCCCCTCACTATTCATTCTGACACTAGACGTTGTAACGAAAACACGTCATTCGCGCCAAATGATTCTAACTAATACTGTCTAAAACTACACAGGTAGATTGTATTAGTTTTTTTGGTTATTTAAAAAAATAAGTTTGATGATTTCTTTCTTCGAATATTTAAAATAGATGAAAACCTGACAATTAACTGTAAATAAAAGAAAAAGTTAACCATCGTGTGGTTTTCATTGTTAACTAAATATTACAAAATATCTCAAAACTTGTAACTTCAAACCGTAGTTTAAATTCTAGAATACTTTAACACGAATTTAACCCTCAAAGTTAGGTTGAGGTCAGCGAAGGGTGAATAATTTTATTTATGAACTTTTGCGTAATCAAAAAGGGATAACTTGCTATACAAACTTTGCCAGCGTAATCAAAATACCTTTAAAGTATTCTTAGACCTAAGCTCCATTATCTCATAATCTTTGGGTGAGAATATTACGAAATATTGTTTTAATATTAAAAAAATACGCCCTGTATAAACTAGAAATATACAGTACAAGTAAGTTAGAACTTAATTGGCATCCTAGCGTCGCTAAATAACAAATTAAAATGTACACAACACGTTAACAGTGTATCTTCTTCTTCTTCTTCGTCGTTACAGTCTTCTCAGACTGGTCGTGGTCATCACGTATCAGTGACCCGCTTTACCAGGCGCCGCCACTCCTCCCTAGTCGCTGCCTTTTTTGTACATTGGTGCAGGGGGACATCATCCACAGCCGCTCTGCTTTGGTCGGTCCACCTCATAGGCGATTTTCCTCGTAGTCTGTTGCCCTCAACTTTCCCCTGCACCACCAAGCGCTCGATGGATTCGTCATCACGTCTACAGACGTGACCAAAAAATGAGAGTATGCGAACCCGAACAATGCATGACAGACGCTGCTTGATGCCGTGTATAGTTTTTACCAATTTAAATATCAACTAGTCCTTAAAAATCCTTAGTATACTCCTCCTAAACGTTTCGAGCGATTTTTAAGAAATTTTATAAGCATGTTTAGTAGCTCTGAGAATCGGCTACTATTTTTTAATCCCGAACGGACGGAGCCGCGGTCGACAGCTAGTGTATAAGAATCGATGGTCATGGGTCGTATCATTAAATAACAACGTAAAGAATTTCTCTCAATACAACACAAAAAGAGCAATTCCCACATTTAGAAATTCTTCTTGAGTTTCTTCGCGCTAAAAGGTTTTCCGAATTCATTCCCTGCGGGTATCTAATATCCACATTACTCTATTCCTTTCCAGAAATCAGAAGACTAAGTAAACATTCACTTTGATATTGCATTTATACTGTTTCCTCTTTGGCTTTATTTAATTATATTGTTTTGTTATACTTTATAATACAACTTAAGTAAACAAGTTTATTGTTTTAAATTATAAAATTGATGATAAAATAACTAGTGTCCTCATCAGCTCACTATATGACCCCACCGAGGAGCTCGGAGCCTACCCTAAGTTAGGGGCGATTAGGCCATAGTCAACCATGCTGGCCTCGATCGGGTTGGTTGACTTCACGCATATCTTTGAATTCCTTCTCAGATATGTGCAAGATGTGCAAGTTGATCATGATGTTTTCCTTCGCCGTAAGAATGTCAAATAAATGTACTTATGTAAATCGTAAAACACATTGGTACATGTCGGGATTCGAACTCAGAACCTGCAGAATGCAAGTCGAGCAAGTGCTTAAACCAATGAGCTACTGACACTCTGTAGGTACTTTGTTGAGTAATAATTATGTATAATACTACTTTCCTTTTATTTAATTTGGCTTATAATAGGTGTCACAAAAAATATTAAAAAAATGCATTTTTACAAGCTTCTATTTAGTTCCATCTATCCCGATGTTTCAAAATCTTATAAATTAAATTTAAACCACTTCCTTGTTACTGATTGAGCTGTTGTAAATGCAATATTATGATGACATTGTGCTGATCTGATGAAGACGATAGGAACTTCGCAATAGAATAACATAACACCATCAAGTTTGACGTCACAACCCAGTGGTCTTAACGATATTTTTTTATTTTTACATCTTTTTTAACGAGAACATAATAAAAGCGCTGTTTTTATAAAGTTTTTTCTTATTTTTTGCTTAGTACATAAATATATGTTTTATTGACATAACGTATACTTTACGTAACGTTATACTTACGTGAAAAGAGCATCGTTTGAAGTTTAAATGTCATAGTTAAGTCAACATGTCTGATGTGGTTCAGTGTAAAATACATTTTTAATAAAGCCTCGTAACTTTCTACGAGTTTGCCAAAAATTCGTCTGTAACATTGCGCAGTAAATTCGACTATCAACATGAAAAGCGTCTGTTTGAACGTTGCTTTTATGTTATTTAAGCTATATACTGAAATAAAATAATATTAACATATTTCTCGTATTACAATTAAATTATTATAATACTAGCGGATGCCCGCGACTTTTTTATTTAGTTTAGTTTTTTTTTAAATTTCGCGCGGACGAAATCGCGGGCAACTGCTAGTTGTCACATATTAGCAATTAGAAAGCTACAATATTGCTGAATATTCTGGGCTCTATTTAATGGAAGATTTTGTTTTAATTTCGCGCAGACAAGGTCGCGAGGAAAACATCGTGATGCAACCTGCACATATCTGAGAAGTAATTCAAAGATATGTGTGAAGTCAATCAACCCGCACTTGGCCAGCGTGGATGACTATGGCCTAATCACCCTTAACCTAGGATAGGCTCCGAGCCCCTCGGTAGGGGCATATAGTGAGCTGATGATGAAGGTCGCAAGCAAAAGCCAATAAATTATAAAGTTACAAGTGTTAATAGCTGTTAACTATTTAACAAAGATAAAGCTAAAAGTTTAAATATGCCCTTTGGATATTGCCAGTAACAATGTCGATGTTTTTATTCGAATGTACAAATTTTAACGGCCTCCCTCCCCGGGGGTGATGTTTACAATTTGTTTTATACATAGACTAGAATTATATAGTCTCGAGAGAGACCAGAATCATATATAATTAGAAAAACATTCAACAATGTACTATGTTTTGATTGTTTAAAGCTGTCTGTTTTTTTTAATAAAACCACAGAACTATTACTAAATCCTTCAGTGTCTAAGTTGTGTGAAAAGACAATTAGGTAACAGGTAGGGAAATAGAATATGCTACTGTTAACTCCTATTAATAATAGAAGCGTTGCTGGAGTTTCTTCCGCCACTTTTTCTCCCAGCGATAACGCTTTCCGAAGTGGTAGTAATGTTAGATGTATTAATAGCAATCAGATAATAGCAACCGATCAAGCCGAGGTTCGGCCCTCTCGGGCACCCTTGAATCGGAATGCTAAACGCGTAATGAGTGACAGCCCAAGCCGAGGTCTCCTCTCGGGGGCCCTTGAGACCAGTCACTCCATGGAGCGTCCACTTAAGCGATCTAAGAGCTCAGTGACCTCCCAATCCGGTAACTATAACGAAGTAACAGCCCGAGCCGAGGCTCCTGAGGGAGCCCTCGTGTCTTGTTACTCGTAAACAAGGTTCAGGCTAAGCGCCATCTGCGCTCAGCCGCCTCAAGGCCGGTGAAGCTGTAAATGCCTCTTCAAGGCGAACAGTGACTACACAGTCACAAAAAAAAAGAAAAAAAACTACTACTAAATTTCTTCTCAGTCTAGAATAATATCAAGGAAGTTTCTTGGGGAAGCATAATAAAGAAATCTGTAGTTAATATAGAACTTATAAAATACTGAACACCAAGATATAGAATATGCCACAATATATTAAAGGTATAATTTAACGTATCTGAATTTGTCAACAAATATTATGGAAATGAATGTTTTTTTTAATATTTTTTTAGTAGATTTTTGTTAATTAACTAACATTTCTTGTGATAGGATAGATTAATCAACGATATTAGTCGAATGGCAGGATCCTAACTCTGGAGCTTGTGATCGGAAATCCATCTTAAAGATAAAGCTATTGGTGCTCTTAATATAGTCAATATGTATTCAAATAAACAAACAGAATGAACAAACAAGCTTATCAATGCTCTTCATTCCACAAGGAATCCGTACAGCCGTCTGTCGTCAGTCCATATGTTAAGAACATAACATCAGAACCTTGTTACGAATACCAGTAAAATTGACCAAACGGAAACCTTATTACTTTTATTATTCAACAATTTATCTATTTAATCAGTGATTGAAAAATAAAAACAGCAAAAGTAAATAACAACAAGTAAATGGAACTTACCATGAAAATATTTATGTTTTAAATAAAATTAAAGTTGATGTAAACTCTTCCTTACAAATACTAGTTGTTTTTAAATTAAGACATTGCATACATTCAAAACAAAATTATTGGAAAACCTTCAAGAAATAAATGACAATCATTCGATCATATTAAAACACTAACTGTCGCCCGTGACTACGTCCGCGCGGAATTGAAAACAATCCTTATAAGTAGCCTATATGGAGATCCATGCTGCCGTTCCGGAGATACATTCAAACAAACATCCATCCATTAAACATTCGCATTTATAATATTAGTAAGATAGTAAGAATTAAGATAACTTTAGTTGTACACGTGGTTCTTTATCTATATATATATATATATATATATATATAATTCTTCTGTGAGTGTGTATGTCACTGAACTTCTCTCAAACGACTGGACGGATTTTGATGAAATTTTTTGTGTGTGTTCAAGGGAATCTGGGAACGGTTTAGATTCACAATTTTCATCAAATATTAACTTCATATTAATTTATTCAAATTAAAGACGTGTAGACAGGACAACGTTTGTCGGGTCCGCTAGTTGTTCCATAAAAATAATGTCCCATTTCGATTGTAATAAAATATACCAGAGTTCGCTCTAGTTATTAGATATAACTTTTTAAAAAGAGACCTCGTTAATAAGTTGGACGTATAATTTTATGAGAGAGTTTTCGTCATTCAATCTATGCCTCTATTACCAGATATGGAAATGGAAAGGCAAATATCCTCGACTCGACTCCGAGAGCGAAATTCAGCAAATTAATAATTCAAAATTTCTCATGTTTGCTGTCAAGTACTCTAATTAGGTTTCAGTTTCTTGTCAGATTTTAATGTCTAAAACTTTAGCAGTGCGATTCAATTCTGCAAGCGATTGTAATATTTGTCATACATTCGATATTGGTTTTGTGTTAATTTCTTTGTATTAAAGCTGAGTTTATGTTTCTTATAATCTCAGCTCAACTTCACGATATAAGGTTTGACTATACCCAAATAAGTCATTATTCGTTTGGCATAGTTTTGTTCAGCCATGAGTCGCCGACAGCTGAGCATCGGCCTCCCCTAATGAGCACCACCATGACCGGTCCTGTGTACATCCAGGATGCTCCCGCAACCTTTACCAGGTCATCGGTTCATCTTGCGGGAGGCCTGCCCACGCTGCGACGACCTGTCCGTGGCCGCTACTCCAGGACATTATTGGCACATTTAGCATAGTATGGGCGTCATACACGTCGTAAATGCGTTGACGTCGCGCGATTCTTGCGGCGAGTCCCTACCGGTTATATTGACTTTCATAGTCAGTATGCTCTACTCCTTTATTAAAAGATTTTTATCACAAAATAATTTATTAAATCCGGGCTCGATACTTGTACAAAACTTTTTAACTTTTGAACGATGTATTGCGCATTGAATCTGATTAAAATACGCGTACAAAATTTGTATAACCGCGCCTAATGAACTAGCCGGCTCTTCAGTTTGCTCAACTAATTCTGTTTATGTTCGTCGCTTTGCGTTCGCTTCGTGATTTACAGATCTGGTTTCCAATTGATAAATGTTTTTTTTTTCTCAATCGTAAATTGAGTAGTTTAAGGCGAAATAAATATAAATACTCTTTCAAACTAAACTGTGTGAATGGTGAATAATATTCTTGAAAGTTGATTAACCTTAATTTTTTTTTGTATAGAAAAATTAAGTATAATATGGTGTATCTTTTTAAAGATTTGTATTTAAAAAAACACTAATTATCAATTAGACCAAATTCGATTACAATTAATAAACTAAAGGTTTCTTTAAAAATATGTGATTAATAATAGCGTTATGCATTGCTTCTACAAACTTTAACTATGTCAAATTTTAAGGACCATTCGTTTGCGCAATATTCTTAAAAAGTGGTACAAATTTTTGAATCAAGAAAATATACACATTTTTATTTTATTATTTATATATATATCGTATTGTAAATGTAAATAAATGTTTAACTTATGTCATGTGAATTTTAAATTTGTTATTTATGTCTATAAAAGTACGACTTTACGACTATGAAAATGTAAGTACGTAAACATGTAGAAATAAAATACCAATAAAATTTAGTAGCCGCTTTGAAGGTATCTTTCGACGTGCGTAAATAAAACGGCAAACCCACCTTGTTGAAATATTACCAATAAATACTGGATATCGGATATTAATGGGAAAGTATGAATAAAAACATGTTCACAAAATGTTTTATATTACGCAGAAATGTTACGAAAGTAATAAATATTCTTAATGTGAATTACTTACTAGTATTTATATAATCAGATGAACCATTTACACCCTTGGCACGACATTTTTTTTTTCAGAGGGGAATGCTTTATGCATACTCCGCGCCCCGGGGGGGACGCGGTAGTTATGTGGGATTCTCCTCCATAGCGGAGGCATACCCACTAAACCCCTCTGTTCCTCCAACGCATCGGGACGGGACCACGGGCACGCTTTCGCTCTCGTCCGCGGCCCGTAAAAAAATGTGGAACGCTTCACGATTTTGCGTGTCATCCTTGCGCAGGTTGGCACGACATCACCAGCTATGTATACGTCTCCATTGAGAAGTTTGGAGCCTACCTTACGTTAGGGGTGACTAGGCCATAGTCAACCGCACTAACCAAGTGCGGTTTGGTTGACTTCACACATATCTTTTGTTTTTTTCCACAAATATGTAGATTACATCACTATGTTCTTCTTCATTGTAACAACGTCGGATTAATGGACATATATAAATCGAAAACACATTGGTATATGGTGTGATTAGAACCCAGGACTTGCAGATTACAAGTTGAGATCTTTGAATTATACTATTTTAAGTACAGTAGGATTGACACAGTTAAAGTTATATTTAAGAGAAGTCATTGGCTTAAATCCAATGCTGCGGAGGAAAAATAGAGCAATAAAGCAAACAATACCGCAGGAAATACGGGATTCGTCCTCTATAAAACTTTAAAATTAATGGAATTGAATGACTCACTTAATAGCCCTGCTTTGACGTACTGTATCAAATATATTCTATCTCGATAAAATTGTGTAAACTTTCAGACTTAAGAATTGATATCGGAAATAACCTAACTGAACTAACTTCGAACAAACAAAGGAGTTAAGGTTGCTCAAAAGTTAGGTTTTCAATATGTTTTTTTTTAATTACCAATTTCATATTTTGTCGTATCTTTACTTATTACCGTGCTCATAACCATTAAAGCCACATTTTACCACTATGTAAGAATCTATAGCGCCGCGTCGCAATCGCCACCTCTCGAACTGGGCGCGCCCCGCCGTCGTCCCGACAATCCGCCCGGCTGCGCGCCCGCCGTAGTTCCCCCGCTCCCGTTAGTTAGGCGCGAGCCTTTACTTTGCTGCTGTCCTACCAACGATGTATTAACTACGTACTACACTGTAATATCATTATTTCATGTAATTAAAAGTTTTAAGTTTAGTTAGTTCTAAACGGACTTTTACTATAACCCTTAATTTTGTTTTACTTACTACTTATTTAACTACTTTTGAACGCTTTCGATTACGACAGTTCATCTTTTTCTATCGTCTCAGTAGAATTTAAATTAATATAATCTTGTCAATTTGAGTGACAAATTAGTAATCCGCAGCCGTAGTTTGAGGGGTGCTAATCAAATTATTAGCTTGTTATATTTAACAAGAATGGCCGTGGTAACGAATTTGCACAGTACTACTGGCAACTATTCACTTAGATCTGTCCTCGTTTAATTCACAAGCGTAAGCGTTTTATAATTCACGCATAAATTCAAAGTAAACCTTCATTTTTACTTACAAAGCAACTATGTCTAAACATATAGTTGTCTCTTTTTTTTCAACTAGGATTAAAAAGATGACTATGTTTTTGTACTTGTGTTTCAAGCATTAGTAACCTACGTTACGACTTAATATCAACGAGAAAACAGCATACATCGTTCAGATTGTAGTACTTCTAAAGAATTTAAATATAACGATGAAGATAAAATATAACGATGTTAGTCTAATAATTTTTAAATATTAATTACTAGCAGTTACCAGCAATTCCGTGCGGAATTAAAAAAAAAACTTAATAAGTAACCTACGTTTTCTTCCAGACTGTGTTTTATCTATGCAAATTTCACTGAAATCAGTTAAGCCTTTCTGGAGATACCTTCTAGCAAACATCCAGCTATACATCTAAACATTAAACAGCGGTAGAAGCCGCTTTAACATCTTCGCACGAATTGGCCCGACTCGCCCGGTGAAATACCACGATCACACAGAAGACAGGCGTGAAGTGGAAGCAATTCCGCGTTTCGTCTGATGAGTGTGCACCCCGGAGGCCTAATTTAGTCTTGTTTCCCTTCCCACCCTTTTCCTTATAAGAAAAGGATGGGAAGTTGAAGTGGACTTTCCGGATGAGAGGATGCATGGAATGGGAAAATAAAAAATGATATAAAATAATAAAAAAAAACATTGGAATTTGTAATATTAGTAAGATTGTATAAATCGCTACAATGTTATGTCTCGGAGCAAGAGGCGCTAGTTAGTTGGGTCGTCTATTTAACGAGTCTTGGAGAGTTCGTTACTCAATTAGCAGCTAGTTAATCAGCGCCTAGTGACAAATAAAGACAACGCGGAATTTATAATTTACATCCATTTCTAACGATTTAAACAAATTACATTTAATATAGTATGACGGCGCGATCATCGATTGAGTACGATTGGAATCGATTCTTTGTTAAGAGTGAGCTGTCAATGTCACTTTGGCGGAACGTCAAACGGACAGCCATCTTGTGAGGCAATTCCTATTGGGGAGCGTCACGGAGGTTGCACGTTACCGACGGATCGCCATTATAATTAGAACCACATTTAAATATTACTAAGATTGCAGCTTATTGTTAGTTGGTGAATAGTTGAGTTAGTAAAGTAGTATGATACAAGTGTATCTCTGGAATTATCTCTCTGCATACCCACTTAACATGGTAAATCCATGTTAAGTGGGTATGCCGGTTTTCAATACGCCGACAAGTACTATTTTTTCCATACGGAATCATTGATTTTAAATTATTATACTTTCTTTACTTCACAGAAATAAAAAGAAAATTTTTAGTATACTTCTAAAAGTAATTTATCCACTTATGTTTTGTTTTTCTCTTTATTTTTTTTAGGGACTTTTGTTCATTTGAACATGTCAGTTCATCCACTTATGTTATACCTATACCTTACTATATTACTAATATTATAAATGTGAATGTTTGGATGGATGGATAGACGGATATTTGTTAGAAGATATCTCGCAGAAATTCGGCATAAATGTATAACATACTCTGGAAAACACAGGCTAAGTTTTTAAATATTGCTCGGGCGGAGTTGCGGGCGACAGCTAGTAAGTTAACTAAAGACGTATTTTTTCTTTTATAATTATTTACTTAAATTAAAAACAATTTTCTCTTTGCTTTATTCATAGACATATTTTTAAGATTAAAAATCAAGAGCCAAGTAAAGGTCATTGCATTCATAAGAAAACAAAGAGTCAAGATAAAATTGTATGAGCAAAAACAATTAGTCATTTTTGTTAGCCGAGAGATTTACCGTCTGAAGATATAAGAATAAGTCCCAGGGGAAATTAAGCTTTCGTCTGCTTTTGATTTATGTATGGAGTTAACTTTAAGATGCAGCAAGATATTCTGCAGGTGGAAATTAATTTAAGAACCCTTTTTGTCGAGTGTATGTAACGTGATCAATATATTAGAATTTTTTTCTACAAATTACAACTGAAATTGAAAAGCTATTATATTAGCGAATAAGTCAAGTATAGTTCATTTTTACGGTTCCATACCTCTAGAAGAAAAATGGAACCTTTAAAGGATCACTTTGTTGTCCGTCCGTCTGACTGTTAACAACCTTTTTATTTTCTATTAACATTAGAGATGCGTGAATTGATTGCTTGTAGGTTTTCTAAAATTGGTTATCATAAAATATGGATGATATTTATGGAGTTACATTACAAATGGTAAAAATCTTCCATAACATTAATCACAAGTTGACCACATTGACCTCTTTCAGTTAATTTGAATGTCGATCGAAATCGAAAAAAACTTTTAAATACAAATTTATTTCGATAAATTTAATTTACCACACAGAAAAGTGCTTCTTTGCGCGCGAATTATTTACATTGAAAATTGATTTACTTTGAAATGAGATTATCACAGCTTCCCCTTTCGGAGAAAAACAAATATCGACTTTAAACATGGAAGCCTTTCGGCTCTCGTCAATTTCTCAATACATATTTAATTACGGAGAAACGGTGAATCAGGGGTTACGCACTTGACTTGTAAACTGCTGGGTTCGAATCCAACCATGTACCAATGTGTTTTTTGATTTTCGATTTACATATGTCCAATTAACCGACGTTATAATAACCTCGGATAATTGGGCATGGTGAAGAAAAACATCGCGATACAACCTGCACTTATCTACTGAAAAATTCAACTCACGCGCACTGGGATAGCGTGGTTGACTATGGCCTAGTCATCTTTGACTTAGGGTGCCTCCAAGCCCCTCGTTGAGCACGTATTAGCTGAAAATGATTATGATTTAATTACACCAAACCAAAGTAAACCAAGGTGTCGCTGACGTCATGAATCGAATAGTTATCATTCACTCACACAGATGACGTCAAAGAAGCGAATACGTGTGTGACGTCACACAAAGCATTATGAACACCTACAGACGACTTTGCAATCTCTCCTCAAAGAGTAGCGATGCAGTAATCTATCAAAAGCAGGAATATTTGATTTACATGTGCAAATTTAATACCACAAGTTTATCCTTTCTTTAGAAATAACGCAAGCCAGTAATAATTGGCTAAAAAAGTTTGGATCTTCAAAGCTTGGATTGTCAAAATATTATTAAAAGTTATTAATGTAGCTTCATTCGAAATAACATGCGCTTCTAATTATTACTTTGTGTGGGTTTAACGATAAAAAAAACATTCGGAAGCTCTCAAAGAAAAATAAAACTGGCTGATCCAATTTTGAAAGCAAAATAAAAAAAAAATAAAAAAATGAAACAATATTTCTTGTCGGCCAGTTCGAGTTAGTTTATTTTAAACGAAAGAGTTTCAAGTTCCATTTGAAATTTCAAATGCCTACTGTTTGTGCATAATCCCGTTGTGAAATCCGCAACAACTTAGGCAGAGCGGGTGCACAAAGTTCAACAATTACTCAGACAAGCAGAAAGCGACCGCTTTGACCAAGTTTGCGAAGATAAGTAAACGCGGTTTTACAAATAATATGAGATACAATACTCCAAAAAATAATAGACACTTTAATTAAACACGTGTTTAAACCTTAGAAAACTTACTAATCAAGTAAAAAAACCATCTTTTTAAATAAAAAAAACTCCAGATTTTAGTTTTAAACCTTTGAAAATTAAGTTTTTTTTATATTATTATATAAGGTGACAAAAAAGAGCGAGCGGCCACCTGAAATCGCTGAAATAGCGAAGTAAACGTTGCCCATAGACATACGCAATTGCTTATGCGTTGCCTACCTTTAATCGACGGAGGAGAAGATGCACAGAAAGAAAATATTTTCCCTTTCCATGCATCCTCTCATCCGGAAAGTCCACTTTCACTTCCCATCGTTTCCTTATAAGAAAAGCGGTGGGAAGAGAAAGAGGAATAAATTAGGCCTCCGGGACGCACACTCATCAGACGAAACGCGGAATTGCTTCCACTTCACGCCTGTCTTCTGTGTGGTCGTGGTGTTTCACCGGGCGAGCCGGGACAATTCGTGCGAAGATGTTAAAACGGGCTCTACCACTGTTGAAAGTAATTGTGATTTGAACACTATTCAAATAAAACATAAATTAAAGATAAAATCCGCAAAAAAATTACAGTATTTCAAAGTAGATTCTGTTATTTCTTGCAGATTTTGTCTCTTTGAAGAGCTTACTTTAGGTAAAAGGCCAAATTTACCGTTAAAATTCATCACATGTAATATCCTTCAGTCAATGCAGCTCAATAGCTCTTTAAAATTCATGATATGCCTTTTAGGTCGAGTATTTTCCCATATCCTCTAAGGCAGACGTTTAATCATATAGTAGAGCAAGAATGTAATAAATATTAAAATTAAAAATTGTTCTCACTGGAAATGTAATGTATTTTATTTTAGTAAACGAATCGAAAATAAAATCTTCACTAGTCAATCTGATTAGCGGTTTAGGCTAAAAAAGGTAAAAACGGAATTGTAACACAAAAGTAACGGAAATGAGAAGTGGATTTGGCGAAGGAGGGGATGCTTAGAGAAGACAAATATCCTCTTTCTGAGCGTCCAGTTCTCCGTAGATTTAAGGCAAAACAGGATGGCAACGCAATTGCAATTACTCTATGAACAACGTTCGCTTCGCTATTTCGGCGAAACCAGGTGACCGCTTTCTCGTTTGTCACTGTATAAAAAACTTACTAACGTAAAACATCAACCCCTGGTCAAACTTACTTCTTACTAATTTTATGAATGTGAATATTAGAATGGATGGATGGATGTTTGTATGAAGGTATCTCCGCAACGTCTCAACGGATCTTGATTAAATTTGCCACAGATGTAGAACATAGTCTGGAAGAACACGTAGGCTACTTATTAAGTTTTCTTAATTCCACGCGGAAATAAATTTGTATCTTTAATATAACTATAAGTTCTAGTTTTGTCAATTTTTATTTAGCCTGCCTTGATTTTACCGGAACGGTACAGTTATTGACAAATTCCAAAAGATTTTTATTGCTTCGATCTACCCAACGTATGTTGGCAGCTGTGTAAAAGTTCAAAGTAAATACGACGTGAAATTGAAAGAGCATTTGCCGTTAGTGTATTCCGATAGATTGTACACGATTGTACCATGCCACGATGCTCACTATATCCATTTCATTCATCCCAACGGCAATTATAAACAAAAATAATTAAAAAAAATTGTCAATAAATAAAAGATAGAATGCTAATGTAATTAAGATAAGGGTGGTATTTCCGATCACGAGCTTGGGGGTTCGAATCCCGCCATACGATTTGTCGTAAACCATATCCTAGCACAAGCAAAGAGCTTAGTTGGAATGCTACAAGAAATATTAGTACATTAAAAAGATCTGCCAATATTTCTTAATAAAAATCTCCCAATGTTAAGTCGAAAGAGTTTACAAATCATATATTCTAATAATTAATAACAATAGCAGTAGAAGTGAAACCCAGAATATTGTCACATATATTATCTTAGTTCGAATCAATCAATAAATAAAATGTTGCTAAGCCATTCTATGTTACATTTATATATATTCGTAAGAAATTGCATCAATCTTCATTTCTGCTATTCCCGCTTAAATTGCAATTCACTGGCAACCCTCCAAACGCCGAACAATAAATAGACAAATGGCATAAACAGCACAGGCCAGACAATATCGGAATATTTGCTTCGCTAACAATAAACTTTTACAGTTGTTTCGTTCTATATTTTTGCGTGAAGATTTATAGATGGCTGTATCGATTTCATTCTATAAAAAGTACATGCAGTAAAGCTAGTTTTTTTAATGAAGAATCTGAAATTCTATCACATCCTGTAACTCAATAATTATGACGCTAATAGCTGTCGCCCGCGACTCCGTCCGCGCGCGATGAAAAGAAAAATCTTAATTAGTAGTCTATGTGTTCTTCCAGACTAGGTTCTACATCTATGCCAAATTTCATCGAGCCATTCTACAGGTACTTTCTAACAAACAGCCATACATTCAGACATGTAAACTTTAGCATTTTTATCAATAAGATTGATTGCAAATTGTGCAATATACATCATGTTACTTGATACGGAAGGGTAACAGTGATTCAGTGGTCTAACACCACTCTTGGAACGCACTTTAACTAAGCTCGCTTGAGTATCTACCTTAATTACATTTACATTCTAATAAATTCATGTTAAAGCAATCAATGTTCGATGCCGGTGGCCATTGTTACCGAGATAATTGAAGCGTGGCTCCTGTTTATTGACGCACGTAGATATTCTATTCTATAAAGGGTGTATCTAAAATAACATAAACAGTGATTGGTTAATTCTAAATTAATTCTTGATACATTTCAATGGATAGATGTGGAGTTAATTATAGGAGTTAATTAATGATTAAATACAAATAATACCAACCATCCTATAGCTAACAGTTGGATGGAAATTGTAAAAGTGTATACGATTCTATTCTGAATGTTGAAATACACAATATATACAACTCGTTCATCATCATCATCATCATCAGCTCACTATACGTCGCCACCGAGCCTACCCTAAGTTAAGGGTGATTAGGCCATAGTCAACCACGCTGGCCAAGTGCGGGTTGGTTGACTTCACACATATCTTTGACTTTCTTCTCAGATATGTGCAGGTTGCATCACGATGTTTTCCTTCACCGTAAGAACGTCGGATTAACTCAACAACTCGTTCACTCCATACAAATATAGGTAGTTAATGTTGAATGTCAATCTTTGATAAAATAGAGAAAATAATACATCTTAATATATGCATTTTGACGATGGAGTTTCATAAAAAAGAGGCCATATATCTTAACTCTTTTCTCCTTAAAAAAAAAGGAATAAAGTTATCAACAGCACGGTACCACTAGGCCACGCGGTCGTAATAAATTGTTAAACAGAACTAGATGAAAACGTTGAATGCAACCAAAACTTCATTAATAAAAAGTTGTTAACTTGGTCGAGTTAGTCAACACGGGCCGCAGCGCAGTTTGACTTTAGCTAATTGTTATGCACATGCGGTTTTTTTAAATTGAAAAAGTTATTTTTTTTTCTTCAAATTGAAATGCAGAAACGTACTATATTAAAATTTGCGGATTTCAAAAAAATATTACACGAAAACGTTATTTAGTCATTTCTCACAACTGTATGAAAATTATTTTATTTTTATGCTTAATTCATCTTATTAAAATTATTTAAGATAAAAATATAGATGAAACAGAAATAAAGCAATTTTAGTTTTTTTTTTATTTTTTTTTTATTTTTTCGAGATAATGTGGCCATTAAATGTATTATTTTAATTATTTTATGAATAGTCTTAAATCTATGATAATAAATAAAACATTAAAAACGAACAATTACCTAAAATATATTATTTAAAAAGTCCCTTTAGGAACTCTTATTGATTCCTTAAATGAAAAGCAAATTACCTACTAAAATTAGAAAAACTTAATGTTTTGAGGCAATTATTTAATATTTAAATACAAATTCATAAATTAAAGGTTTATCTTATAATCTGACATCCATTCATCATCATTTGCAATGTATAACAGCTTGATTTAGCATTTAAATATATAAATTATTCTGTGCTATAAATCTTTAATCTTCATCACCATCATCAGCTCACTATACGTCCCCACCGAGGGGCTCGGAGCCTACCCAAAGATATGGGTGATTAGGCCATAGTCAACCTCACTGAGCAAGTGCGGGTTGGTTGACTTCACACATATCTTTGAATTTCTTCTCAGATATGTGCAGGTTGCATCACGATGTTTTCCTTCACCGTAAGAACATCGGATAAATGTACATATGTAAATCGGAAATCGGAAAAACACATTGGTACATGACGGGATTCGAACCCGGGACCTGCAGATTGCAAGTCAAGTGCTTGACCCCTGAGCCACCGACGCTCTTCAAAAATCTTTAATATTGTGGGGTAAATGCAATACACTAGGATTTTTACAAGCGCCTAAAATTTTGCATTTGAATTATATATAAATAAACGTCAATATTACCAAAGTCCGGAGCTCGGCACGTTTCGATTCCATTCCAAAGCAATGAATTCTTAATAAAAAGATCCTTTCACTGAATATAGATAGTACGCGGGCACATCGCATTTTACGAATATTTTATTTATTTTAACAATTTCACGCTCACTTTGCTATAAAGTTGAATTATAAAATGTTACAATTTGATACCATATTTCCGACATGCGACTCGTTTTTATAAAATAATTTGCATTTACTAATTCTTTCGAGTTTTAAAACGAGTTCCATTTTTTTATGTAATAACTAGCGGTCGCCCGTGACTTCATACGCGCGGATTTAAAAAACATAATTAATAGATTTTCTTCCAGATTATGTTTTATATGTATGCCAAATTACATCTAGATCCGTTCAGCCGTTCTGGAGATACATTCAAACAAACATCCATCCATGCATCTAACCATTCGCATTTATAGTAAGATTAATAAGAAGTACGACAATTTTCCCTAATATTTTAGTTTACGGAATAAAAATTAAATAACTTAACCTTAACTAAGAACTAAGGAATCTTATTTAAATGAAACATAATACGTGAAGCTTAAACTATAAAGAACAAACGTTGGCAATTTGATATTTTCTTAGCAAAGGACAACAGCAACAATAAATAAAAAATGTACTAAATACAATAAGATTCTTTAGGATATATTTTTGAAGACAGCCGTTGGGTCTTTGTTTCATCCACTTATAAAGCTCGCGACCTGAACAAGTCTTTGTGAAGAAATGCCTCAGGCATGTTTCACATATGAATACTTCACACAACATATACATATATGTATGTGGATTATTCAAACGTAATCCGATTTAGAAATATTTAAAAGCGATTTTGAAAATCCCCGTAAACAAAATCATTTTATCTATAATATAACTAATACAAAATAGGTTTTGGTTTTTCTGAATTTGAACAATATGTTTCATTCCAATTTTAAAATTATCAATTATTTTTTGACAAAGGATTTTTGAAATCCTCATTCATCTACAAATTAAATTCCTCATCATCATCAGCTGACTATACGTCCCCACCGAGGGGCTCGGAGCCTACCCAAAGTTAAGAGTGATTAGGCCATAGTCAACCACGCTGGCCAAGTGCGGGTTGGTTGACTTCACACGTATCTTTGAATTTCTTCTCAGATATGTGCAGATTGCATCACGACGTTCTCCTTCGCCGTAAGAACGTCGGATAAATGTAAATATGTAAATCGGAAATCGACAAATACATTGGTACATGACGGGATTCAAACCTAGGACATGCAGATTGCAAGTTAAGTGCTTGACTTCTGAGCCACCGACGCTCCAATTAACTATTTAATACTAACCAAAAAAATCTGTAAGTTAATAATATCTTAAAGACGGTTTAGTGTTCATTTCAAACATAAATGACATTTCTCTTTGATCTTAAAAAGAAATCCTTTTTAATACCTGTCAAAGATCTGAAGTTAATTAAGAAAAAGTAATGGACACTAAATAGAAGTTTAAATTAGTTTTCACTCATTAACTGTAAGAAAATCTGTTCAAAGTGAATTCTATAGACATTTCTCTAATTAAATTCTTAGAGACACTTTTTAATTATCAGTTAACTGAGCCTGGGATCAGATTAAAGAATTCTAAAACGACTTTGAGAACTAAATACTCAATATTATGGTTTATACTCGTATATAATACTATCTTACTAATGTTATAAATGCGAATGTTAAGATGTATGAACGGATGGATGTTTGTTATAAGGTATCGCGGGAACGGCTGCATGGATAAACTTATATAAAAACGGCTAAACACTCACGTATACACATCCGGTGGTGTCACTGACTAGTTTCGAGCCCATCGGGGCCTTATGAAGGGCCCGTTTTATATAAGTTTATTATAATGTCTCACGAAAATTTAAATAATTTAATGGCTGCAAGGATCTTGCTGTAATTTGGCATAGATGTATAACACAGTTTGGAAGAACACATAGGCTACTAATTAAGTTTTTGCTTAATTCCGCGCGGACGGAGTCGTGGGCAACAGCTAGTTTTATATATTAATAATGTTTTTTGTTTATAAAGAGATTTAAAATTTACAACTATTTCAAATATGTATTTTACCTTTTAGCATTTTTTTCCATTATATAGAGAAAAATAAAGCTGTTTTTCATACAAGTATTTTTATACATTTTATATAATTATACACACGTTATATACTTATAATTTTCATGTAAAATAGTTTACTAAATTTTTATACAACAATACAAAACACTAACTAGTTGAGTAAAACATAACTAACAATTTGTAAAATTTGTATAGAAGCAAACTTATTATAGCGAAAGCTTTCGTTAGACAATGCAGCTTTTAGAAATGCCCAAACTCGTGAAAGTTTGTAGAGTGGAGTGTGCGGTTAGACTTGTGCCGAGACGTCCGACTTTGTTATCTTGTCACGTTACCGAGTTGTAACTTTGAAAGTTTTCAGATAAATGTCGTAGCGAGGCCTCCCTCATACACCCACACATACACACAAATATGTATGTAATTAGATATTATTCCATATTAAACAACAGTATCATATAATCATTTATTTGAAATAAAATTGTCCTTGAAATTCACACTTATGAACGTCACATTAAGGAAAATTACAGACCGAAGAACTTTGTATTTTCAAATATATTCATTCTTACTTATCTCCGATCCTTTTTATAATTCTGCGCAGACAAAGTTGCAGGCAAAAGCTTACTTCTAGTATAATTTTAATGTACATTACTATTATACAATTACTATAAATATATAATTCATAAAAACAAGTTTTTAGCCTAATTTTTGTCTTAACTTTCATTTTAATCTATGTAGTTAAATAATAGACAATAATCCATAATTTTAACATCGATATAAAATCAAAGTGCTGACTGGAAATAAATCTGGAAGTGGGCAGATTGCACTCATTCATCGTAGAAAATCTGCCAGCGCCGAGCTCTATAGATTTATCAGTAATTGAATCCCTGAAGACACTTTTAATTAACAGTTAGTATTTGATTCTAAAATCGAATTTAACTTGCTTACATTTGAAGAGAAACTTTATTAATTTTTTCAGCACCTAGAATTGCTAATTGGTCACTAAGGGAAAATCTTAAAACAATAAACTTTTATTTTTAGTGTGGTAAGTTTGCTATTTTTTATACGAGAAACGAGCAGTGGGCACACTACGGTCATCATCGACACTCCCATGTCCGTTTCCAACACTAGAAGAACTGCAAATGCGTTGCCAGCCTTTGATAAAAGGTATTCTTCTCCTAATTTACTTTTATAAAATATTCTATATGAAGTTACTTATAAGTCAATAGAAAAATATTTATTTAATGCTCTACTTATGGTATTTTAAATAAAAATATGTTTTATAAATTGTGATAAAAACGATTCATATATCATTTAAGTTATACAGTGTCTGTAAAACTTAGTTATGAATTCGTCAAAGTTTAATAACTTGATTTTCAAACACCCAACTGTGTTATCAAAATGAAACTAAATTTATTATGTGATAAATTTTCAAAGAACCTTAAGTGTACTTATATGTTTAACACGATTAAATAATACGTTAACGTGTTCAAGCAATCTTGAATACACAAACAATAAAATATTAAAGCAGGAAAAATATGCAAATCTTACTTACAAGCAGTTGCCTGAGATTACGTCTGCGCGTAAATGATTAAACATATAGTATTAAATAGAGCATATAACATCCAGAGATAGTGTAGCTTCCTAACAATAGCACAAATAGCCTAATGGTTAAGGGTACGGATTTGAAATCACGCGGTCGGGGGTTCGAATCCCGACATTCGACTACTGTCATAAACTATAAAACACAAGCATAGCTTAGTTATTAAAAAAAAACAATGAAAGAATTGTTCAAATTGGTTAAGTAGTTTCGGTGCATATTCAATGCAAACAAACTCACCTTTATAATATTAGTATAGAAAATGTAATATATTTTATGAGTCACATCTTTAGAAATATTTCTTGTAGGTTGAGTAACTTGTTACAGCGTCGTATTAAGCCTTAATCTCCCCTAATCCCATTGAGTGAGGTAAGCTAAGACCTGCCTTCGTTATATATTCAACCTCATTTGGTTACATCTCACATTCAGTATTCTCGTAATGAAGTGCTCGTTGAGAGTTGAGCGACTCATTTATTAATCTAGTATTCCCCGCACTGAATTAACAAAAACTAACGTACTTCCACTTAAATAGACTATATTTACTAAACGTGGAATATTGTATATCAAACGATACTCGTAGTTTTAGACATTATTAGTTGGAATCATTTGGCACGAATGGCGCGCTTTCGTTACAAAGTCAAGTGTCAGAATGTATAGTGAGGGGACATAAACGTCGATATTTAAGTAAGGCTAGTGCTGCGAAAGTAAAGGCAGAGTGTCGAATTTTCTTCCTAATAGTAGTAATTGCTAATCGTAATGTAGGTAATCCCTTCGGTGGAGACTTGTAACCACGACATATTTTATACAGATTTTCACTTTTTTTTATAAGGCTCGCAAACGAGCGAGCGGCCACCTGAAATCGCTGAAATAGCGAAGTGACCGTTGCCCATAGACATACGCAGTTGCATATGCGTTGCCTACCTTTCATCGACGGAGGAGAGGATGCACAAAAAGAAAATATATTCCCTTTCCATGCATCCTCTCATCCGGAAAGTCCACTTCCCATCTTTTTCTTATAAGGAAAAGGTAGGAAGGGAAAGAGGACTAAATTAGGCCTCCGGGACGCACACTCATCAGACGAAACGCGGAATTGCTTCCACTTCACGCCTGTCTTCAGTGTGGTCGTGGTATTTCACCGGGCGAGCCGGGACAATTCGTGCGAAGATGTTAAAGCGGGTTCTACCACTGTTAAAAAATTAACTATTACAAAATTGTGTGTACTTACTAATTTATTTGTATAGACAACTTTTCATAAAACTTGCTGTATCTTCTCGGGTACTTTTATAATTAAATTTCTCGTTATTAACTTTACATTAAGGTGATATAAAAGTAATTATATAAATTACACGTGCCTAACACGTTGCTATATTGAGAAATTCCTAGCACGATATTGCCTAGAAACAAAGGCTCACCTCGCGGATAGCGATTCCGATATCTTTTGTTCGACACAACTTTTAAACCCCATTTTAATTAAGTTTTAGCTCCACAATACACGACTATCCGTGATATTTGATAGGAGATAACATTCTGTGAGTTAATAACCGTAGATTTTCATTCCTGAAACTTTCATATACTAACACCGTTTATATAACAGTACCCTTATAAGAATTAGGAAAAGAACTTAATCGGTTTAGTCGTTTAATCCACAGTCGATCGTAATACATACGAGTAATATTGTCTCAGTCAGTGTGAGTTTCCGAGACCAAAATTCGCGTTTAAAACATATTGCTATCTCTGTTTTATCAAAGGAAATGACAAGGATGGCGATATATTTTATAGTAAACACTAGTTAACTTTATATAAGATCATGTTCCACATAAATATCGTTAACAATGTAATTATACTCGTATTATGTAACATAGCTCCAATAAAGATGAACGATAGATAATTATATACAAGGCTTACCGTGGGTTTCTGACACCAACATCTCTGTATAAAACATATCGTCATCCCTCTCTTTCATCTTTGACAAAACAGAGATAACATGGTTATACGCATTTTGACCTTGGAAACCCAATCTTAATATTTTTTTGGAGAACGTTTATGTAACAACGTTTTGTAAAGAAAGGTATTATAGATATTCTAATTCAATTGTTACTTAAGTATTAGTAAGTTTAATAATACTTAAAAGGTACAGAACAAATTATTATTAAATAGTAATTATTAGAATCGCTCACTTAAAGGTAACGATATAAAAAATCCATAAACATTTTTATTTTATATTTTTCAAAGAGGTTAAGTACAATCACATTCTAATGAAAATTTGTAACTTAGAAAGAATGGAAACTAATAACAAAGGCAGCGTGGAATTTTCCATTTAACTGAACTGGCTGCCATTAAGATAATCCTCTTTAAGCTGGATTAAAAAAAATCGGTGTGATCAATTTTATTTTTATGTTAAGTACACTTTGATATACTATATGTAGTTACACATTTTGACTTCTTTAACGTTAAATCTTATATATAAAATTCTCGTGTCACAATTTTCGTTCCCATACTCCTCTGAAACGGCTTGACCGATTCTCATGAAATTTTGTGAGCATATTGAGTAGGTCGGCGAATCGGCCAACATCTATTTTTCATCCCCCTAAATGTTAAGGGTAGTCCACCCTAAAAAAAATATATTTTATTTTTTAGACAAACACGCGGACGGAGTCGCAGGCGACAGCTAGTATTTATATAAAAACATCCCTTTAAAAACACAGAGGTGTGTTGAACAATATGTTTTCCTACAACTATTGTGGCAGTGGAAACTCACAAACATGTGAAACACAAATGTGACAAGCTCAAAATATCCCAAACTAATGCATACGTTTGAGAAATTATTTTCACTTGAAAAGTACACAAAAGCTTTGGAACATTTTTTTAATTTTACCCTATCATGCAATGCGTCTAAATTACAATGTACCATAGGCCGTATAATGAAAAAAAACATCAAGCCATTTTTTTTTCGTAAATCCTCTGATGTAATTCGTGACGCGACCACTGATGAACTTGTTAAGATAAAAAAATCGTCTTATCTTTGGCTTGTGTAAATCCTTTCCCTCAGCCTTCAGCTTTTCCAGTCGAGATAATGTCTGAATAGTGGCCTTGTAAACTTTCAAAGAAAATAACTCTTCTTTTTAGATAAAACCAAAAATATACAAGTAGAGCTTGGTGATTCGTAAATAAATCTTGTATTAAGGAATTGAAGATTAAACGAATTTATTTAAAATCAAATCACAAAATTAAAATCTAAATTTAAGCTATAGATATATAAATTCTATTTACATATTTATCTTTTCGTGGAAAAACTTATAAGAAATTAAAAACTGCTATAGGAACATACTTCGTGATATAGTGCAACTAGCTGTCGCCCGCGACTCCGTCCGCGTGGGATTAAAAATACTTATTCTACATGTGTGCCACCATCCATCCATACATAAATTAATGCTTTCCTGTTTATAATATTAGTAGTAAAATTAAGTAAAAACATTCTTACCAGAGATTGTGTTTCCACTGGCGAACCCCAGCAGTTCCCCACTTTAGTTATTCTTGTTAAAACTCGGAGAAAACAATTTTTTTTACAAATTCAAAGCAAAGAAACTCACGGCGATACATAATTCTGTTTCCTATTCAGCTCGAGACATTGTACCCGAAAAAAACAGGTGTGACGTTTGCACATTATTTTCTTCATAATGTTTAGCCTAAAATTTCATACAAACTTTTCCCTTATATTGCAGCCTTTGTTATTATTGAGCGGCATTGCTTTGTTTGTGTTATTCTTTTATATCAAAGGAAACGTTCTTTTATTTGCCATCTAGTCCATTGTGTCACATGAATTGATGTTCTTTTTTGTCTCGTACTCGAGCGGATGACAAATGGCTGAGTATAGCTACAAACTAAAATACCTCTCTCCATAGACTTTGTAAAGCGATTTGCCTCTCATTGTCTGAAGCTAAAGTCAATCGATCTGGATATGTTGTTAATCTGTGGTATACTTTACCTTTACCCTAAGTTCGGGGTGACTAGGCCATAGTCAACCACTCTAGCCCAAGGCGTATTGGTTGACTTCGCAGATACGTGCAGGTATCACGATGTTTTCCTTCTCCATAAGAACGTCGTATAAATGTACATATGTAAATCGAAAAACAGTTTTAATTATTGTATTTCAAAAGTGACAAATTTGTGGATCATAATGAATGCAATTGAAATTAATCGAATCAAAAATGGATGTTATTGTAGTTTCTTTAAAAAAAATATTAAATTAATTTCAGATCAGTCTCAAATTTGAATATTGGGTTCAATCGTCATTACTCTTTAACTGTAATTCACTAATTTGGTTTTATAATTCAAAGTACAATTCCAGAACGTGCATTCAAAAAGCTATAGAAACAATTAATGCGTTCGAAATTTAAATATTTAAAAACAAAATTATTAGTTACTGAGGCAAGGGTTGTCGGTTGAACGAGTAATCTTGTTATACGAAATGTAACTGGCCAATTACTGCGCGCCACTTTTGATAGCTAACGAGGAGTGAGCGTGTGCGAGATAATTATAAACGAGCCTTTATGCTTTTTCCTCGGGACTTATTTAATAAAGCAAATTAATTTAGTACTATGAATTTCATTCTTTTTTTATTATTTTTCTTTATTAAATTAACTATTGGTCACTCATTGATGAGTATTTGATGATAATTGGAATCAAAGATTATCTATTTTTCCTCTAAAATAGACATGACACTAATATCGAAAAAAGTCATATTTCGTACGAATTATGTATTTGCGTTGCTGATAACGAAAAACCAATTTTTAAAATGTTGTCTTCGTGACTGTATGTCTGTCCACAAGGCCGCGTTTGTTCCGAGTAATCTCCGGCACGTCTGGACCGATTTTGACGGGATTTTGAGGGAAGGTGGATGAATACACATAGGCATTATAGAATACTTTTTTTTTATCCTGCGCTGACGAAGTTGAGGGCGACCGTTGATATGTAAATGATATCAAGTTTAACTTATTTGTGTAGGAATTATGTTCGATATAAATAAAAAGATAGACAAAATATTATACTACTATTCCTTTTTTATTTTTTATTATTACTTTAAAGAAATCTATTTTGAAATATCGTAGGCTTTCTTTCGAGAAAACATGGATGTTTTACTACAAAATGAGCTTAAAAAAAATAAAATATAAATTCATAAAACTTTCGTAGAATTCGATCAAATTAAAATGTTTTATATGTATCGTTAGCTCAAGAAATTTTCTTGCAAAAACTTTGTAATTAAATTCACATACCGTTGTTTGAATTCACCCAGCGGCGAGTTTCCGAACTACGGATATTCGTAGTTCAAGCGAAAATTATTTGACAGTTATATTTTCACGTAAGTTGTATGTTTTGGGGCCTGTTTAAAGGTCACTATAAACTTTAAAACCCGACCCAAGTTTTACACGGACAGTAGTGTATAATTTTAATTTGTAACTAGGTAATATAATATGCGTGGTGCGAGAGATTTCTTGTTCACGTATGCCATAGCGCTCGCATGCAAGAACCGTTTACATTAAGGTACGCGTACATTCACTGGACCTAACGCACGGACGGATTAATCGGATTCGCTTTATCTTTTGATGCAGCTGGCGCGAATCAAGGACGCAGCGCTGTCTGGACTCAGCGCTGTACTGAGCCTGTAGACGGGTACCCTTAGTCGATAGCGCCCTCATGCGTTAGGTGATTCTCCTCCTTCTTTCTTTCTTTTCCTCCCGCACGACGTTTGCTTAACATCGATTGATCATTTTCATTAGTCTTTAACCCGTATGCGGTGACTCCCCACATATGTAACGACGAAGTTGTCAACCAATGAAACTGCGCCCTTACTTTGAAATCACACAGAGTAAATATACAAACAAAATACTTTCAGGCGCTCTGTTAAAACGGTAAACATTAAATATTAAAGATAAAATTTAACACAAACATAATCAGTCTCGGGTGGACCGGAGGTAAAAAATCTCTGATAAAGTAAACGAATGTAGTGTATATACAAAGTAAGATCGGGCATGAACTTGTAGACATAAGTCTCAAAGGTTCCTTTTGAAGGAGAGTTGAAAATATTTTAGCACGACTTCATCAAACATTCCTCTTGCAAACTACAACCTCGGAATAACTTTGGATTTAAAATGCGACTTGTGAATGCAAAAATCACTACATAGACAAAATAAATCCTGCACGCGGAGACTGCTTTACGAAAATTAATAAAATATTTATAATTTCCTTACTTAATAATATTTTTTCAACTTATCTATCCATGTAAAAATTAAAAATATTAAAAAACTTGGAAAAAACTTTTTCTTATTTTAACAAAGTACATAAAATTTAAGGTGCAAACCTTTTTTTTCCGGACCGACAGATATCTAAAAACACGCCACTTGATTTTTATTTCAATAGTGATATTTTCAACAAAAAAAAATAAAAAATACTTGAGTTTTTTTTGTTTATCTTTCTACAACGAACAATAAAAACAATAAATTGCGTAATTCCCTTTGAATGCAGTTTCTTTTATACATAAGATTTTTTTTTCGTAATATAGTGATTCTTCTGATAAATAACATCATTTTTCTGTCACACACACTGTACACTTCCCCAACGAAAACCTACGTACCCCAACTTAAGGTGACTAGGGCTTAGTTAACCACGACGGCCCAGTACGGGCTGTTTGTCTTCACACGCTATTTATGAGTAGCATACATCATGTTGTTTTCCTTAATCCTAAAAACGTCGCACGTTATAAAAACACGTTGGTACATATCGGGAATCGAATTCAGAAAAAAAAGACCTGTAGATTATAAGTACGTTGCTTAACCACTACGCCAATGAGACTCTATATTTTTTATATCATATGGTGGCAAACGAGCGAGCGGCCACCTGAAATCACTGAAATTGCGAAGTGACCGTTGCCCATATACATACGCAATTGCATTTGCGTTGCCTACCTTTAATCGACGGAGGAGAGGATGCACAGAAAGAAAGTATTTTCCCTTCCCGTGCATCCTCTCATCCGGAAAGTCCATTTCCACTGAATATTTAAGTTAGTCATTATATCAGTCAACATTGATAACATAATAAAATTGATATTGACGAGAAATTGTCAAACTGCCAACTTATTACTTTCTCATGAAATACGAAAACAATATTTACATAATCAATTTTCATCTTCCCCTTTTTATGATTAAGATATAGAATTACTTTCCCCTTTTGAATTCAAATTTAAATAGAATTATTTATCCTTAAGTAACTTAAAATGTGAAAACAGTAAAAATGGATCAAAACATTGTTAAATAAAGACGGAATGATGGACGTAAAATAATAAACACCTAGATTTTTTAAATTATGCACAGCCGTGTTGTGGAATGCCGTCTTCAGCAGTATTTCCAAACAGTTACGGTTTAGGAGCCTTCAAGAAAAGAGCGTACACCTTCCTTGAAGGCCGGCATTGTATCTGCGGTTCCTGTGGCGTTGCGGATGTCCATGGGCGTTGGATCAAATAATCTTAGGCGATTCGTAGCTCGTTTGCCCTTCTCCTATATAAAAAATACTTTGTAAAAATTTAAAAATATAAAAAACATACGATGTCGAATCAAAAACCAAGCACGGCGTTTTAAAAATACATAGCAACCCCATCAATAATGTTTAAAACTATTTACTTACGTTTTAAACGCATGTGTATATCTGACCAGGTGACAGAGGCGCTGCTTTCGCGGTTAGTGCTGTCAGAAAATGTTTTAAACCTGGAATGACATAAAAGAAGAATATGAGAAGACAGGATGACAAGGATCTTGTGACAGTTTATTTGTCAATAACTGTTTGGCACTACTGCACCAACGGCGGGGCAGCAGTGCGGGGGACACCCTTACAGACCCCACCCGCCGCCCCGCGCGCCCTTCACTCTGCATCTACCAGTTGCGTCACGTCATTCCGCCCGACGACATACATGTCTAGTCTTACTTGTTTTTATAATCCCTTTGCATTACAATCGTCAGCCACAACGAGTCTTTCATTGCATCATCATACAGTACACTCGCTCAACAATAACCGAGGGACGCTAAGAAGATATTGTAATTTAGTGTTACTTATGGCCACCGGGTTAGATAACTTTGTCGGGCTATAAATCCCTTTCTATCGGATTACTTAAACTAGGTAATGCCTTCCACTTCGCATTTATTTCCTATTTTTCTAAGTTTTTGCTTCTTAATTTAAAGCTGAATTTCCAAAACAAAGCATAAAGATTACAATGTAATAAAACATATATTTGAATCTGATCCCTCTTCTTATCGAAGAAGTACACCATGGAAACCCACCTTAAGAACTTAAGTACAGCAACACAAAAAAGCCTAATGATAATTCGACCTAGCAAAATTTTTTCTTTATGTAGCATTCTATCTTTTCAATAAAGTTAAGTTCCACCTCATTAACCTCTCCGGTCTTATGTTGCTTAATTAGTCCGCCGCTTCACTCTGTTTCAGAAGATCTTTGTGATAGTTGCTTGTTTCACTTTATTTTACTCTATGTTTTAGTTATGTTTAATGCAAGAAAATATTTTTATATATGTGTTCCATCTTAACATTATATAATAACTAGCTATTACACGCAATTCCATTCGCGCAGAATTACAAAATAACTTAATAAATAGCCTATGTGTTCTTCCTTTTTTTTTGTTAAAATATTAGTATTTTTGTTCATTTAAATAAAATTTGTTCTCCCATTCCAACTAAGCTCTATGCTTGTGTTAGGACATGGTTAACGACAGTAGTCGAATGGTGGGATTCGAATGCCAGACCTCGTTATCGGAACTCCGTACTCTTAACCATTAGGCTATTGACGTTTTAATACTAATAAAACATAAATTATACTTGAAATACATTTTCGAAGTAATGTTCATTCGAGGCTAATTTAATTTTACTGCAATATTAAATGTTTCGTAGTCAAAGGGAGAAAAATATATTTGGAATTCATTCTGAAATCACTCGACTGATTGTAACATTACTGTTGAGTTAAACTGCCGATACAAGTGTATAAAAACATATTTTCATCTCTCTTATTCTATATGGAAAAACAGAAATGAAAGTATGAAATATTAGCGGAAAGACAAAAGAAATTATTATGTTTTATACTTGTACGGTTTAAACAGAGATTACGTTTCTATTTTCAGCTTTATACTAGCTGTCGCCCGCGACCTTATGCGCTCGGAATTAAAAAAAACATTATTAGTAGCCTATGTGTAGTGTATGCATAAACGTAGTGTTGTTTGTCTCGAGCGTACACGCCATAAGTACATGCCGGAGAGAGGGGACGTCAGTCGATGTCAGACCTTTGAGCCGGCAACACGTGTCGGTACGTGAACGAGCCAAATATAGCACAACGAATGCTACATTGGCGACGAGGATAAAACCGTGAGTACGGAAATAAATTGTATTTGAAAAAAAAGGAAAGAGAAGACCAGTGTTTAAAAAAAAAAACAATTCAGTAATTGATGGACGAAAGTATTGTTTAAATTATTTTGCCTTACCTTACAAAAAAAAATAGTAGGTAATGGATTGCCAAAAATAGCAACAGTCTTCTCTGTTTATATATGATTTGTAAAACGTGGCCTTAAGTAGTTCCCAGCCGTGAATTTTTTAAAAACGGTTCGGAATGTAAACTTAACCAATTGAATATCGAGATAAGATCACAATATTTTACTATCAGAGAAACAGATTCATTGCTGTGCTCGTCCGTCTAAGTTGTTAACTACAAAGTGCACTACGATGTCACATCGAAGTACATGTGCAAGCGACAAATTAATTCCGGTCTATTGATGAAGCAGGAAATGAATAATGATTAAGAAAAGAAAATATCGAACAGTTACAATGATAAAATAAACATTACTACGAGGGTAGTATATCCACGACATATACATATACTGTCATGATTTCGACCAAAATCAATAATCAAATGCATTTTTAAGACTGTCTTCGACCGATGGTTGACAAGTAGTGTGTAGATGGATAATAGCATTCGGCGATGTTAATCTCGGTCAACCTTATGTGTATACACAACTTCAATAACATAGGTACAGTCACCTCCAATAAAGTGTCAGCGATGGAGAAATTGCAAAGAATGCTAAGAAAAAAAGAACACGGCTTGTACGATCGCATGTATTCTCCATATTCCTTTATGCCTCCAAAACGTGGACCCTACGAGAGAGTGAGAAAAAGAAGATAGACGCGCTCGAGATGTGGTGCTGGAGAAGAATGCTGAAGGTACCTTGGACCACCAATGTACTAAAAAGGCAGCGACTAGGTGGCGTCTAGTAAAGCAGATCACTGATACATGATGACCATGACCAATCTGACAAAACTGTAACGACGAAGAAGAAGAACTTTCGCACTTGTCTACAGAGTATAGCTGACCATTAAATTGGTTAGATCATTGGTGTCTTGGAGATATAAAAGAACCACGGCTGACCATTAAATTGGTTAGATCATTGAATTGTTACAGGTATAAAAGCACCACGGCTGACCATTAAATTGGTTGGATGATTCATGTCTTACAAGTATGAAAACTGCATAGCTGACCATTAAATTGGTTAGATCATTGAAGTCTTGCAGATAAAATAGAACCACGGCTGACCATTAAATTGGTTAGATGATTCATGTCTTGCAAACATGAAAGCTGCATAGCGGACCATTAAATTGGTTAGATCATCTCATCGTTAAATCGATAAGTTCATTTACAGCCTGAAAAGTTGTCAAGTACATAAATTAAGAAGATTGAAACCCTGATCGATAAATTGATATTACGAGTGGTAAGAAGTTTGAAGCTAAAATTTGTGTGAGGCAAACTGTTAACTAAATTAAGGTGAGAGGTATCTAAATTAAGGTGAGAGGAAATACATTATCTACAATAAAATCAAAATAATGACTATTAATCAACTATATGCCTACAGTACATGTTTTATAATTAGAAAAACCATCAACAAAACAAATCATCAATAACATGTCGTTTGTAAAGTTACAGATTAATAAACGCAGCACTCGGCGAGCAAGTCTAATTGTTGTGCCGAAAGTGAGTGGAAAGAGATATATGTATAACATACGAAGGAGTACAGCTTCATAAGTTGTTACTGTCATCTTTATAAATGTAAGTAAGTAAAGTAAATTTAAGTCAAATCAATGGCGACTATGTTGTGTACATTGTACGATATTGTTTTCAAGTAAGTGACTATTCCTTTGTCTTTTTGAGAAGTAATTCTTTTAACCCTGTTATAAGCACCTTACTACAAAATATGTAGTACAAAATGATATAAAATGTGATTGACTATTAGTCACGTTTTGTTTTGAATATTTACAATGTGTATAACGCAATTTCTAATATTATATTGCCAGTTACTAAAGTCATCATAATTGGCTTTATTAACGAATCCGTGGCTAATGCTGGATTGGTGAAGTTTCCAGAGATACTATTAACTACGAGTATATGTAAGTTCAAATCTCGTGATGTACTGTGCACTAAACGAATTTCGATTCAATAATTGTGAAACAGATAAGTAGTTTCCGTTTCCGGCGATAGATGACTCTGTATTTAAAATACATCTGAAATTGATTTTATTGCTCTAATTTGGTAAAAATAAGAGCGGAAACGTGTTTTTCTTTGATAATGACATGCTACAGTTGCCGTAAAATAGAATAAATAAAGGTTAATGTTTTCTTTCTGAAATAGCTTTATTTATAGCATAATTATTGGACCAAGTCATGGAGGAATTCATTGTAAAAGTCGCTGTTTAGGCAACTCCTCGCTGAGGACACACTAGTCGCAGTCGGGGTATGTTGAAGCTGGATTTTGTTATCAATAACCCACAAAAAATTGGTGAGTCAACTTGAATTAAGTTTTAACGGCTTTAAACTCAATTTAGGGAGTAGAAATACTGATTTATGAAATATTGAACCAAAATCGACTTATTTAAACGACTTTAGCACACCGCCTAAAAGTGTGTTTAAAATCAAAGAGATCTTGTTGACATAATATATAATTTTACTTTTAAATGGCATTCCATTTGGATTATTATAAGCTGAATAAAAAACGATTGTGGAATAAAATGCTATCCCTTAGTTCTACAAGTAACTTAACTATTTTCATACAGAAATAGCTACCTGTTTGATTGTAAATAACATTAGAGAATAAACGGCAATGACAAGTTCATTTGCTGACCTGTGAAAAGAAGGGACAAAGAGTTTGTCTCTTTACGTTTATTTATGTTACGCTTATATTGAAAAAGACTTTTACTATGTTCAGAGTAGTCATTAGCAATTCATTGTTACATATAGATATAGTTGAACATCTGATAAATTGAAAACTTATAGTGGCATTTAAATATTGTCCATCAAGTTAAATATAAAGTTCAACATAATTAAATACCGTTAGTGACTCTGTGTTGTGGGTTGAAAGATCTCAAATAAGCTGGGAAATAAATTTGGTAATTAAATATAAAAAAGGTATAAGTCTTGACTTTTGAAACCTTCATTCAATAGAAAATGTAACATCTTTGAAGGAGAAGAAACATTAAATTGTTGACATAGTAAGTTAGTCATTTTCAGGTTATGTATTAGAAAAGAAAATTATCATTGACTATTCCATAATATAGGGATAGAACATTCTTATTGATGCGAGGGTGCCTTCATCTGTCTGTCTATCTGAGCTTAGGTTTGGTACATTGATGGACGGGAGCCTGGGACCATTGTCATGGACTGATTTTGATGTATTGGAATATGTGAAGTTTGTGCGAGTTTTTGTGGGTTTAATATGTTTCAGTATAAAACTTAATAATATTAAGTGATTAGCCTAAGTGATTGAAATGCTATCCAAGTCAGTATTTCGCACGAGCGAAGTCGCGGGCACAGTTACATCTGAAAATTAAAAAGTAAACAAGTTAAATGGTCACACAATCAGTTACATCTTTTGGTGTTCCAACCAACTAGTACTGTGTCTACAGTGCATAACATTTATAGTAGAGAGTAAAATTTTATTGTTACTACTAGCGTAAATTATCACGCCTAGGATACATTCAAACTGTGAAGTACTTTTAAGTACTGTTAATTATTAAACATATCTTTTTAGCAAAATATTTGGCTTCGACATTAATAATTTACACAAAGATAACAAAGTAAACGTCAATTAAAATCCTGCTTCCCATACGGTAGAGACAGGTATTGATGGCGATATTGAAGTTTGGAATATTTTAACGTGACAAATGTCAAGACGAAAATAAGTTTATTTAAAAAGAATTGAGGGACACTGACGCGTTCTAAATAACAAATGGAAGGAAGTAGAGCATATAGAAGGAAGAAATAATGGAAACATGGAAGATAAGTATAGGATGGTAACAAATATCTATGCAGTTGTTGTGAAAATAATTATTTATTAATAAGTTTATTAAACTTACAAAATGGATATACATGTAGAAGTGTAGAGAAACTTAGAAAATCGAATTTTATGTATACTTGTATTCTATTAATTGATAGTTTTAGAATACAAGTACCTATACTTAGCAAGATTAAAGATATTAAAAAAAGGAAGGGATGTAGTGTATGCATAAACGTAGTGTTGTTTGTCTCGAGCGTACACGCCATAAGTACATGCCGGAGAGAGGGGGTCAGTCGATGTCAGACCTTTGAGCCGGCAACACGTGTCGGTACGTGAACGAGCCAAATATAGCACAACGAATGCTACACTATGTATGCCAAATTTCATCGAGATCCCTTCCGCCGTTCTGGATATACCTTCAAACAAACATTCATCCATCCATCCAACTTTCCATCTAAACATTCGCATTTATAATATTAGTAAGAAGTAAGATTAAAGTCAATCGAATGTCAGCAAACTAAACTTACATCCGGAACAAAGTTAAGAAATAGAAACTTACTTTCAAAATTCAATTTCGAAATTGTTATACAATTGTTTCAAGAGAATTGAATCGAAACGGAATATTGAATTCCTGTACCTTTTTAACAGTCTGAAATTGAAATACCTTCAAAATGTAAAAATTCTTGGAAGGTGGGATACGGATAAGGCGCGCCATTCCGGAGCTCCCGGCTAACAACAATGTGCAATATCATTGTTTAAAAACTACTACAATACTCTAAATGGCATTGCTTACAATAAAACTTATACTTGAAGTTTCTTTATTCTTCCTTTAGGTTTTTTCATTCTTTTTAATCTAACGTTAGATGCGCTTGAATATAATCTATCTTATAAATGCGAAAGTTTCGATGGATGGATGAATATTTGTAAGAAGATATCTTAAGAACGGCTGTACGGATCTTGCTGATATTTGGTATTGATGAAGAACAGGAAACTGATGGTCTGGAAAAACATATAGGAAACTAATTAAGTTTTTTTTTAATTCCACCCTACCTGAGTTGCCGGTGACATACGGCTAATTTAGTATAAACTTTAAAAGTAAATTTAACATTTTGTAATTAATTAAGAAAGAAATAAAACGATGAATTTAAAAATCTCCACTTACAAAATAACCGAGATAAAATATAAAATAAGTAAACCGTTCAATTTTCAACTTAATCATAGATAATAAAGCTACAATAAAAGTAAATGGTCTCATAAAATATTTCCCAAAGAATATGGCGGGCACGGCTGGTCTTACTTAAGTACCGCACTTCCCCAAATAAAACCCTGTTCCAGGAGCCTGCGGCGTGACATATGGTGTTATTAACACGCTATCTTAGAAGCCGACACACGCTTGAACTATCGAAGAAAATTGTATTTTAATTTCACTTTTATAGCCTTAATAATAATTTAATTAAGTATTGAAAATATAAATAACCAAGTATGAAGCTATACCACTATTATGGTTGATATTTTGTCTATTTATATAGATTTATTTTTTATTAAATTTAAAAAAAACCTTTTTTTAGAAATCTTAACTTATTTCAATTTTTTTCTATTATGTATAATAATAATTATGAACTAAAAAATGTAAGTGCCATAAGCCTAATGGTTAGAGATTGATTAGTGATCTTACGATCGTGGGTTCGACCCCGTCTTTAGACGATAGCCGTGAACCATAACCATTTCCTTGAAATTATTTACAAGACACTTTTCAAAAAGTTTTCTAAATAAAAATATCTACTTATTACTGTTAATATTAGTTCCGTATTGAATTTCAATATAAAAAAATACACGAAACACGGCAATAACGTCTTTGTAAATATGTTGGGTATTTTGTGTTACAATATGCGATGCTGTGGCGAGGACGGCATTGTGGGTCAGGTGTGAGCCATCATGCGGGAACGCGCTCGATTTGTACAGCTGTGTGGTTGTATTCCTAAATATGACATTCATATCACATAATACATAGCTGCATTTGTAAGTTTTACGCAACATAAAATTGTTATGCTAATAATTAAAATGAATCTTTTCTACAACAAAAACATTTTTTTGGTAACCATAGTCCTGTAATTTATAATAACCGCTTTCTTTTAGACACGCTAAGTGTTTTATATTCTTTAGGAAATTGGTATTAATACCTAAATAAATTATACCAAAATGCTTACAGTTATATACTAGCTTTTGCCCGCGTCTCAGTCCGTGTGAAATTAAAAAAAAACTTAATTATTTGTTCTTCCAGACTATCTTCTACATATTCAAATATCTGCGAGATCCATGCAGCAGTTTTAAAGATACCTTCTAACAAACATCCATCCATCTAAACATTCTCATCTTCTTTGTTACATATATATACTCGTAAAAGAAAGTCGTGTTAGTTACACTATTTATAACTCAAAAACGGCTTTACCGATATGGCTAAAAATTGGAGAGGAGGTAGCTTAGAGCCAGGAGACGAACATAGGATTCTATTTTTTCATTTTTTTTCGAATTTATGCCTTGAAGAGCTGCTTTTTATTTATAACTTACTAATATTATAAATGCAAACGTTTAGATGGATGTGATGTGGATGGATGGATGGGTGATTGAAAATTTCTAGAACGGCTCAACGGATCTCGATTAAATTTGGCATACGTATAGAACATAGTCTGAAAGAACACATAGGCTACACTAATTCAGTTTTTTTTATATATCCACGCGGACGGTTGCGAGCGACAGCTTGTTTATAATATAAGTAAGATTGTTTTTAAAACTACTTCAATAAAACATAATAACATTAAAAACTGTTAGGAAATAAGTGATACTAATAATGAAACACTAATAATTTGTTGACTTTATATCACGATAGTCTGAAACACCGTTATCGAATAAAACTGTTGACATCATTTTTATTGATAGCATTTCACAGCAAACTCCTCAATTTGAGCATTTCGACCTGAATTAAGAGAAATTGGTTTTCGATACGAGTACATAATTAAAATAAAAAATATTTTTTTTTCGGAGCTACTGGCTGAAATGACAAAAAAGTTTTATTATCTGTTTTATAATTATGAAAGAAACATTAAATATATTTCTGGGTGAGCCTAAAATTACTACAAACACATCAACAGAAGTCAGAAGCGACGACTAAAAATATTTACCCTCATTTATGTAGGCAAAGTGGGAACGCTAAGTAAATAACACCGAAAAAGTAAATAGCTTTCAAATTTGAGGTGGCAACGAAAATAAATTATGTTTATATGCATTAAATAGGTTATTATTTACACAAAGTATACAAAGCTTTCAATAATTAATGTTTGAATAATAAAATTATATTCAACTAGTAGTTACCCGCGACTTTGTCTGCGGAATTTAAAAAATATAGCCTCTAACAACCAGGAATAATGTAGCTTCAAAGAATTTTTCAAATCAGTTCAGTAGTTCCTTCCCTTTATAATATTAGTATTAATTATTCACAAAATGTAACTTTGACATAAAAAAATAGGTAGGAATTTCTGCAATTTTAATATGATGTTTACGTTTTTTATTACGCAAGTTCAAGAAGCTATTTCATTGTTATTGAATCTAACTCGTAATCTTAAACACGGAAAAACATATGCTTTAACATAAAACCCGCGCGGAATTCTACATCTATGCCAAATTAAGCGGAATCCGTTCCGCCCGAAGATACGAGTACCTTCACAGAATAGGTACATAAAGGTCTAAATCATAAACTCGTTCATCACACTAAACTATATATTTCTCAGAAATGGTTCAGAATTTAAACGAGTCAAAGAGTCTAACATGAAAGCTGCGTGTAATTAAACTTAGTAAAATTGAGCTGAAATTAAGATTAAGTTATAGAGTTAATAAACCATTGGGGAATCTAAGTTATTAAGAGTTAAGCAACCCCGACCTGTGGCGCGTATATCTTTTAATGTAATATAATTAAAGTTATTGAAGCATGCTATCTGTGGTTGACGGCTAACTTAACTGATTACATTTGGCTTCGTAGCAAATAAACATAGCCTACTTACTTTTTTTAAATACCAATAACTTAATGCGTACGGATCTCTGATTACATGAGTGAGTATAGGGTGGGTTAGATTGTATGGGTCCACTAAACATAGCCTAGTATTCAAACCTTCCATTAAAGAAAAAATGTTCAATTTTAACAACTTAAATATATTTTCTTTGTTAACAATTCAAAACATTCTGAAAACCACAATATCTACGTTTCAAAAACTTACTATAAAAAGACTTTTATGCTTGTGATTTACTTTTTTAATGTTTAGTCATCAGTTTTCTTGTTACGATTTCATGTAATTTATAAATGTAATTATTAAACCAATTAAATTGATGACTTTATAACCGATTTATAAGATGAATATGTTTCAAATATTGTATTGGACTGAATTCCGAGAAAATACCCCAATGGATTTGACAATTTCACGGTTCTAAACTCAACATCTAATTGTGAAGGTTGAATAAATTCATTTGTTTAATAGCACATTTTAAAATTACATTTCTATTTTAAAACTAGCCACGCGACTCCGGCCGTTTTTATTCAAAATCTTGCGTCTTCATATCAATAGTGGAGCGGCCGTTGCTATCCAAAATGACAAATGAGAACCGCGTGTGTCTGAACTCGCGCAGCTAGAGGCAAAGCACAAAAAAATGATAAACAGCGTCGCAAGCTAATTCCTTATACTTAGTTCATTTCTATTGAGTTCGCAGGAGCACGAAAATGTGCTCGATTTAAGTCCCTTCATAAATTTCCGAAAGCGTTCCAAGTGCGCTGAAGATAATGGCACTTTAAAGTAAATGCAAATCGAACGATTTCCAACAGTTTAAGGTAAGTCCTAACAGTGCTTAGTATTAAAGTCAAAAGTTAACTAAAATTTACGGAAGATTCAGAAAGCAAATATCTGGTGTTCAACGTATAACTAATAAAAATAATATACCGTTAGACACAATGGCGCCGTAAACTATTCATTCACCTATTCAAGGTCATTTGTGATATAGTCTATAAAAATTTACTTATAAAGAAGAAAACTTATTTTATAGAATTCGTATTACAAAGAGTACGTAGGCAAATAATTTATATAAATGTCAAACAACAATATACATAAGTCTAAGTTGTTTTTCTTAGAATTTTCAATTTAATTATTTTAGTGTCAAACATTCCGCTTGCTTTGAGTCGCTCTTCAAGTCTCGTGACCTGGAAGAAGCGAGAGAGGCCACTTGTTTTACGCCTTAAGCAATCTAACGTTGTTTTTGTCAAACAGAAACAAATGAGTACGAACTTTTGTTTAGAAAATGTTAAGAAAAAACTATTCATGTAGTATAGGAGACCGGGGGAGGTTATTATCGTGGGGTATTACTCTGATTGGACTAAGAGTCAGTGGGTGGTCGGACCTTTACCCATCTGATAATCCGAGACATATTATTTATCAAATATTTTTGGTTAACAAACAAGAAAGACAAATTATTATAGGCATGTTTGATAATTACATAATGTTTCGTAGAAAATATGTCTCATCTGATTATCAGATGGGTGTAAGTGTACAACCCACTGGCTCTTAGACTAATCCGGGTGGATGATTAATTTTTTCAGGAATTTCAAGATTTTAATATTGTATCTGGTAAAAAAATTTAAAGAACTCACTCTACATGTTACATTAATTAAAAATATTTTTCGTTTTTGTTGCTTTATTAATTTTAGTTTATAAAGGCGGATAGGAATTACTTGGTTCGAAGCGTCAATAGCCTAATGGTTAAGGGTACGGATTTCCGATCACGAGTTCGCGGGTTCGACTATTGTCGTAAACCATATCCTAGCACAAGCGTAGAGCTTAGTTGGAATGGTAAAAGAAATATAAGTAAATTTACATACAAATTTAAATAAAAATATATAGAATATTATAAGTATACATAATTTTAAATCTACACAGTATTTCTAATACGTCGTATAATTTGTTACTTTAAATTAATGAGACCAATAAAAAGGTTATTGGGTTAGTTGGGCCGATGTTTGCTTTCCCATCGACTTGAGAATGCTTCCCTAATCCAATTTATTTGGAGCCGTTGTTAATTTATATTGTAGAAGAGGTTTATTGAGGTCAATAAAACATTTCAAAAAATAGTAAAAAAACATAATAAATATATTAAAAAAGTATTTAAATGAGACTGATATGGATGACGATGTTTTTGTATGAGTTTGTGTGTATGATCTTTGCGAGACAAGATTTTAATTCTAAAACTTTGAATTGAAACTCATTAGTTACAAGATTGATTAAGCCACGCCTCTTTAAGCACGAAACAAGACAGAGTTAAAAGCTTTGATCCTTCAACGGATGCTTCATTAAAACCTTCAAGTCAAAATTAAGGATATTTATTTGAAGTGAGATTGACTCAGTTTTACAAATACTAGAGATCGCCCACGACTCCGTCCGCGCAGAATAAAAAAAACATAGTTGCCTAAGTGTTCTTCCAGACTATGTTCTATGTGTATGCCAAATTTCATCGAGATCCATTTAACCGATCTGGAGATACCTTCAAACAAACATCCATTAATCCATCCATCCGAGGAAACATTCGCATCTAATATTAGTAAAATTATTTCGTCATTGTGTATTTATATTTAATATATGAAGTTAGATAAAATTTTGATCCAAAATCGGATTGACTTTGCCAGCGTTTCACGTCCGATTATGACTTAGAAGCCTTGAAAAATAGAGAATAGGCTAACGCTTTCTATCTTTCTGCTGTATTGTCACTTAACATCAACATACTCTTATGCCTAGTTACATTACAAAACTAGCAGTCGCCCGCGACTTCGTCAGCGCGAAAAGGAAAGCAAACGCTTATAATATGCTCACGTGAATCAACTACCTTCCCGTCGAAGTCCCGTCAAAATCGGTCCAGCCCTTCTGGAGATTATCCGGAACAAACGCGGCCTTGCGGACAAACAGACAGAGAGGAACACATTTTTTTTTTGGAAATTTATTATTCGTCATCAGCTACGCAAAAAACACAATGTACTTGAAATATATATTTTTTTATATTAAATACATACACTCAAATTTTATTTATATGTATATATGACGCTGGAGTCGTCATATTGGCTTGTATGCTAATTTTATTTTTATTATCAACTTAAAGAACAACGAAAATTTTCCATTTCAAACGGCCTGACTTACCGCATTTAATTTAAACGAAACAAAAGGAAACAACAATATTATCAAGGATTTGAAGAGGTCTCTGAGTAAGATTAAGTTTAATCTATTTTAGCTCTCTTTGTACCATTAACTGTGATTCGCTGAAAATCTTGTAATTTCGTTTATTGTATTTTTTAATCGCTAAAATTTTCCGTTATTATCTGCGTTTAGTATAAAACCTTTATATAAAAGATCCAGAAACAAACTCTCAATTGAATAAACAATACGAGAACTTTATCCTAATTTTTCAGTGTAGAATAATTTGTGCACAAACATATTTTCTTCTCTTTCAAACTCATTGATAAAAGTGAGATAACAACGTAATTTTATACACCTTTTTCATCAGTGTGAACCCCAATTGTAAACTATTGTTAAACAATTTTTATTTCATCAATTTATACAGATTATCTTAACAAGTCTTGTAACAGGATAGTATTACGTGCTTAAGACACCGCAAAAGTTCGTAACATGTTTCGTGACATTATATTTTGGTCTTAACGTCACGTTCAATGAAATTAATAAACAATTGTAACAAAGATTCATCAGGGACCTAATCACCCTTAACTTAGGGTAGACTTCGAGCCTAAGTGGGGACGCATAGTGAGCTGATGATGAATAAGGATTCATACCAAAATTATTTGAAGTCTTAAACTTCAATTGTTTTCTGTAATTATTTTTAATTACTGAAAACAATTAAATTTTAAGACGAAGGTTTTATTTAGTTTTGCCATGATAACGTCTTCAGAATGACTCATTAGTCACCTACGCTTCATCTGAGCGTGCATGCGAGAGCACGTTCGGCTTGTGAAGCATCTATCTCCCTTCCACTTGCACCATTCTTATGATGTAATCACGTAAAATTATCGTCCAAAATTTGAGGTTCAGGCTAAGCGCCATATGCGCTCGGCCACCTCAAGTCCGGTAAAGCTGTAAATGCTTCTTCGAGGCAAACAGTGACTACTCAGTCACAAAAAAAAATATCGTCCAAAAACTGATTTTACAATCTTTTTTTCATTAATAAAAATATAACATTACGTAATATACATCACAATATTTTTTTTAATAAAATATTAGCAGATTTTTGTGTAAATTTAATAATATTTCTTTAACCATTCCTACTAAGCTCTAGGCTTGTGCTAGGATATGGTTTACGACAATAGTCGAATGGCGGGATTCGAACCCCCGACTTCGTGATCGGAAATCCGTATCCTTAACCATTAAGCTATTGACGCTAATATGATTAGATATATTATTATATTCTAGTAAAAGTTCTATTAAAGAACCAAATAAATAAGACCTTTTTAAATTTTGAAAACAAACTGTGAATAAAATGTAACAGGCCCACACAATTCTAAGCTAACTAAATTCATAAACTTTCATGATATAATACATTATTAACTAATTAAAAATATTAATTAGTTTCAAAGAATAATTATTGAAATGGCTACTTTGTGTATTATTTGTTAGGCTAAATAATCGCTCGGACAAAGAGTATTTGCTCTTAATAAAAGCATTTTATGGGATCGAGTAAAGGACAAAGCAATACAAAGATAAAGCGGAAAGCTTTGTCTTTGTTAATTAGATACACGCATTCATTAAATAAAAAGGTACTGTAATAATTTATCACAAAATATTGTACATGTTTTGTATTGTAATGTTACAGTTAGAGTTCAAAAAAAAAAAAACAAATTATTAAAGGTAATGTTCAATTTAATCTCGATAAACAAACCTTTTTAGTACAATAAACAAGTTAATACTAAATTGTCCATATTTGTTTATGTAATGCATTTACCAAAGTATTTTTAATAAAATATAAATTTAACATTTAACTTTGAAATTTTTATTTTTTTTATTTAAGATAAAATCGTATTTTGTGTTAAGATATTATTCATGACGACAGTTGTATGGTGGATTAAAACCCACAACTACTTTACCATTAAACTGTTGGTGTCTGTAATTTATCTCAATTTGATCTAACAAATATAGCTAATTTATTTAATATATTATATTATATTATATTATATTATATTATATTATATTATATTATATTATATTATATTATATTATATTATATTATATTATATTATATTATATTATATTATATTATATTATATATTATATTATATTATATTATATTATATTATATTATATTATATTATATTATATTATATTATATTATATTATATTATATTATATTATATTATATTATATTATATTATATTATATTATATTATATTATATCTATAAAGGTGAATGGATTTATGTTTGCTTGAAGGTATCTCTAGAACGGCTGCATAGATTTCTCTGAATAAATGAATTTGGCATAGATGTAGAACATAGTTTGGTAGAAGCCATAGGCTAATAATTAAGTTTTAAAGCCGCGCGGACGGAGTCGCGGGCGACACCTAGTTAATCTATAAAATTAGTGTTCAATTTAAATTAAAATCTTGTTTTGCAGTAAGATGCAGTTAAAGTTGAATACAAAGTTAATACTTGTAACGAGTGAGTGCATCCCGCCTCCCAACGCCCCCGCAACCAACGCCCGGGGCAATACAGAAACTTTGGATGACTTCCAAGCATTTCTTTGATTGCCCGCCTTAAGCAATTTAAATTCACATCATACGTACTCCTGGAAATATTACATATGAACACATCATACAACTTTATTTAATACCTTTCCAGTTAAAACTCAAAGGTTTTTTTTAAATAGTTGGACATTTTTTTTAATAAATTGTACATTATTTTTTTTATTTCTTCTTCACGTTTCATTTTCATAGTCAGAATCATCTGTTAGTAAAGCACTCCCTAAGTGTATATTTTTCACTTAAAATCTACATTAAGGGTCTTAAGTGATTAATTATCGTATTTGAGTGCAGTAATAGCGAAGGAATTGGTCCTTTAACGGACCCTCAACGTAAGAATACTAGTGTAGTGAATGCTAAAAAACCCTTAAAATCTTAAATGTTATAAATTACTTAATTCCGTTCCGTTTTATTTCAAGTGTATCAAAACTAGTATTTTTTTTTATATCATAAGGTGACAAACGAGCGAGCGGCCACCTGAAATCGCTGAAATAGCGAAGTGACCGTTGCCCATAGACATACGCAATTGCATAAGCGTATAATTCGACAAAGGAGAGGATGCATAGAAGGAAAATATTTTTCCCTTCCATGCATCCTCTCATCCGGAAAGTCGACTTCCACTTCCAATCCTTTCCCTTCGAGAAAAAAAGGTTGGGAAGGGAAAGAGGACTAGGCCTCCAGGACGCACACTCATCAGACTGTACGCGGAATTGCTTCCACTAGACGCCTGTCTTCTGTGTGGTCGTGGTATTTCACTGGTCGAGCCGGGTCAATTCGTGCGAAGATGTTAAAGCGGGCTCTACCATTACCAAAATTACTTTGTTCAGTGTTTTTGACAGTATAGTGATAATCTTACTAATTGTCAGGAGCCAAGTACACTTTCAGCTTCCAGTGTTAATGTACGATGTAGTTCTTACATCAAGACTTCTCCGCTAGGATTTATAATATTTTTAGCTTGCTTCAAAAAGAATTCGTCGTTAAGTTTTTTTTATGTGCGTCACCGCGTAACTCCGCCCCTGGTCTTTTTTTTTGTTTGATAGGTTTTGCTTGCAGGTGGTTCCCATTTTTTTATTACTTTTAGAATAGTACGGTTAATTAGGTTTTAATTTGATTTAGTTTTTTTTTCATATAATTTTGATCGTTTCATAATTCGAACTACAACTTTATATTTTTAAATAGCTTTTTTAGGTCTATTATTGTATATAATTTTATACGTTTCATAATTATGAAAAAGCGATTATATTATTATTATATTCTCTCCAATTCAACAAGAACAATGTAAAGTAATGAAAACTTAACGATTTTTTTTCTACCATTGTCCGAAGCAGGAATCCACGAATTTTATTTTGCGAATAAACATTCTTGTCTCGTAGACGAGTAGCCTTAAATGAACGTTAATTTTGAATAAACAAGCAGCAGACAGCGGGAATTAATAAGCACCGGCCACTGTTTTTATTATCTATGTACAGACGAATGTGTTGTGGACAGATTTTAAACTTCCAAATTAAAAACATTCTCTTTGTAATAACGAAACGCGATGGCCATTGTTTATTTGTCGAGGACTTTCCATATTCATGTAATAGATTAATTAAAAAGAAAGTTTTTGTTCGAAATTTAAAAACAAATATAAAACTGGCTGGAGCATCTGAATTAAATTTATTGTTCTTTTTATAAAAACAGATAGAAGACTCTTTAGTTAAGTACCAACATAATATTTAAACTAGGAACACATTATGAGAAACGGTAATATCTGCCTTTCTCTGTGAAGATAAGTTTATTTGTTATAAAAAAAAACAAAGCTTAGCTACGCGTTGTTGAACATTAGAAAAACTATGCAGTCAATGGAGCGGTGGAGTATTGAGACGAAACACAATATTCAGTTTCTTTTGTTATATTTTCCTTAAGTATTGGACAAAGCAATTTCGTTTATTTATTTCTTTCACGTTGTTCTCGCCTTTAGGTATGTATCTAAAACTTTATACGCATACTATTATTTAAAAAAAATAGTCTATATGTTCTCCCACACTACATTCTACATCTAAGCCAAATTTCAGCGGGATCTACGAAGCTGGTCTGGAGGCATCTTCTTACAAACATCCATCCATCGCAACATTCACATTTATAATATAAGTATAATTTATTTCTATTTATTTATTTATTTCAAAATCCTAACAGTATTGTTTTATTTATTAGTTTATTAAAGGTATTAGATCTTAAGAGGAGATATTTCACTTTACAGTATCATCTTATCAT
>NW_013531704.1:8745865-8780914 GCF_000836235.2 Papilio xuthus | reverse complement strand
AAGTGCGGTCTCCGCTAATGTTCTGCACCTGCTCTCTTAATGTACATGCCTTTCTATCCGCAAAAACAGAAAATGCACTTAGTATATAATAGAAATAAAAAATATTTATGCCTTTTGATGTCTTAACTTTAATATTTTTCTACTGAAAGTAAAAATTAGATAAATTACTACAATCATTCCCTCTAAGTTCGATTCATTGTCACATCTAGTGAATATTCGCAAGCCACATCCAGTTGTCGAGATAATTATAGATAAATTGAGATGTTGAACATTGGCTAAGGAATTGTGACTGAATAATCGTAGGTTTAATAAAATAACTAAAAAATTTTTGCGACCCAATTACTATATTGTTTTTTTTTTATTTATATTTTACAAAGGAAAAAAATTGACAAGGAATTACTATTTTTAAAAATATAAAAACTCCACGGAAATATCCAGTTCTGTGGTTTCCATTATTTTAGTAAACTAAGAGAGGCACAGATTAACTAAATTAAAGACAATTTTCTTTTCTTGCTTGTATTTATTTTGTGAGAATTCTCAATTGTAAACTAAACATAAAAGAATGACAAAATAAATATTACAATGTAAATATTATTATGTGAGAAGTGAGCTGTCAACGCTAGAGTGTACTTAGGTGTAAAGACTAAAGTAAATATCGTTTCAGACATGTTAGCAATATAAGCCATTATCGCAAGTGTCGATGCTCTTCCCTGCACTAGCTTATTTTGCACTTTCCTGTATTTTTATAGCGTCAGTGGCTCAGGGGTTAAAGCACTTGACTTGCAATCATTGCAATCTGCAAGTCCTATGTTCGAATCTCGGTATGTTTTTCAATTTACATATGTACATTTATCCGACGTTCTTACGGTGAAGAAAACATGATGCAACCTGCATCTGAAAAGAGATTCAAAGATATGTGTGAAGTCAACCACCCCGTACTCGATAGCATGGTTGGCTATGGCCTAGTCACTCCAGAATAAGGGTAGTGTTGTGTGGTGTGCATTCAGTGGAAACATTTGACCTACGATGATCTTTTTTTATTATAATAATTTTTAAACAGATAAAAAAAGGTTTGACTTTACGTAATCATACAACTAAAATGTAGTTTAAGTATCAAAAAATGAAATATAAATTTGCACAATTATAACGCCAGATGACTACTGTAATTGTGGTTTTAATGATCTTTCGATCTAGCGCGTAAATATTGCCCACCTTTAGCGTAATACTTGATAATTTAAACCAAAAAACATACTTGTATAAGAAATTTTACTAACAAACTGCCAGATTGTTTCATTCTATCTGCAAAGGCACATAATCGCATAATATAAATTGTTTCGTACCCTCAAATGCCCTATTTTAATATGGCTTACAAAGGATTTAACCGGACGCCATGGCGCTGCCGTGCTAGATGAATCTAATGCAATATTTCTTGCAGCGACCGAACTAACCTCACAAAGGCCGTGCAAACAGCTCTTCATATTAGACAAATAACAAAGGAAGGATTATGTTAGAGGTTGTAATGAGTTGACGGCATATAGGTCAACAATAGACTCGAACCCACCCCTAGTTGTGTAGGCCTTAGTCAAACACGCCTAGCACATTAAACTGTACTGTCTGATTGACTTTGCAGACATCGTACTAATATTATAAACGCGAATGTTTAGATGGATGGATGGATGTTTGTTTGAAAGTATCTCCAGAACGGCTTCATGGATCTCGCTGTAATTTGGCATAGATGTCGAATATAGTCTGGAAGAACACATAGGCTACTAAATAAGATGTTTACGGCAGCTAATATTTTAATATCTTCTTGAATCTTTACATATTAATAAAATTGGAGTTTATGTATTCTTTAAAGTGTAGACCATCTGTTTGTATGTCGGTCGGCTAGGCTTTTGTTCCGGGTAATTTACGAAACGGCCGGACCAATTTTGACGAGACTTGAAGATGTTTTAGAGTACTGTTTCTTTATAAATTCTGCACAGACGAAGTCGTGGGCGAGCGCTAGTTTGTAATAACAGTTCTTATTGATCAAGTTATAAAATTTTTCCTGTTTTTATTTCTGTGTTTTCATTAGTTTCCTGTTAAAGTAATATTAAACAAATATTGACTATATTTCAGGGTTTTTATTTTTTAATTTATGCTGAAAAATATAACAAATACTAAGACTGAATAATAAACGTTAAGTTAATCCCGCTCAGTTTGCATCAACCTCAAAACTTTCTCTTTATTTAACTAAGATAAATATATTACTTGATTCTGCGGTATTTCATAATTTCAACTTCCCCAACGCTAATTAAAAACAAATTTAATTCTCCAAGAATTTTGTGTTAAAGCCTTATCATAAAATATGCTTCGCTACATTAATATCTTCTATATAAAATTCTTGACACAATGTTAGTTACTATACTCCTTTAAAACGGGTTGACCGATTACTATGAAATTTTATATACATATTCAAATCTGATAATCGGCTACTATTTTTTAATTCCGCGGACGGAGTCAAGGGCGATAGCTAGTTTTTATATAATCTTGAAAATCATTATTCAATATATTGTATGCAATTTTTATTATAAAATCGATAACAATTTGATTATTAATTTCGAGTACAATTATCATTTAAGAAATTAATTCATATTTTATATGATTGGAAATTAATTTCATAGTATTTGGATACCGCAAAATTAATAACGCTGCGGTTAAACATGATATTATCTACTTTGAAATAAATTCATTATGAAAAAATGTTCAACTAGTCATTTCACTTGTCATTAAAGTTTGGGTTACATAACGATAGATGGCGTTGTATCACAATGTAACTATCGTGAATCACGATTTAGTCTTTTTTAATATTAAAACAATTAAAACTTTAAAAATTAATTAAATGACTTAGTATAATAAAATGCATTTTATTCTTGTATTTCTTTTAATATATGTAAATTTTATATTTAAAACAAATAAGTTATATTTCGTTTTTCATTTTGAATAAAAAGCAAAGCTGACTGGAAAGGCGCGTTGGTAAATTATCAAATTTATAATACTTTAAATAATTCGATGTGGGCTTTTTATGCCTAAATTGTAATTATGTTATGTACCCAATTTCACTTTTACGTGAAGTACCCTCAAGATAAAGCCGCAGGGTCAAAGAGGACATGTAACTTAATTTCGCCGATGTGGCACCCCAAGTATCGATCCTACTTCAAGTGGCGTGTAACTAAGTTACACGTTTCTTTTAAAAGACATTTGCTCCTTAGGGATCGTTAAGGAGCGATATATTTTGTTTGCGAAAATTTCTTGTCAAGTTCAACATAACATTTCTTTTTTATAAAATATCATATCATTTAACCCTTCTGGGTAATATTAACTATAATGACGCCTAAAGTTAGACATTATAGAACAGATTAATAAGTTTACGTTAATAACAAAACTTAAACAAAGGTAGAGCTAGATAGAGCTGCTCTATTTTCGCGTTATGGTACAACAACAGTTGACAAAGGTAGATAATTGCACAAATGGATCGACGTAAGCACGAAAATATTAAAAATTCACGAAATGCGAGCGTTAACTGAGATTTACAAGCGAGATACACTTTTTTCCACTACTCTTGGTTACAAACGAGATTTTAAATGTCAACCAGAACTAAGATAAAAGGACGCGAAATATATTTAATACGTAAAGCAAACGATTTATGATTCCTGCCGCTGAGTTCCGTCTTCGGAAGACACGACACTCCGCCAGGTTCCATGCACAAAAACTGGATGTCCGGTAACGCATCTGCGGTTCCTCTGGTGTTGCAGATGTCCATGGGTGTCGTTGATCACCTTAGTGTTCCCGCCGCTCGCTTGCCCCCTTCTCTTATAAAAACAAAAAAAAATATCCCTTTTTTAGGAAAATTGCTCGAACAAATGAACAAGAAATTGTGCAATATCATTTTTTTAGTCGACCGTCGTTATCAATTCGTCTGTATGTTTGTTATGTGTGTTACCGCGTAACTCCGCCCCTGGTGCTCCGATTTTGATTTTTTTTTAACCTACAGTCGATTTTCAATCAATAGGTAAACACTAGTAGACTAGAATTAGCTTACACTCACTAAGTCATTAACAACGATTTTTTGATACTAAGTAAGATTCATAAAAGAAACATTCATTATTCACACCGATCATTATTTTTCACATGTAGTAGAGTTGAGATTGGTCGTCATTGTGTTACAATGACAAAAGAAAGCAATCTCACGAGCTCGCGTCAAGTAATGTTGTGTAGACCGCGATGTTTTTCTCCCACGGGAACAGGGATGGATTGAAATAACGCGAACGTTTCCTGCGGCCATTGTCCGCGGAATGGGAATTCGGATTCACATATGTTTTTCACGTAGTACGCTTATAATCTCTCGTTTCGTAATCGTTCTCCGTACGTATTTTCACATAAACGCTCTTGCTTGCTCATATTTTTTAATCTGTAATAATAACCACTTACAGTTTCGTTACTAAATTTTTTAAGCTCTATCTAAAATAGTCTTTTTATAGTTTCGTCTGTTTTTGTGCTTTTTTTTATTTTAGAGTTTTCTCGTAAATTCGCCAATACAAAGTATAGGATTCTTTATATGAATCCGTTGACGCTATAGCGATATGTTCTTAATTTCTTGCAATTTTAAAGTAGAGTCTTTTATGATGTATAAACCGAATGGGTATTATATAAAACGGCCTTTTAATATCACTAATGGAAGAGGAAGGAAAAGCAGAAAGCCTTTTTCGTGTTATCCAAATGTTTGTGTAATTTTGTACTGTTTAATCCGAGAAAATTTTTATGTTTTCATTTAATTTTTTAAAAATCCAAATAAACATTTTAGCTAAATTAATTAAATAGAGTAGTTTAAATCATTGACTTTGATAAATTTAATACCTAAGTATTGAATCGAGTTACTATTAATTATTTTTGACACCAAGAACTACATAGAAAATAGTATATTTTGAAATAATTGCATCTTATCGATTTTATAAAAAGGTATTCTTAATGTAAAAGATACATCATAAAAATCTGAAGGAAAGCGACAATTTAATAAAATTTCATATCAGTTAAATTACCAAACTAAAAGACTGATTGAGAGTAAAATAACAAAAAGATAAAATAATTAAAAACCTTATCTTTGGCGCTTAATGAAAAGCAAATTAAGATAAATGTATTTAAATTACATTGTTTCGAACATTAGCAATTGTCCAAGTTGCGATATTCACTCCATACCATTTGTGCTCGTAAATCTTCATAAAACGTACCTTATGATAATTTCACATAAGGGCAGAATAGTAAGGCAGAGCAGTAGACAAGTACTGTGATTGTTTGGACACACGTCAGTACAGTCACACTACGTTGTGTGTATCCTCAACAGCAGTACTGTTCTGTCTCACTACTACCCTCGTGTGAAAGTGCTGCAACACATAATGTTACCACTCTAAACTTTAACAGCACTATGTAAAGTTTCATTTGTTTAACAATCGTCTAGTTTTATATCGTTATGAAATGTCGAAACATAATTGTGTAACAAACTGCTAACTCTCAAAAGGGTTTATAGCGTATTAAAATATTTTGTTGGGATAATAATGTTATTGCTTAATGTTAACAAAACTCAAAACAACTATGAGATTGGTTTTAGGCTAGGAACACACGAGCGACCAGCGTGGAGGCGCGACTGGCGGAGTGGGGCGATATAATCAAATAAACAGCACAAAACAGCTTAACGTACCAAACAGGAGAGGAGTGCTTACATTGCTCCGCTCCGCCCGTCACGTCGCTCCGCTTCCCACTATTTCCGTGCCCGCTGCCTAATGTTTGTGGTTCTCTCTTTGCGATGTTGGTAAGGGTTTGACGTATCAAAGTATAAAATTAAAGGTACGAGATAAAAGTGATTTTCTAAAGGTCTTTTTAAAGATAATAATAAGAATACTTAGTAATACTTAGCTAATAAAGAAAACTTTTATAACATCCAGTACATAAACACAATGGTGAATAAATGTTTTAACAATTGCTGATTTGTTATCTTATTGTCAAAATGAAATACAAAAATATTCTTTATATAATATTTTAACAATGTATAGAATTCAGAATTTCAGTAGAGTTTTTTTTAATAGCTATTATGTAAATTTGTCCATGTATATTTTCCATTAAGGGCGCTACATAACTTCGTGGAACATCGTTTGCTTAAGTCATATCAAGTAAATGTTCCCGCTAAGTGTTAATACATTTTTAATGAAAATTCTCTCCTTATACTTAATATTCCAAAAAGTCGGAATTTTTACCCTGAACAGTTCATGTTAAGATGATTTGAACATTATAAATGCGAGGTTTTTTTTTATACAAAAGGATAAGTAAGATTTAGATTGCAGGAGGTCACAATAGGGCAGAAATTTATGATAATACTAGCTGCGGCCCGCGACTCCGTATGCGCGTAATTAAAAAAAAACTTTATAACTAGCCTATGTGTTCTATCAGACTATGTTCTATATCTGTGCGTAATTGTGCGTGTAAATTTCTTCAAGATCCGTTGAGCCGTGCCATGCCTTCTAATAAACAGCCATCCATTTAAACTTTCGCATTTATAATATAAGTAAGAAGTAAGATAGTGTTCATATAATGTTTATTCTAACTCAAGATATGTAAAAAAAACGTAACTAATGAAGGCGGGCATACTGACTGACATGATTTATATTTTCATGAGAAATGTTCTTATAAGTTCATTCGATCTTGATTCGAATTCATCATTCAACAAATTGGTTATAATTAAACTTGATATTGATAAATAGATTTGTTTAATTCATAATTATTTTATTGAATTTTTAAATGGTTCATCTATTAAATTATGTATAAATTCAAATATTCCATTTATTTGTCAATGAATCGTAAATCAATCGAAGGTTAGGCAAGAGGTTTGAATATTCGTGGAGATGCGATCTCCGACTAATGCATTTCAATTGCTATTCTATATTCATGAGGAGAGTTTATCAAAATAATATATTTCCAAAAGCGCGTAATTCAAGCGTTCATTCAAAGTTATTAGCTCACGCGAAACGAAAAATATTTATCTTATTTATTTAATATAAACTTTTTAAAACTTTATGTAAGTTAAGTAATATATAAATTAATTTAATAATAATAACAATTTTATTTTAAACCACAATTATATGTTCATAATTTTGATTTTTTTTATACGAGAAGTAGGCAAAGTGTTCGGAAGGGGGTGAGAACACTGAGGTGATCGACGACACACATGGACATCCGCAGAGGAATTTCAGACTCGTTAATTTTGTTAGTATGACCCTTTATAACTATGTTTGTAACTATTTAATATTTAATTTAATGCTATCCGAGTATTTTTATATTTAAAACTAGATTATTAAGTAAATAGAAACAATTTTATTATAAATGGGCGATTTAGCGATGAAGGTAACGAAAGTATTATCATTTTTTTATCAATGCTAGTTTGTAATTTTAAACCTATATTAGTTTATTTAATTAAAAATCTAGTTTATTTAAATATATCTTTAGGATTTTTACAGAGGGATAAACTAGAAACTATCTTAAGCTGGAAGAAATCCAAAGAATAAAGAAATGTACAGAGCGAGTGCAGTCGACACATGCTTCCGTTACTTTTAATTTATTTCACCTACAAACTTAACACATTTATTTTATTTACATCCTCTATAACTTAAAAAACTTAATACTTTCTTGTATGTCATATGATTATTATATAATAACATTATCTGAACCAAAGTTATACAGATTAAATATTTGTTATTTGCAACTTATAAACTCAAAAATTATTGGACCGATATCAAGTATTCTTTTAGCTACTAAACTTCTAGTCAGTTTAAATATTTATAAAAAAAATGGAACCATCAAAAAAAATCAAAATCGGAGCACAAGGGGCGGAGTTACGAGGTAACATACAAAAAAAGGCGAATTGATAACCTCCTTCTTTTTAAGTCGGCTTAAAATGCTACATTATTCTTAATATCGTTATTAAAAAATACTTGTCCTAAGCTAAGCAGGAACAGGAATAATAAAAATTTTCGTCTTCATATTTTAAATTTAATTAACCCCCAAACCCTTTAAATTAACCCTATAAAAATCTAAGGAGAAAAATCCTGGCCAATATATTTTCCATTGGCTACCCCCATCAGTAAAAAATTACATTTTATTGATTATATTAGAGAATTTGTGGACGAAAAAGTTTTCGTAGCAGAAAATTTGTAATTCAATTCATTATATTAAAATAAGGTTAAAAACGGCCAAGCAATTTCCACGCTTTCGAAATCAATATCGGACTTTTGAGTAAAGAAACTGTTAAAAAACATATCGAAGTTTTTACGTGTGTATTACTTTTAGTTTAACGTTTATTTATCTAAAACTTGTGAAGTAATATTTTGTTTTATTTAAATTTATAATATTTTCATTTAATATCGAGTGAACAATAACATGACGCCGTGACACATAGGGGTAGGCGAAAGTAGTAGCACAAACACATCTTTTCTGATTTGACATTTTATGCAAAAACAAAATTTACAATGAACAAACTAAAAAAAATAGAAGGAAAACGAGAAAAAACTCTTTGTTACCAAGATAACACAACGTAGTAAAAATCCAATGACAAAGCGTCCCTTTTATTATTTGTGACGTAAGGAGCCGACTGGAAAACCCTGCCCTCTAATAAGAAGTCATTGCTTTTGTGTATTACTATAAGAACAAGACACAACTCGATTCTAACTCGAAAATATAATGTACCTTGTTTTATTTTTTTATATTATAAGGTGGCAAACGAGCAAGCGGCCACAAATCGTTGAAATTGCAAAGCGACCACTGCCCATAGACATTAGCAATTTCAGATGCGTTAGCTTTAATCGTCGGAGGAGGAGACGCTCAGAAAGATAATATTAACCTTCTACGCATCTCCTCCTCCATCAAACTTTAAAAAAAAAAATTAAAAATAACATTTTTAAAAGTAATTAAATTGTACGCGAACTTGTAGTAACGGAATATCAGTGACAACTCCACGGGGAGAATCTGTAATCGGGTTTGTCTATTATCCCCCTCCCTCCCCCTCGCCCCACTTCCCCCGCCGCTCGCCCGCCGCGTCCCAAATGCGCAGGGTAACCGAATACTTTGAATTTTATCTTTAAATCAGGAACAGATGTCAATGGGACGGCGATTTCTTTATCAGCCCATTCCCTCATAACGTGATTTTATAGCTCGCAATTTATTTCCTCAATCTCATTCTTTTTAGTCTGTTGATTTTATAAATCTCTATAATAATTTTTAATGATTATATTATTTCACGACACTTATAAACGTTAAATAGTCGCTTAGGGTTATGGACACCACTGAATTGGCCATGACCCTGAGTGTCAATCTTAAACCGAAGACTACAAATATAGTACAACCCTACATTGTATACTGCCAAATATAACTTTCCGTTTCTTACGCATAATAAAAGCATATTAAAATTAATATAGTATCTTAAGTTTTCGTATATACGTTGCATTGATTCAAAGGACCTTCGTGCCATTTGCGAGCACATTACAGGCTTAATTCAACGCTATTGTCGTGTGACAGGCAATCCCTTATTGTCAATCATTAGTAGGCTAGTTGCCATGTGCAGGATTGATCGATGGGCGCATGTAATCGAAACTTAAATATAATTCTGATATGTTTATCGAAGTAAAAGCTGGCTTATATTGTATTTGATTGAAATATACTTTCATTTGGGACCGATTTTAGTCTGATTGATCTATTCTATTCATATAGAATACTAGCTGTCGCCCGCGACTCCGTTTGCGCTGAGTTGAAAAAACTAATATTTGCCTATATGTTCTTCTAGACTATGTTCTACATAAGTAACAAATTTCAGCTAGATTTATTCAGCCGTTTTGAAAATATCTTCTAATAAATGGATTGATTATACATCCAAACATTCGCATTTATATTATTGGTATGATTAACTTAAAGATATGAACGAATTAGAATCGACAACCAATTGTACAGCTTAATATTGCTAAAGTCCTTATAACCTTGAAAAAATAAATGAAAGTGAACTGTGAATAAAATAGTAGACTACATTTAATGCGGTTTAAATGCTGAAGATAATTTTGATATTATTAATTTTAAAAATAAAATAAGCTAGTCTTGTAAACTTAATGCCCTTAATATTGGCGTCGACCCAATACTGGGGTAGTTTTGGTGTTGATGTGGGATATAAATAATGTCAAATTGTTTTTTAAATGAAATTCAGAACGCAAATTGTCTCTTATAACTCACACGGTGGCATATTACCAATATTCATACTAAAATTATAATTTATAATACATTTATTCGTTCTAGAATAAGAACTAGGATCTTTTATTTAACAAAACCTGATTAACATAAGGTTAAAAGATATCAAAATAATTTTTCATGTTCATGTTTATATCACCCTGTATCATGATATGTCTGTTAAACCAGCCGCTCATTTACGTCCACTATAAAGTTTTATAGTCTGTGCCGTGCAGTATTATTCGCTCTATCACAGCACTGTTCATTGCTAAGCATTGGATTGCTGCCAATCAAGTTCTCATTTAAATGTATGGAGCTGGAAAAGAATGACCAATGGGTGTCACTTTTATAATGAGTTTATGACGTTAAACGCACAGCTTAAGGCAGACGGCAATAACAACTTTAAGCATTTTAGTGGCGACTTTAAGAATTAAATTTAATAAATTCAATAAATTAAGTATAATTTTATAAAAAAAAATTGCTAAAATAATAGATTACTTTTTTTAAACAAAAATAAGAAATTTACTCAAGATTTAATGTTTGCAGGACTAAGGAATACAGTCTTTTGGGATATTAATAACTTTTGCTTTGGAATTAATAAAGATGTTCTTGTCCTAAGAGATGGATTTCTTTTACATTTACTTAATAAAAATCTAACGAATATATTTCGTGCATAGCTATAGGTTGTTATATGTAACCTTTAAAGTACGCGACCCTTGGCCCGGACGCACCGCACGCACGGCCCGCAATGGATTTTAGTTTCTATTATATGATTTTACATAGCGATGCGTCCAATCTCCGCGCCGCGCCGACCGGGTGTGCGGTGCGTCCGAGGCGAGCCAATGGACGCGTATCTTTAAAGATTGTTGGTATTCTTCGCAGAAATATGATAGCTGTTGTCACAGGGATTATTCCATCTTTATTTTTTTCATTTAATGAATTTTAAAAATATAAATAACGTATTAACATTATATTCAATAAATAAGTTATCTTATTACTTAGTTTATGGTCGGTTAATTGTGCGATTTAGTAGAAAGCCACGCGTTGTTTATGGTTGAAGTTAAAACAGATTTTAAGTACTCCTCGTAGCTAATCCCGTTGTCAAGTGAAGGCTTCAATTCACTCGGATGTACAAAGTTCAACAGTTATTTAACAATCTAACCGCTTTCAAGTTGCAAAGTTTATAAACGGTGTTTGGTGTCGTATTATTTAAGTTATTGTACTACGACTTTAGAGAGTTTTGTTGCATTTGTAAAGTCACTGTGTATTTAGTAGTTTTTTCGTTCAAATTATAAGGATACTGTTCACACAAAATTAGACTAATTAAACAATAAAAACATCATACTAATATTGTAAATGCGAATATTTAGATGGATGGATGGATGTTTGTTTGAAGGTATCTCCAAGGCAGCTAAACGGACCTCCACGAAAATTGGTAAAAATATAGAACATAGTCTGGAAGAATGCAAAGGCTATTTTTTTAATTCCCCGTGAACTAAGTCGCAGACAACAGCTAGTTTATTTATTTGAAAGTCTAAAATAACTCATACGTACTACTTTAAATAACATATTAATTTTGCCTCAATTTTTGGAGCAATTTGTCAAATAAATTTCCATAATCTGAATGTCGTTGTTATAACAACGGGACCTATTTGCAGCGACTTGCAAATAAAATGTCTACGAACTGAGATTGGGATCGGGCGATACTCCGCGACCCCACGAACATTTCTTTTTTATGACATACAATTCGCACGCGACGGACACTGGTTATTATTAGAATTTATGCACGTAGATTTAGATTTACATATTATACAAGTTATTTTAAAATAACACAGACCAATATAAAATATTTTTAAATATCCTAGTATGATTTTTTTAAGCAAGTATTATACCATTTTGGAATTGTAATAAAATCACCTATCTTTTTAAGTTACACGCCGGAGTTGCATAGTACTTTTTTTTCAGTACACTTGGAGGAAGTTGATTGAAATCGTAATTACTTAGTTCTTGACTGGACAAGAACTTAATTATCTTTAAAATCTTTGTTAGTTGTATTGTTTTTTTTACTTCATATTGATAAAGGGTTATTGACGATAACATAATAGCTTTTTTTTTAAATATAGCAATATTTGTAGGTCATTGGTTACAAAATTGCCCCAGAAGGTGTAAAATTTTTAAGTATTTAAAAAATGCCCTTTATTTTTTTTAATACCCAGAGGGGAATTTTTATTTTATTTTTCTGGTGACCCTTGTGACCACCCCTATCATCCCCCTTCCTATGTACGTAACCTTTTGGGACAACCTGTATAATAGTTTTTTTAATTCTTAGTGGTCGAAGTCGCGTGTAAAGGCTAGTACTTTTATATATGAAATATATTGTAGTAAGTATGTGATGTTGTGTATGCAGAGCTCGTGGCGCGTCCGATAGAAGCCGTATATTGCGTTATTAATACAGAACAGCTACCCCGATGGAGCAACGTTCTAAATACGAGTACATAATATCTAATATCCAAGACGTTCATATAAAAAGATTTACTATGACTTGTTATATGTTGTTAAAGGTTTTGTTTACTATTGCATTTGTAAAATATTAATTATTGAACTACTAAGCGTCGGTGGCTCATTGGTCAACTTGTCTTGCAATCTGCAGGTCCTGGATTCAAATCCCTTCATGTACCAATGTGTTTTTCCATTTCCGATTTACATATGTACATTTATCCGACGTTCTTACGGTGAAGGAAAACATCGTGATGAGATTGCACATATCTGTTAAGAAATTCAAAGATATGTGAAGTCAACCAACCCGCTTTGGCCAGCGTGACTATGGCCTAGTCACCTCTAACTTAGGATGATAATGATGACGAATTATTGAACTAAAATGTATCAAAGAAATAAATGATCTAAACTCGATTTAAGTGATTTTAGGTCGTATTAAAATATATGTCCTTAACAGTAAATTATTTGATACCTAATAATCAGTGCATCGGTAATGTTTTTTTACTGACATGAATAGTAAGAATAATTCGTAGCATTCGTATTTCGTAGCGTGTCGTAGAGTTGTAGCGCGTCTAGCTTGCGGCATTCAAAAATTATTTTCCCGCTCGACTTAGTTGTTGAGACTGAACTGCGGAAAATTAAGGAATAATTTCATGGAATTGCTGTTTTCTTAATATTGCCCTCTCGGTACATTTACCGATGCGAGCCACGTTAAATGTGACCTACTTTCGACTACATTCCGTACTTACATTCAACATAAACTTTTTAGCGATTAATGTACCAGGAAATGTAAGAAATTAAGGGATTACTTTTTTAATTACAAATAGATTCATCATTCGGCCTTATCCCACTTGGGGTCGGGGTGGGTTTTGTAAACGTTTCAATTCGTCAGTAAGAGCGCACAGTTAAATGATGACGTCATGAGTAACGCGGCGTGTTACCCGTACATCTGATCCTACGTACTTGTTCGACGGTTCTCTTTCAATTTCACGCCCTATTTATTTTGTTTGAACACTTGTATAAATGGGTATTCGGAATTCGTGCATCATTTTCACGGATACCTATTTCTGTGAAAATTAGTACTTTATTTATTATATCAATTAAAATTGGATGAAATCCGAGGAATATTGGCATAAAGATTTTGTAGTGTAACATACGATCTCGATTGCAGATGAGCAAAGAAAACACGAAGACGAAATTAATCATCAGATATATCCAAGCCACCTACAAGAGCAGACATTTATGTGTACGTATCGATCAAATGTTAAGAGATAGCATTTCCTACTACACCTACATCGCCAGAATGCAAAGGGGTTTTGACAGACAGACGGACAGACAACAAAGTGATCCTATAATGGTTCAGTTTGTTTTCCTTTCGAGGTACGGAACCCTAAAAAGATCTAACTGGGGACAGACGGAAGTCTATGACTACAGACCACAGAGTATTCGTACAATGTTCACAAAGTGAAGTGTTTTATGTATTATATATCTTTAAATCTAAAATAAAAGGCAGTTTTTCTTTCCATTGAAGATTTTATTTTTATTTTTTCCTGTTTTCTTTATCACCTTTACATTACGTAGCACTCAGAATCATAATTATGTCTCGGCAGCACTTCCGAACTCTAAGTGTCGCTTCTAAAGATGATCTTACATTTCAATTGTAGGACGGCCATCTTGAAATTATTATTTATATATTTTAACTGTAAAGAAAAATATATTTTATATCGATAATTGTAAAAACACTAGCTGTTGCCTGCGCTTCTGTCTGTGTGGAATTAAAAAAAAACTTAATAAGCCTGTGTGTTCTTCTATTCTATGTTCTACATGCCAAATTCCATCGAGGTCCATGCAGCTGTTCTGGAGATACCTTCTAACAAACATCATACATCCATTCCTTTAAACTTTCGCATTTATAGTATTAATAAGATTTCTTCTTTGATTAAGGTTAGTTATTAAACATAGTCTAGAAAATATCTATCAGTTGTCTAACTGTTTCCTTGGGTCCTAGTGTTGCCGCGGACGAGAGCGAAAGCGTGCCCGTGGTCCCGTCCCGATGCGTTGGAGGAACAGAGGGGTTTAGTGGGTATACCTCCGCTATGGAGGAGAATCCCACATAACTACCGCGTCTCCCCCGGGGTGCGGAGTATGCATAAAGCATTCCCCTCTGAAAAAAAGGGTCCTAGTGTTGGAATAAGAAAAAAGTTTTATATAACTTCAGCTTACCAACAAATCAAACCAACACTCCACTTTAGCTTACTACAAAAAGAAATCGTAATATTAGAATTATTAATCTTCCTTTGTTGGCAAAAATAATATTAAAAATATGTATCGAAAGAATTTATAAAGCTCTGCTATCGCACTTTGAGTGGGAGGAAATAAAATTGAAGTGTTCGCTAAATGGACGTTCGGAGGAGCAATATTGCACTCATTCACTGCTAAAATCTACACCTATTGAACTCTCTGAATTCCTCGTAATTCTATCCTATAAGGAATTTTAATTAAAAATATTTATTGCGTTGCATTCGTCTTATTTCATTACTAAAATAACTAAATAAATAGTGTACGTAATACGTCAATCTTACTAAGATTCTAAATTCGCAAGTTTAGATGGATGTTTGTTTGAAGGTATCTCTAGAACTTCTCAACGGATCTCGATGGAATTTGGCACAGATGCAGAACATAGTCTGGAAGAAAACATAGACTACTAAGATTTTTTTTTAATTTCGCGCGACGATTAATTTTAATATTTAATAATAAAATATAGAAGTAGTCGTGTTTCATTTGTTTTTTGTCAATGATAAATTGTTTTTAAAATATTTTTTTTAAATAAATGTTTAAATCTAATGGTAACTAAGTTTGGATATTTTCTAAATTATTGCAAAATTCGTATGAAATACATGAAAAAATTTCTATTAAATCGTTTAGTTAATAAATTCATAATAGCTTAATTACTTAATAAATTTACAGCAAACTTCCGCAGTTTCACAATAAAATGTTATTTACGACGTTATAAATTGCAAAAGTGTTTTAAATGTTTACTTAAATTTCAGATGAATTTATGTTTTTATAAAGACTTTATCCTTCTAAAGAACATTATTTTTAAAAAGCTTTGAGCTGTGAGGTTTGAGTAGACATTTTGACGGAAAATAAGAGTCGAGTATGATGAATATATTGTCACCAAGAGAGTCCCTTGATATAGATTAAGTAAGAAAAAATGCACTAAGCAATCACTAAGTTTATGTAAGTATTAACTTAATGTTTTTTCTTGCTTCTGATTAAAAGAGACAAGTCGTTTCATGTCCCACGAACTCTTTAAGATAAGGGTTATGTAAATCTTTAAAAGGGTTTCCATCCTTTTTGGATGAGATAATCTCAGACGCTGGTATTTTTTTGTTCAACAGCTATTTTCAGTTTTAATTCTATTTAAAATAAAATTTGCATGCAGCAAATGAACATAATTGTAATAATTCTATTAATGAAGAGTTTGTTATACACATATTAGTAGTTGTGATTAAAAAGTACAAAACTGTCAAAGACATTTTAATATATTTTTATTAGCTTTTATTAAAACTTTGCGCAATTATATTAATTACTGTTTAATATAGCTAAAGTTCAGAAAAGCGGACCAACAATTTACTAAAATTTAAAAGACGAGATAATTAATTTCTCTTCATACATCGTCATTGCAGATCCCGGGAACTTCGTAGACGCATTTGAGGATGGCCACCGAAGGAGTCTGTAACCCTGTCTTTCCCTCGAAAAGGTAGCGTATCTTTTGAAGATCCCTCTGTGCAAAAGTAAAAGGCCATACCTTTTACTTTTGTTTCGTAATCACTCTAGTCCAGGTCGGTTTGATTGACTTCATATAAATCTTTTATTTCTTTCTACATACCTGGATACCTTTCTTCTTGCAATCTGCACTTCACCGTAAGAAGGTCAGATAAATAGACATAAAATTCGTTCTTTTCTTATACTTGAGATACCTCCATGATATATATATATCACTAGTTGTTGACCGTGGCTTTAACTGCGTGTAATTTAAAAAAAAACTTAATAAGTAGCCTATGTGTTCTTCCAGACTATGTCCTAGATCAATACCAAATTACGTCTTGATCCGTTTAGCCGATCTCAAGATACATTCAAACAGACATCCATCCATCTAAACATTCGCATTTATAATATTAGTTAGATTTTTGAAAAATGTAATTGTTGTTTGATAATATCTTTTAAATTTTATACCAGTTTTGATTCAATACTTCCGACATTATTTTGTAAACTTATGAAAATGCGTATCAAAGCTAAATTCAGATATCGGTAACTACTAACGTATGCGTTCATAAAGCGAAAAGAAAAATCGTTTCCCGCTAAAGTGAATTCAAAAATCTTTCGTTAGACGGAAGACCGGGGATACCTACTTTGATTAAATATTGTAAAAGTTCTTTTACAATTTACGTCAAGAATACTGCAAAATATCATATTTAAATAGAATAAATTTGGTTGTTTAGCTTTATGTAGACGATATTGCTTATTTTGTATTCAGTTAGCTGTATTACATATTACTAGCTGTCGAACCAGAGTCCATCCGCGCGTACAAAAATTAAACATAATAAGTCGCTTATGTGTTCTTCTAGACTATGTTCCATATATATTCCAAACTTCATCGAGCTCCGTTTTTCCGTTCCGGAGATACCTTCAAACAAACATCCATCTAAACATTCGCTTTTATAATATTAGTAAGATTTATACTTAATTAATCTTTAAAAAATCAAAAGGAAACAAGTGAGTAATCCCCCTTATCATACTCCATTTAGATTGACTGACTACATCGCATCGCCTCGCCTCGCATCGCCGGCACGGCACCAAGTCAGCTTAACATCTTCCTATTTGCTTTGCGATCCCTTTTCAATTTGTTGTACCATTTGTTTTTATTTCTATGTGTTTCTTTGTTTATTTTTATTCACAATTTAGTACTACGAATGGAGGAAGACCTAAGAAACTATGAGGAGATATTAGGAAAACTATCCATTCTTTCTTAGCTCTTAGTTGCGTAAGAAGGGAGTGAATTCAGATTAGGCTGATAGAAATGCATGGAGGTAAAACAGTGGCGACTGTCCGTAGGCATAAGGGATGATAGATAAAATAAACAAGCAATTTTTTTTTATTTTCTCATTAAACTTTGGAATACAAAAGAGCATTCTCCTGAGAGTGTTTTGTCTTTAGAGATTCTTACAGCTATGAAACAAAATAAAAACAGCTAACTTATAACTTTTTGTAAAGTTGAAATATCTTGTGAAATGCAGCCTCGGGAAATCTTATATAAAGTTTCATTGTTATATATATAAAGAAATTCTCAGTAGGCATATGATCATGATGATTTTTATTTAACTTTTTTTCTTATTTCTATATGTTGGCAAATGTTAGTTAAGGTCCTCCTCTACGAAAACAATAAATTTTGTATTCTATAATTTTCTTGAGCGTCGGTGGCTCAGTGGTCAATCACTTGACTTGCAATCTGCAGGTCCTGGGTTCTAATCCCGCCATGTACCAATGTGTTTTTCCATTTCCGATTTACATATGTACATTTATCCGACGTTCTTACGGTGAAGGAAAACATCGTGATGCAACCTGCCCATATCTGAGAAGAAATTCAAAGATATGTGTGAAGTCAACCAACCCGCACTTGGCCAGCGTGGTTGACTATGGCCTAATCACCCTTAACTTAGGGTAGGCTCCGAGCCCCTCGGTGGGGACGTATAGTGAGCTGATGATGATGATGATGATGATGATGATAATTTTCTTAACTAACAAAGAAACATTTTCACGGTGTTTCTCTGTTAACATATTGATGGATTGATTTTATGAAAACTCTTATGTATATTTTTTTAATATATCTGATCAAAGCCGGAATGTTTTTTTACTAATATAACGATAACCAAAGAATTATTTGACAAAAATAAAAATATATATAAATCTTAAAAAGTCTGTGTGTATTTGTGTTTAAATTCGAAATTCGAAAATCTTAAACAAGAGATATTGTTCTAAATAACATCAGTCAGTCATAAAGTTTCAACTATCTACTGCTGCTTAAATCTAGTCTAAATTGTAAGAATTAACCTCTAGGGTGCGGCGACCTCATAGTAAGTTTAATTGTTGCTAGACGTCATCTTGCAAAGTGACGTCATAATTTTATTTTTTAATTTTACCTTTTTAATACATAAAATGAATAATGAAACAGACTAATACTTACTGAACATTTATTTTTATTACTAGCTATCGACCGCGACTTCGTCTGCGCGGTATTTTGAAAAAACTTAATAAGTAGCTTATGTGTTCTTCCAGACTGTGACATCTATGATAAATTTCAGCGAGATCCATGCAGCCGTTCTGGACATGCCTTGAAACAAACGTCCATCCATCCATACAATCGCATTTATAATATTAGTAAGACGTAAGATTTTGTGTTTATAAACACATCTATAGGACAATTAACGTAAGGTCGAGATTCTAGAAGATAGAAGGAGTATAACATAACATGTTACGTCGTATCCCAGGGGGATAGGCAGAGACTGCGGACTTCTATTTGGCGTGGTCGTAACACACCTGTCTCCTCTTTTTCATATTATCCATGCATACTTTCCTTCATATGGATAAAGAATCAAGTCAAATCTGAAGGAGTACATTGGATGAAGGTCAGTTTACTTATGCGACATCAGTGGGCCTTTAAGAATCACAGGTACGTTTTCAAAGACAACACACTACATTTGAAATAACATCTGCAGTTAAAATAATTCCCCCGTGGACACTACACGTTGACGTAATGCGCTCCGATTGGTTAGTTTCGAGTAAAGTCAACGTTCAGGTAACTAGAAAGCTTTGTAGAGATAAATGTAAACAGTGCTTGACGAAACGGTTCATTATTTTGAAGCGCCAATATCCAAATGGTTAAGGGTACGGATTCCCAACCAATAGGTCGGGAGTTCAGATCTCGCCATTCGACTAATGTTGTAAATCGTGTCCTAGCACAAGCATAGAGCTTAGTTGGTAAATTAAATATTAAGTAATTTATAAAAAATCTAGTATTTTTATCGAAAAAAAAAATTTTAAATATAATAAAATGTTGCAGATTTTTTTTGTAATTTTACGAATATTTCTTTTACCATTCCAACTAAGCTCTATGCTTGTGCTAGGATATGGTTTACGACAATAGTCGAATGGCGGTATTCGAACCCCCGAGCTCGTGTTCGGACATCCGTACCCTTAACCATGAGGCTATTGACGCTTAATTATATAATACATAGGAATTGCTAGGAAATTAAAATACCACAATATTATCGGTTTAAGAATGTTCCAGAATTTTTATTTTCTATTATTATTTTTCTGGATTTATTATATATTTTAGGTTTGTACATTTTTCCCAAAATGGCGGCGTTGTACCACATCGCTGTCAGGGGAAATCTTTTATGGAGAAACGCCATTAAAGCCGAGACAAAACTGGGCTCATGGCTTACGTGATTTGAACAAACAAAGCGTCCCCCGTGTGACCCTGCCGCCTTACATCTTACCATAAAAGACGATAACTAGCTGAATGTTGATACAATCCTGAGACGTGACACCGAAGACTATTAAAAAAATATTGTTCCATTTTTAAATAATTAATATATTCAGAAAAAGGAAACGTTATAATCTGTAATTTGTCATTGAATAAAAGCAGCTAAGAGAATCTTACTAATATTATAAATGCGAATGTTTGGATGGACGAATGTGTCTTATTATTTATTAAGTATTATATATTAAGTATCTCCAAAACAGCTCATCGTAACTCGCTGAAATTTAGCACAGATGTAAATCATAGTCTGGCCGAACAGAAAGGCTAGATTTTTTTTAATTTTTCGGCTGGAGCCGCGAACAAAAGCTAGCTGGTTTTATAAACAAACTCCGTACTTGAACAAGTTAGGTCTGAAGTTAAGAGTAATTACCACAGAGATAAACAAAATGCGACACGGCAAACATGTTTCTCTAACGTTGTGTAATGTTTGTGAATGGCCGAGTGGCTTTTTGCTTCATTTCGTCGCTTCATATAAAAGCGCCATTAGCGAACCGGAATTTAAACTGACTACATTAATATTAAACGTGGTCGTTTTTCATTACAATGTATATGAATTTTGACAGATCGTTAGTTTTACATTTTAATTTAACATAGATATTGTAACAAAATCGATCAACTTTTTTAAGGCATCTCTTTCTGATAGGGAATCTAAATATGTTTTTGGTTTGTTGTTATTGTAGACAATGATCATCATCATCAGCTCGCTATACGTCCCCACAGAGTAGCACAGTTAACCACGCTGGCCAAGTGCGGGTTGGTTGACTTCACACATCTTTAAATTTCTTCTTAAATATGTTCAGGTTGCACGTTGTTTTCCTTCACCGTAGGAACATCGGATAAATGTACATATGTAAATCGGAAATCGAAAAACACATAGCGGACCTGCAGATTGCAAGTCGAGTCCTTGACCCCCGAACCACCGACGCTCTTCCTGAGCCACCGACACTCTTACGTACATAGACAATGATACTCTAAGGAAATTCGATATGGGAAAAGCTATAACACGCAAAAATAGATGAAAATATAACAAGAAATATCTGCTAGAATCCCAATCTCTCATCAATAGAAAATTCTCTTAGTAACTCTTACAACTCGTGTAACTATCCAATAATACAGAACACAATATATTTTCTATAAAATAAATGTATCTATCGAGTGGGTCGTCCCCTTTAGTTTATATCAAGCAGATTGAGTGCGTACATTGTGCGCGACGTGGCGTGTCACGGCGACGGCAATGAACTTTACTTTGTGTTTACAGTGTCGAAACATTTGTATCAAAACATATATTCATCTCTATCATTGTCTTTGAAAATATAGAGACAACGATATGTTTTACTATAAGTGTTACGGCAACTAACTTTACTTACGATCGGGCCTTTTTCAATTTCACGCCGTATTAGCTTTCATTGTTCATACAAATAATGTCTGTCTTTCTATAATAAAGTACTTAGTAGAAGCTTTACAGTTTGGGTTATAGTGAAAAGGGCTTTATCAAGTAGTATAGACAATTTTAGAAATGATTGATATTATGACAAACTTTTTTAACCGTTTCGCATAACTTTTGCTTAAGGTAAAAGTAAATCAAGTGTCGCCCACGACTCAGCCCGCGCGGAATTAAAAAAAAACTATTGGTCGCAGCGTAATGTTTTATAGTCTAAAGCCTTCCTCTACAAATGGACTATCCAACTAAAAAAGAATTTTTCAAATCGTTCCTGAGATTAACGCGTTTAAACAAACTAACAAACTCTTCCACTTAATAATAATAGTACAGATAGTACAGTCAGCTGCAGAAAAAATAAATAAATTTAAAACTTGTATAGACCTTCGGTTTCTAAAATATGTATAGGTTATTCATCAATAATATTAATTCATGTTCGGAAACATGCAAATGTGTAAGTGCATACATGTTTTTAATCCTTAACAAGCCCATACAAATTTTTTATATTTTGTAAATGTTCACATATTTATTATTTATGTAGCTGACTGTACAACTATGACGTAACACTATAAATTACCTTTAAAGATTTTACAACCAATAAAGAATCTAACCTGTCAGTAAAAGTGAAAGTGATATTCTACTTTTGAATGTTTAAAGTTAATACATTAAAAATAATAAGCACAGATAAAAAATAAATATCTACAATATCTGTGAATTCCATTTCAAAATTATTTATTTTAATTGTGAACAACATAAAATTGGGAATCCAGGAAAAATAAGAGCTATTGACACGGATCGTTGTTGACGGCAACTCAATCATTCGAGTTGTCGGATACGTATATATTTTAATTAAAATCAATTTCGTTTTTAAAGAAGAGTGTATAATTAAAAATTCAACGTGAGTTCACAAATTAATTAGTATGATTTTACCTCTTATTTTTATTTGAACGCTTTTTGTAGAGGCATCCGATGAGTGTTGTGCAAAGACCAAATTATTGTCCTCCTAACACCCTTGAAAATAAAAGTGCATTATGCCGTGACGTAAAAAAAACATTCGTTTTCCGTACCCTCGATTCTCTACCCATTAATATTCGAATTTCACCTTTTAATATAACAAGAACGTCGGTGGCTCAGGTGTCAACCAACGTTGACTATGGGCTTGTCACTTCTAACTTGGGTAGGCTCCGAGACCCTAAGCGGGAACATATACTAAGCTGATGATGATGGAATATAACAAAGAGGCCATGTAAGCGTATAGTTCATAAAAATCTTGTTTTATATAATTTGCATATTATAATCTTTAATACTAAATGTCAGATAAACAAAGGAGTCTGTTTCACATTATAATTTACCCTTCAACATTGACGAGGGCAAAATTAATTTCACTACGTAAATATCATCCCAAACCGCAGACAATAATGTGAGGTAAAGATTATATACAAAAACATGTTGTCTCTGAAAATTACTGTGAAATTCCACTGTATTGACACTTGTATAAAAACATTTCCTTCCCTGAAAATCCCTTAATAAGCAGTGACAGTTTAATAAAAGTATATCGACATTTTTATTCAAGTTAGTTCCACAGATCATTGAAAGAAACATCATTGTTATTACGTTACTGAACTCCAGACGGCAAATTGAATAAGTGAATCGTTAAACATTTTTTTACTTTACTTATTACGCTTTATTAGTTGGCAACATTTTCATTTTTCTACTGTTTATTAGGTATAATAAGGGCTCTTCGCGGTGTGCCAGTTACAAAAAACGTTTGGTCCTTGCAACGAGACATACTCTGCCAATTTTTACAAAATAACCAATTAGGTAGCGGTGATTGCGTAAACCACGGCAAAAAAGTAATAACGACCTTTTTTCGTACAGACACAATTTAAAGCAGTTCTATTGATTATATTTCCGAGTCGTCTTCCTGATGTTAACTGCGATAATAGCTTTTAAGGACATATACCGCCAGATTCCCCGATAGTACTGGGTTATTTCCCTATTTATGTAAGAAAGTATACCAACCAGTGTATACTTAGCTTTAGTATTAATAACATTTATAAAAACTACTAACCATTGGCCAATTTCTAATTCGTAGGATACAAGATTAGACTTATATACTCCTTTGCTTTCTCTTATTTAATGTGTTCTCAGAAAGAGACCACTAAAGTTGTTACTTAGTGCTACTTCTCAAGGGACTTAAGTTCTCGTTTTCACAAGAAGCAAATGTTTGCAAATCTAATAGAGTTTATTTTTAATTACTCGTCAACTTGGTGCGGCTTCGCAAAGTCAAAGCTGGGGCTTCGTTAATTTAATATAATTAAACAAGCCGATTCCTTGACTTATGTGTTCTCTAACGAACGCAACCCGCTTCCCTAATTACATAAACAATTTAATTATGTTTATCGTCAAACCCTTCCTATTTGCGATGTAATCAAATTAAATTGTTGATATTATTTACGACTACGTGAAGGCGTCAAAACGTAATTATAACTATTCTAAATGAGCTCGGATTTCACTCTTTTAAGTACTTTGCATCTTTATACAAATATTATATAATTTTTTTATAAAAATTTCAGTAAAACTTATTTTAGACTTTATACGTAATATGGTCCCCGCCATTCCGTCCGCGCCGAATTAAAAAAAATTAAAAGCTTATGTGTTCTTTCAGACTATGTTCAGTAGTATAATTTTAGCGAGATCTATACAGCCGCTTTTGAGATACCTTTTAAACAAACATCCATCCATCCAAACATTCGCATTTATATCAGTAAGATTAGTCAGATTGTTGTTGATAAAAGCTTGTTTTAAAAGTGACGTTTTCATTAGAGGTCAAACATTATAGCTACGGGTTTCAAATTCCGCAGTACTACATTGTAAGATCCTATTTACCATCTCGCTCAATCTTATTAATTAAACTGAGATAAACGACATCGTTTTTGAACAGGTGTTAACGCAATGGAAAATGGGTAAATACTCTCTAGAACTAAACAACATAAAGTGAACTGTAATTATATTGTGTGCTCGTTATGTTCTATTTTCTTTAGTATTTTTTTCAAATATCACTATGGAACGATATTAGGGTTGTACAAAAACCGAATTAGCGTTTGTCACGGAGACAGGACGCCATTTTGTTTTATGGTTTTTGCGTAGCAAATTACCCTAACCAACTGCCTCTTGGTAGTGTATTTAAATGCAGAGAATTCAGGAGAATTTAACCTGACTTAGTAAACACGACCCAGACAAGTCAATCGTTTTAAATAAGTTTAACTTACGACGTACTTTTTGTTTATAAATAATAAAAAGAAATGAAGATATCTTGATTAGACATTTGATCATAAATAAACGCTTTAACTTCTTCGCACGAATCGTCCAGGTTCACCAGGTGAAATACCACGACCACACAGAAGACAGGCGTCAAGCGGAAGCAATTCCACGTCTCGTCTGATGAGTGTGCGTCCCGAAGGCCTAATTTAGTCCTCTTTTCCTTCCCACCCTATCTCTTATAAGAAAAGGATGGGAAGTCGAAGTGGACTTTACGGTTGAGAGGATGCATAGAAAGTAAAAATATTTTCTTTCTGTGCATCCTCTCTTCCGTCGATTAAAGGTAGGCAACGCAAATGCAATTGCGTATGTCTATAGGCAACAGTCACTTCGCTACTTCAGCGATTTCAGGTGGCCGCTCGCTCGTTTGCCAACTTATGATATAAAAAAAACTTTAAAACATGACCTTAATATTAACTAATGAAAATTGATAAAGCTTTTAACACTTAATAAACTTCACTCTTAGTATAATCACTACATCAATCTTTGTAATATATTAAAAGCAAAAAGGTTCAAGAACTAGTCGTAGTCTATATAGAGTTTGGAATACTTCCAAATGAAGAAGAATCCTTGCAGTTGACAGATGGCGCCACTGTACCGTCGTATTTAATTTTCTTTTTACCACTACATTAATAAATACTTTTAAAAATATTAACATAAGAGCCTTTTATTAGCAAGAGTAAGTTAATCAATCAAAATTTTTTCTCTGAACTGAAGGTTAGTTGCAGTAACACATTCATTATTACATATTGTTGTCTCTGTTACATGTAAGAGAAATTAAGGGATGACAATATGTACAGTCGAAAGTGGATGAGCGAGAGTCCAAGGAACTGCGATATTTTTCTCACTTACAGAGGTTTTGCCTCTAGCCAGAATTTCTCGCTTATGAAAGTCGTCTGGTGAGACCGGATAATAAGTCTTACTAGCCGGTTGTTTCTGACACCAAAATCTCTTTATAAAACATATCGTGATTCCTTTCTATTCGTTTAAACGGGGATTGAGTCTCAGAAACCCAGGGTTATAGACGTTTTGCGCTTATCCAGGTGCAACGGTATCAATACAAGTGTGGAGTACACACAGTACAGTGTTGTTTTAGTTTAAAATTAGTCTACGATAAAGCCAATATATTTTTTGGAAAGAAAAACTGTACGATTCTCATGTATGCATAAAATCGTTTACTTTTTAGCTTTATTAATTTCACATAAGCAACGCGGCACAGTTACTGAGTTGTGTGTAATTTAGTTTTGTTTCAATACAACAGTTGTTACGAATGTTCGAATAAATCAACGAGTTGAGAATTTCATGTAGTTGGTAATAACTTAACTCTGACGTTTACATCGACTTAATAATTTATAGAGTGTGATAATATAATTTATAGATGTTTTTTAAACTGATTTCTATTATTCCTTTCAGAATTTACGGCCGTAGAAATTTAATAGTTATTAGTAAACTAACTGTCGCTCGCGACTCCGCACGCTCGGGTTTAAACTTCATTAGTAGGCCATGTTCATCCAGAGTATGTTCTACATCTACGTAAAATTTCAGCGATATCAGTTGAGACGTTGCGAAGATACCTTCAAACATCCATCCATCCATCTAAACAATTGTATTTATAACATAAGTAAGAAGTAAGATTAAATTTTATCTAACAGTTATAGGAGCAACACTCATTAGTCTAACAAACGTTTAATCCGGTGATAAGAGCGCTGCTATCGAGGTTACTTCTGTCAGAAAATATATAAAACCTACTTAGGCATAGAAAATTATATACAAGAAAAAAAACACGATAAGAGATACAAAACTAGATTTTTACACTTTTTGGCATCGACTGGGGGGCGCTAGTGAGCTATAATTTAGTTTGACTTATTCCCACTAAGTCTAATAAATTTGTCCGGCTATAACGTCACTAAAAGCACAATTCTTTAAGTAATAGTAACCGAAAAAAATAAACAAGAGTTATATATAAAAATAATATTCTTATAACTTAGCAAAACAATTATGATAACGATCTTGTTTCGTTGGTATTTTTTGTGTAATTTCCCTGCAGATGACGGGCGTATAACATCGTTTCAGGGATTATGGTAATTTAGTGTCCTGTCGTACAATAATTCACGTTGATATTTGACACAAATTGAACACTCAATACTACATTGTAGCTGTCTATTCTTGTTCATAAATAACAATTAGTTTACCCAGGGTCCGAGTACAGAATGTACTTATTATTTTTGAATTAAGCCCATCTACACATCTTCAGTGTTATCTGAACAGTTCAATGTTTGCCTACATATATATAATACTATAGAATTCGATTGCACAGTTAAAAAAAAGTTTATTGCTTGCTTCTAGGGCGATTGAGCGCCGCCCAGGGCGCTGGTAAGAGGCACTACTGGTCTGCGAGTTACACGGCCTCACATAATCTTGTTAACTCCTCCGAAGACATGGTAAAAAGGGAGAGACAGCATTCTCGCCCAGGGCGCTTATAGAGCTAAACCCATCACTGATAACAAATGGCCGAATTGAAGATTATTTGATAATATTAAGACTCTTATTTAAACGTTTAATGTTAATTAGTATATACAATTTGTTGTAAAATTCTGATATAGTTAATAAAAAATTTAAACGAAGAAAGGAAAAAATCCATTTTTTGTAAGTATATTGTTAGTTTTGGACATAAGTCAATTAACTTTTGGATAGGAACTAGAAATAAAATTGTAAGGACGACATTCCCTCTTGAGAATTATAAGCAGGCCGCCTTGTAATTTGTTCATCAAAAGTTTAATCGGAACTTATTGGCTACACGCTATTATTTTCGATCCAACTCTATAAGTCGAAACGTCCCTTGTGACTGTGAAAAAAATCCATAAGATGTATGTTTAATATAGAAGAGTACTCGTAAGTATTTTTAAAATGTATTACATTTATATTTTACTATTACTAATACGCCCGTGACTCCATCAGCGTGGCACTAAAAAAACCTTATTTGTAGCCTATGTGTTCTTCCAGACTATGGTCTACACCAGTGGTTCCCAAACTTATTTTGTCTACTGCCCACTTTGAGAATAAATATTTTTTTAGCGCGCCTATATTTTTACATATTTAAAAACCACTATAACTTCAAATTAAATTAATAAATTATTGTTGTTGAGAGTCGAGCTCATGCAGTCATTGTCTAGTCTCCTAGCTAAATAAACTTACAAATCACCCCCCAGGCCTTTACACAACGCCTCCATTTTCTTTCTGGGTCTCTTACCGCCCCCCTTGAGACCTGCAGCGCCCACAAGGGGGCGTTATCGCCCACTTTGGGAAAGACTGGTCTACACCAATACCAAAATTCATCGGAATCCGTCGAGTCGTAAGATACTTTCCAACAAATATCCAGCCATGCATCCTTTTTACATTTATTATAGTAAGATAATTTAAGTCTAAAGTTATTTAAAATAATAAGTTTATATTTTTAATTCAATTTATTTAAGTTTATTAAAAAGTTGCAAATATTTTGAGTCGCGCAACAGAATTAATTAAGCATTGTGGCATCACTCACAGAACACGTAACAACAAACTTCCCGTACATTGATCCTGTCTCCATTGTCCACACCATGGAGTTTGCTTACCATTGTTTATTTTGTCGTCCATTCTTTCCTGACCCTCGTAACAATGAACGAAATCTAGTACCATTGTGGCATATTTTTATTCTTTTATATTTTGTATTCTTATTATTAAAATATAACAAACACTATAACAAAAGCAATAAATATATCTGCAGGATTCACAATAATAGTTCCAATCATTCATTTTGTGTAGATTTCTCATCAAAATCGACACTAAGGGTTGCTACTACACCACTGAGTGCAGTTAGAATGCAGTAGCGAGTCTTTTTAAATTTACAATCTAACAATTCATATATTCGAATTAAAACAAAACATACTAAATATACATACCTAATACCAATTATACAGATGAAAAATGTATATCTTTATATATATAATTCTTCTGTGAGTGTGTATGTCACTGAACTTCTCTCAAACGACTGGACCGATTTTGATGAAATTTTTTGTGTGTGTTCAAGGGGATCTGGGAATGGTTTAGATTCACAATTTTCATCAAATATTAACTTCATATTAATTTATTCAAATTAAAGACGTGTAGACAGGACAACGTCTGTCGGGTCCGCTAGTTTGTGTATATAACAAATAAACTCATAAACTACTGGACCGATTTCAAAAAATATTTTATCATTAAAAAGCTTAACTATCACTGAGTAACATAGGCTATATGTCTTACAACTTTAACCCCAATTTTTTTTTTTGCTAAACGAGTCATCGAGATAAGTGTATCCAATCTTGGTTCTGTCCAAGCAAATATAAAGGACTGAAGTTACACATACATATGACAAAGTAAATCTTTGTAGAAGTCCTGTTCCAAGATTTCCAGTGGCATATTTTATTCCTTAATAAACAGGACAACAACGGGAAGGGTACTGATATGACAGGAAAGACATCAGACGCATATTCCGTCCTAGTGAAGTCAGGGCGGATCGATAGTCAAATATTTTCAACTTACGATTTAAGCATCAGTATCATGATTGGCTTATTACGGCTTATTGAAGCTTAAAATTGCCTGATGTCACATAAATTTAAAGGTAATAACAGAAATGGAAAACAAGATTTTTTTGTCAACAAATATTCGCAGCGCTCCCGCTTTTATTCTTTACTAACTGTCGCCCGCAACTCCGTCCACGCGGTATTAAAAAAAACTTAGTAGCCTATGTGTTCTTCCAGACTATGTTCTACACCTATGCAAAATTACAGCGAGATCCATGCAGTCATTCTGTAAATCATCATCATCAGCTCACTATACGTCCCCACCGAGGGGCTTGCAGCCTACTCTGAGTTAAGGGTGATTAGGCCATAGTCAACCACGCTGGCCAAGTGCGGGTTGGTTGACTTCACACATATCTTTGAATTTCTTCTCAGATATGTGCAGGTTGCATCACGATGTTTTCCTTCACCGTAAGAACGTCGGATAAGTGTACATATGTAAATCGGAAATCGAAAAACACATTGGTACATGGCGGGATTCGAACCCAGGACCTGCAGATTGCAAGTCAAGTGCTTGACCACTGAGCCACCGACGTCTCATTCATTCTGTAAAAACCTTCAAACAAATATTCATCCAAACATTCGCATTTATAATATTAGTAATATTTCAAATGATTCAAATTGGAAATATCTTTTGCCTTTTAAAAGATTATGTAATTAAAAAAATACTGCCTTGGAATAAATATTCAATAAAAAAACCTAGATTCTTTTACAGGACTGGAACGCTCGAACGGATGGAGCGAAATGGATTCGTAGATTCGTTTAAAATCGTAGCCTGTGGACAGTGTTGGCATTGATTGATGCAGCAGACTCAAGCAAATATTTCCCCCGTTTTTTGACGCATTTTGATTTCATCTGTTCGGTTTTGTAACGAATTTATCGCACAAAAAATTGACGATATAATGACATATGTATCCAAAATCTGGACCATATTTTATTACATGGTTGAAATATTGCCATGTTAATTTTTTGGTCATTCCTATTTGTTTGTAATAACAGGAAAACACCGCTAGTTTCAATCCAACAGCAAATTTAGTTAACAAAAGACAATTAGCCTAGCATGGCGGAATTACGATATTTCACTTTTACAGTTTTTTTTTAATTTTAAATTTAGAATTACAGATTATGAAATGCTTTCTTCTTACCTTAGCTCTTAAGTCCTTTGTAAGTCTTAGCTTGGTCAAGCAATGCCACCTCTGTCTGTTCGTGGCTATTCTTCACCAGTTTACTTTGTCTATGATAAAAAATCTTTATCAGAATTTTTTTTAAATAATCAATTTTTGGCGTAATAAGTAGTTTTTATATGGCCGTGGCATTTTACAAAGATTTAATTTTTCATCTTAAAATAATAGACATCTTTTCTCGAATATGCTAGAGTTTTATCTTTTATTTATTTTTAAGTATTCACCTGATCGAAGTCTGGTTGAGGTGCTTGTGTTATAAATTTGCAATTTATGACATATAACATTAATTTATGACTACGACATGTTTGCGAAATTGAACACAGTTTTGATTTAAATCCGCCTTCCTTTCGCGTCGATATCTAGAATGCAATAGATTGGCTATACGTTACGTATCTTTGTTCACTTCGAACAGCCAATATTTTACAGACTAGTAATTTGTTTTATATCGTCCTTTTTATTTTTTTTACTCGAATCTTTACAATGTTGTGGTGACATCATCATCATCAGCTCACTATACGTCCCCACCGAGGGGCTCGAAGCCTACCCTAAGTTAAGGGTGATTAGGCCATAGTCACCCACGCTGGCCAAGTGTGGGTTGGTTGACTTCACACATCTTTGAATTACTTCTCAGATATGGGCAGGTTGCATCACGATGTTTTCCTTCACCGTATGAACGTCGGATAAATGTACATATGTAAATTGGAAATCGAAAAACACATTGATACATGGCGGGATTCGAACCCAGGCCCTGCAGATTGCAAGTCAAGTGCTTGACCACTGAGCCACCGACGCTCTGTGGTGATATACCATTTTTTAAATATTGTAGATGCTCCAAAAGAAAAGGTAAAATATAAATTACTATTTGTATTATATAAAAACGCAAGTAAAAAAATTCTTTTTAAACATAGTTGCCTTGTTTAGACTGTTTTACAAAATAAGATTCAAGAATCTCTTGACCTGGAAAACGCTGACTTTAAAGATTTAAATGCTTTGAACGAAACGAAACTGAAATTATTCAAAAGACTTCTGAGTTTACTAACCACAAATTTTATACAAATATTATCAAGATTTTTTATGGTTGAATATCGGTTGACTTCAACAGGCGTCAGTGCGAACAGATTTAAATTTTTCATTTCTTTAAACAGTATTGAAATATTATTTAAAAAAATTTACTTCTTACTTTTACTAATATTAAATGCGAATGTTTTTTTGAAGGTATCTCCAGAACGGCTACATGGATCTTACTGATATTTGGTATAAAAGTAGAACACAGTCTGAAAGAACACGTAGAGTACTAATTAAGTGTTTTTTTTATTCCACGCGGACAGTGTCGCGGTCGTCAGCAATAAATATTTATATACATAAATGTTTTATCGATTTATTCATTCTGTTAACTCTGATTTTTGTTTCTTCCACCGACTGAACATAGTGAAATATTGTATTGTTGAAATGCTTAAAGTGTAAAATATATTTTGCTTTTAAAACCTTAAACTACACAAAATACAAATGAAGTGGATTTGTGGCTGGAATAAATTTAAAGCAACGGAAGCATCTGTCGCCCGCACACACTTTAGCCATTTGCCAAATCTTTGGATTATTTCCAGTCGTTTCTTCGACTACTTGCTTTTTCACTCTATTCAAAAAAAATCTTCTTTTAAAATAAGTTAGTTAAATCAAACATCAAATGAACTAAATTGCATAACTACAAAACAAATTATTATCTGTGTTGCATTGGATCTATTATTTACATTACACAACACAAATTGAAAATTAAAAATAAAAAACCCAACTGATTACATCCTTAAGGTACGCGTCCATTGGCACGCAACGGTTTTTGTTTAGCTTTGTATGATTTTACATAGAGCTACGTTCAATAACCGCACCGGCCGCATCGAAAGACGGCATTTCTGTGCAAGCAATCCGTTGCGGGCCGTATGTGCGATGCGACCTGCGCGGACCAATGGACGAGTACCTTTATGATACACAACAAATCGAATGAAACCACTCCTCGAACTAGGTTCAGTCGTCTCACCAGGTAGTCGCAGTATTACATACAAAAACCCTTGTGAGTCATGTAAATATTTACGTAAACTTGATGAAGACATAAGTATTAAGTATAATATTACATTACGCTTTAGCTAAGAACATATAATACTTATGATTATTAACAACCTACTATTGCACGAATCATTATACCATCATAGTATTAATTAACGAAACTTCTCGAATATTAAGTACAAGCAAAACTGTACCGTTCCACTATTATAATAAGGTTACTTTTATTACGTACTGTAAACTTATCATGTTTTGTGATGAACATTCAATGTGGCTTTATAAACGCGTTCTGAATGAGAACTGCGTCGTTTGAGAGCACAGGACTGAAGCGATACAATAGTTTGTTAGAAACGATACCAGAATAGCTTTGAGTTGCAACCATCGACATTTTACTTTAATATACGATTAGTTTTGCCCTACTGGCAGGAAGGTAACATTTTCCATTGAGTAATCCTCTTACCAAAACGACTTGACTAATGTTTAAGTGACAAGACGCATCTTGTAAAAATAGTTCTAATCAGTCTGAGTGCTTGGTACCTTGGTAAAAAAATATTAGTACTCTATGTGTTTACCCAGACTATGTTCTATATCAATGCCAAATTTCAGCGAGATCCATGCAACCGTTTTGAAGATAACTTCTAACAATCCATACATGTATATCTATCTATCTTATAAATGCGAATGTTTGAATGGATGGATGGATGTTTGTTTGAAGGCATGTCTAGGACGTCTGAACGGATCTCGATAAACTTTGGCATACATAGAGAACGTAGACTGAAAGAACACATAGGCTACTAATTATGTTTTTATAATTCCGCGTGGATGGAGTCGCGGACGACTGCTAGTTAGTAATATGTAGGATTCCTTAATGGGTTGCTATATTTTGATACTATATGTCCTTGTTGATTTAGATGATGTGTAAGTATGGATGTCTAAACAATTTTATAACATCAAAATCGTTATACATTTGTGTCTATATCAAAGATATCTACGTATATAATTATTCTTGATCTTTTGTTATGTAAATTTATTTTATTTGGTATGATCTCTAAGCATAAGTAAGTAGGAATATATTAAGATGGTCTCGATAGGGACTTTCATGAATACCAAAAGGCGATTGAAATGCATTAGCTGAAGATGGCATCTGTTTGAATACTTAGTACCCTTCGGAGAGCTTTCATTAAATTAAGATTCGTATTATTAAAATTGTTAAACATATAATGTATATTAAATTATTCAAACTTTCGTGAGACATTATACTAAACTGATGAAACTAGTCGGTGCCGCCACCGGACGTATATATAGTGTTTAGCCGTGTTTATATATCAATATAATGTATAATTAAACAAGTGGTCTTGTGGTTTTTTAACTATTTATTGAATAGTTACTTTGATTATAAAAATAGCGCGTTCAGGTAACACACTTATATCCAATGAATGTCCAATGCACCATTGTTGCCAGCATAGAAAAAAAGTTTATAATAATTTGAATGTTGCAAATACAAAAAGAAATTAATAAGAATGAAACAAAAACAATCAATAATTTATGTGAATTAATTGAACATATAAGAAATTCACTTATGTAGCATTTTTTTAATTCCGTACCTTCTTAGTTTAGTGATTCATTTAGAACTAGCTGTCGCCTGCTTCTCCGTTTGCGCAGCATTAAAAAAACATAATTAGTAGTTCCAAACTATGTTCTATATGTATACCAACTTTCATCGAGATATGTTCAGCCGTTCTGGAGATACCTTCAAACAAACATATTTCCATCTATCTAAACATTTGCATTTATAATATTAATAAGATTAAAAGTTTACTTATTTATAGAATTAAATTAGTACTGGAAATTAAGCGTTAATTTACTATTAGATAAAGACAAATCAAAGAAAATTAACAATTTTTGGTAATTAAATTTAATTTTTTCAAGTTATCGTATCCAGTTCCGTTTATATGCGCAAATTTCTCAAAGGCCGTAGTCGTAGCCTTTTTGAGTAGGAGTTTTCATTAAAAATGTATTTACACTTAGCGGGGCGGTGCGCTTACTTGACGTAAC
>NW_013531704.1:8634382-8745599 GCF_000836235.2 Papilio xuthus | reverse complement strand
CGGTGAAATTTGGCATAAATGTAGAACATAGTCTGGAAGCACACATAGACTACTAATTAAGTTATTTTTAAACCTCTCGGACGGAGTCTAGACAGCTAGTATAATCATAATTAATAAGTAACTATTTATTTCTTTCATTTTAAATTACTATATTTTAATATAGCATAATATAGCTTGTAATAAGTCTTGTATACCATAATAAATATTTTATAGAATCGTAAATAAATATTTGCGTTTTCATTTGCCTCTGTAAGTATATTATGTGTACATTAAGATAAAAATATTATACGTTTAAATGTTGGTCTGTTAGACCTTTTATATACCTTTGGGAGTGGCGTCAGTTTTACAACACACATAATACTAACTTTCCACTTTGGATAACAATATAAAAGCATCAAGGCTATAAAACAAACAAAACTTTCCACTAAGAGCAATAGTTAAAAGTTTACGCTTCGTACATTATGACATATCGTTGTCATGGGAAATGTCAGCTTTCAGATAAAACAAAACAGTTTAACGCCAATGGCCTAATACTGAACACATAGTCATGGGTTCGAATCCGTCATAAGATTTATGTCGTAGACAGAGTTACTTTGGAATATTTAAAAATAGAATACAAGAATCTTTAGTACTAATATATTAAAAATTCCGTATAAGTTAATTAAGTGTTAATCATACTTTATTAAGAATCTAACTCTTTTCTTAATCGAAATAGACAGGAAAATAGTTGGCAAAGAATTTTAAAGCTTCACATAAATTACGGAGTGAGTCTTTAGGAATTTCAATTTAGCTTAAAGCATCATCATCCTAAGTGGATGCATTTCGATGGCATTTTGAAATTCAAGAAGCGGCTTGCTTGAAGCACGTCCCACTACTTCTGACAGAGTTTAATCAGACAGAAAACCCTGAGATGAATATTAATTTCAATGAACAATTAAATGTAAATATTATAACTGTTGTCCGACGTTCTTACGGTGAAGGAAAACATCGTGATGCAACCTGCACATATCTGAGAAGAATTTCAAAGATATGTGTGAAGTCAACCAATCGTTACCAACTGAAGTGTCAGATTGATTAGTGAGGGGACATAAACGTTGATATTTTAATAAGGCTAGTGTTGCGCCCATACACCAGGACAGTGTCGGATTTTCTTCCAAACAATAGAGACACAATGGTCTTTTTTGTGGGAGTTTATGCATGGTCCACATTCCAGACACATATTTAATTTTACTGAACGCTTTAAGGAGACATTATTTGTATGAACAATGAAAATTAATAAGGCGTGAAATCGAGTGGTTCTATAAAGCCAACTTTGATATAAACTCCCGCGATATGATGGTTATAATGCACTCACACAATCACTGTATGAAATTAAAGGAGAAACCTCTGTGTTATATATATTTTAACAGAAAAAAATATTATTTTCTTAGCTTATCTCCATCTCTATTTTTTTCAAAGTTAATAAGAGGGATAGCGATTATTTTTAATCATCGAAATATAAGTTTAAAGACTTTGGTGACTCACTGTTAGATTGCCAATGGTTTGTCCCACATGTTATCTCCTGCCCTTGGCTTTTTTCTCTCTCTCTTCCGTTCTCTCTCACTCACTCTTCCCAGTGGTGATCAGCATATCTTATATTGTAAAATCTTTTCTACATACAAACATAACCGCCGTGATGTTGCGTTTTAGCAAACGTTTTATGTATTAAAGAAAATTGGCAATCCGTAAAATTATTCCTTAATTTGCCGCTACTCAGAATTCGGCAAATAATTTGAGCAGGGAACAGTTTTCAAAAGCCTCAAGCGCGACGTTTCACGGCTCGTCAATTTCAAATGTCTTTTATATTTCTAAACTCATGTTACATACCGTAGACCTCGGAATTTGTTATGGTGCCTTACAAGTTTGCTGTTTTGTTTTTATAACCGGAATCATAATTTATAAAACTGTTAAACATTACGAAAAAGTGCAATACCTATCAAGCGATATAAATTTCATCCATCTCCCTTCGGCGTAATCCAGCTTACGAGAGATTAACGTTGAATGCCAGCTGAATCTAATGAAAAAATTTTTGCAAGGATATTTCTCGGCTTTTATGTTTACTCTGTGATTTGTATACCTGTGTAATTTTTACAAAACATACAAAAATATAACTTCAAAGTTAAGAAAAAGCAAACCATTCTTTACATAAATACTAGCTGTCGCCCGCGACTCCGTCCACGTGGATATAAAAAAAAACTTAATTAGTGTAGCCCACCCATCCATCCGTCTTAACATGCGCATTTATAACATTAGTAAGTTAAATAAAAAGTAGCTCTTCAATGCATAAATTCGAAAAAAAAGAATAAATAGTATCCTATTTCCGTTTCCTGGCTCAAGGCTACCTCCTCACCAATTTTCAGGCATATCGGTAAAACCGTTCTTGAGTTATAAATAGTGTAACTAACACGACTTTCTTTTATATATATAGATATAGCATTTAAATAAAAACATCAATAATGGGTTCATAAACATTTTGGATATTAAATTATTATTACTTAAACATACTCGTACTTTAAAAAAATTAAATAATTTTTTTTTTTAAAATGAATAAATAAAAGGACGTGTTCTTCACAGTAAAAAAGCGAAGTTATAAAATAGTTTTATAATTATATAAAAATAAGTTATGTATAATATTCTTTAGGCAAAGGACGAAAAGAATTCCATAAAAGATCCTAAATGTGTTAACAACATCTCGTAATTACGCCGACTCTCGCGGGAACATGTCGGAGATTGGAGATAGTTCTTGATAAATTCCTTAGTTAACTAATTAAGGATATCTAACACGTAATTTTCTCTTTATCGTTGTCCCAAATGCTGCTAAAATTCTTTTACAAGGTAATTATCTAGATAATATTTATTAAAAACTAGCTGCCACCCGTGACTCCGTTCGTGCGGACTTAAAAAAAACTTAATTAGTTGCCTATGTGTTATTCCAGTCGTCGGTGGCTCAGGAGTCAAGCACATGACTTGCAATCTGCAGGTCCTGGGCTACATTTATCCGACGTTCTTACGGTGAAGGAAAACATCGTGATGCAACCTGCACACATCTGAGAAGAATTTCAAAGATATGTGTGAAGTCAACCAACCCGCACTTGGTCAACGTGGTTGACTGTGGCCTATTCACTCAACATAGGATAGGCTCCGACCCCCTCGGTGGGGACATATAGTGAGCTGATGATGATGTTGATGTGTTCATCCAGCCGTTCCGGATATACCTTCCAACAAACATCCACCCATACATTCATCTAACTATTCGTATTTATAATATTAGTAAGATGACTGTTTACTGAAAATTAATTACGCATACCACTGCCTACCCTAATTGTGCCAAAAAAGATTGATTATTTATCAAAAATAACTATTCCTTTGGCTTCGTTGTACTATAATTTGTATGCAGCTCTTGTACTCGTAAAGAAAATATACGACCTTTTGCTTAATATTAGTATCGGATATTGTTTTCAATAAGGCTTCGTCTAATCTGTAACGTGTAATATACGAGCCAGTGTCTCGTGTGTACTAACATCTCTTTGAAAATATTCAGCCGGCGTCGGACCTTGGTACTAAGATTTATTAAATTGAATTAATACAACTTTATTACGACAGTGGCTCAGGGGTTAAAGCACTTGAATTGTAAACTGCTCCTAGGTTCGGATCCCACCATGTATAAAAGTGTTTTTCGATTTACATATGTTCCCGACGTTCTTATAGTACAGGAAAACATCTTGAAGAACATATAGGATGCTAATTATATTTTTTTTCATTCCACGCGGATGGAGTCGCTTGCGTCAGCTTATCTATACTAATATCATAAAGCGGATGAGTTTGTTTGTTTGTTTAAACGCGCTAATCTCAGAAACTACGGGTCCGATTTCAAAAAATATTTTATTGTTGGATAGTCCATTTATAGAGGAAGGCTTTAGGCTATATAACATAATACTGCGACCAATAGTTATTTTAATACCGCGCGGACGGAGTCGCGGGCGTCAGCTAGTATTCTATAACAATAGAAGTAAAATGTACACATTACCACTGACATATTCATACAATCTGAAAGTTGTAGCAGGATTTCGAAGCTAATCGAGTCACGTACGTAAGAAGCAATCATGCGCGCCCACCGACTCACAATCGACAAAAGCAATGTGTTGCGAATTGTGTAGCGAAATTCACTTCTGCAAATCCTTGCTCTTCAAAGGGAAGCCCTCTGTTCTCTAAACGTTTCAATTCATTGTGGATTTCACGATACAAATGGAAAAAGATCATATTATTGAAGACTTAGTGCTAGTAATAGTGAATTTTTCCAATGTCCGTCTTCTACAAATATCATTATTAAAATATTAGCAAGTGAAGGATATAAAAGCATTGCTCCTTGAATAGATGAAAGTGTTATCATAGACGGCTGTCGGCAGTCATGGCGTTAAAATAACTGCCGTCGAAAGTACAAAAACTGCTTGAATGTCCGTGTATATCGGTCTTAAACAAATCACATCATCATTTTGTAAAACATTTATTCTTTCTAATATTATGTAGATCTTTCCAATATTATAAATACTAATGTTTAGATGGATATATCTCTCACGTCTCAACTGTTCTTGATGAAATTTGATACAAACGTCGAACATAGTCTGGAGGAACACATAGGCTACTAAGTTTTTTATTCTGCAAGGTCGGAGTTTCATTCTACAGCTAGTGTTCTAAATATGAAAACAATAAAAAAATCGATATAATTACGAATATAAAATCGTATGAGATATAACGAAAACCTGTTACACGATGATTTACTGTCGTAATAAAAGAATTAATCGTTCGTAAAAGTGTAAATATTAACGTGAGCGTAGTAGTAATTTATCATAAACGTATCACAGCTGGGGCCGATGGCTCGCATAATTAATCCCGCTATTGAAGCGTACTGCTTAGTAAATCGATATAAACGAAAAAAAAACTTAGTCATACGTCTATTTTACAGATATTAAAAGTGCTTTATCACACTAGGCTGTTGCCATGGTTACTGCAGAAACCTGAACTATATGTTACTAGCCGTCGACTGCAACTCCATCTCGCGTAAATGAAATAAATTCCAGAAGGATACCTTCACACGTTCTTGAGAAAAAGGGACAGACGGACGGACGGATAACATAGTAATCCTATAAGGGTTCCGTTTCTTTTCCTTTTGAGGTACAGTACCCTAAAAAAAAAGTTGTATTATTATAAAAATTGATAGAGAAATCAAATTTGGATTATCTCTTGACCTGTCATAAATTTAATCCTTTTTAATTTGAGTTCGGTTTTCAAATATTAACTCAAACTTCTTCTTTCATTAGTAAAAAGAGTTTTAGTTTGTAATTGGATAGTGCTCAGTTACGTCGATCGCTTTGGAAACTTTATCGGCTTTATCGGCGCAGAATATCCTATAATATGCGTTCATCAGCTACCTTACCGTGTTCCGTCAAATCGGACAGAATACATAAAGACAGAAATTTTATATTTCTTTTCAATAGAGACACTCCAATTTCATCAATATTTAAAATTAATTTTATTATGACTATTACGCGTACGTCAGCTCATAACTTTAAATAAGTGCCAATTGAAATTAGTTAAAAATTACTTTGATATCGCATCATATTTAAATTCCTTATCGAAAATACAAAGTTTTGGAGCATCCTAAGCTAAACTTTTATTACTATTCAACATTGTTAATTAAATACTTGCATGTTATTCACTTAATTTAGATTTCACTTAGAAGATACACACTAAGGGACTCCACATAACGATTCTGAGTACGGCATTATATATATTTGAATATTTATAGAATTAATTTCCTCATAACTTTAATAACGTTACAAACTCCGTCGACATCGCTTTTGTCAAAATATCACGACAAAATAATAAGTACAGGAACTCGTTTCACTTTTAACGAAGGCGGATGTTATTGTGCGGGGGATGAGGGCAGAGAGAGCACATTATGGAAATTTTACATTCAGATCTCGAGTAATTTTCAGTAGAGAAAGTTTCATGACAAAAAAATTTAACGACCTGTCATTTCTTGTTGTTTTATTCTTTAAAATTCTTGCTACTTCAACTATAATTTACATTAAACGTTGGAGACATTTTATATTTTACTTGCTAACGCCCGCGACTCTGTCTGCCTGTATTAAAAAAAAACTTTATTATTAATATATGTTTTCTTCCAGACTATATTCTACATCGATGCCAAATTTCAGCGAGATCCATGCAGTCGTTCTGGAGATACCTTCAAACAAACATAGAAACATTCGCATTTATAATATTAGTAAGATTCTTCTTAAGGTTCGAAATTCTATTGGCAGAAAGATCTAAATTTTTGTTTGGCTTATTAATGTTAATCTATGCGTTTCTCATCTTACTCATATAAATGCGAATGTTTGGATGGATGGATGTTTGAAGGTATCTCCGGAACTGCTGAACAGATTTATGATGAAAATTGGCACACATGTAGAACATGGTCTGGATAAACTCGTATGCTACTATTTTTTTTTAATTCCGCGTGGACGGAGTCGAGGGAGACAATTAGTATATTAGTGTAAGAAGTTAAGAACGATATTAATACAACAAAATTAAATGTTGAATTAACTTTACTATGTTATAAGATATTTTTAATCCAAGTAATTGAAAGCGCACAGTTAATCAAGTAGTTTCAATGAAGATTTTAATTAAAGAAGTATCTTCAAAGATCAATGGAAAAACGTTCTCTCATATTGAAAGAGTGCAATTTCCTTTCAACTTATTTCTCATTTTTTTGTACTATTTTAAAAGGATTTTAAGACTGTCTTAAATAAAAAATTAAAAGGTTGTAGAATTGCTTTATAAAACGGTAGTGATTTGCTGTAATATTTATTTTATAGCAATAAATATATTAATATGACATCAATTGTTAAGGTTATTGACCATATTTTCTAGGTTAATCACATCAATTTTGTTTAGTCTTCGAATGTAAGGGTATTATAGACCAATGAGAGAAATCCGTCATTTGACGTCACGCCCTCTGATTGGCGGAGACTGCTCTGTTAACGTAATTGCTTTAAACAGCTTTTTCCCGCTAATTTAAATTACGAACCCGCCAAAAACAAACGGACGACGTAAAATTTCATATATTTATTTTGAATTATTAAGTGTCATTGTACGTTTTGGTTTATTACGTCATAGTTTGAGATAATGTAAGAGAGTGATATTCAAATATCTACGATACCACAACTTCCTTTTGATTAAACGATTTCCTTCTAAAATATAAAGTGGCGCTCGTCTCAATGAGCGATTCATGAATTTTAAAGAGCTATTGAAGTGCATTGACTGGACGAGATTACACTTAGAACATTTTAACTGCAAATATGCTATAACCTTATTTAAAGTATCGATTAAAATTTTCAAGAACAATTTTTACTCAATGAATTAGATCGCAGAAAAATATGGTTCTAGAAAAAGATAGACCAGTGTCGGCCCCGATTAGTCTGACCTTGTCGCGATCCATTTTCAGGGTAGATGAATACAGGACTGCATTCGAAGTCGTCTCACATCTAGCACTTATTACGAATCACACATTTTAATCAAGACGTTTATAAGTAATTACGTCCTTGTTTAATTTTAATAAACATTTTCTACTATGTGTTAATAATTTTATAATTTTTGTTTTTTTTTCACGTAGTGTCAGATGTTGGGTTTATCTAGCATTTTATAAAATCTAAATATAATTTTCTAGCAAATGAAATGGGTATATAAATTCAAAAAGGGATAAATTTCAGACGAATGCTCACAGCGTTAATGTTTCCGCACTGCAGTGAAGTAGGCAAATATATTTATTACGAAGTTACTATGGCCTCTGTAACAAAGGCGTGTCAATAACGAAATTTATGATATACAGGGCTTTAAAGGTTGTTTGCGGGAAGAGAAAAGGTTTTAAACCGCGATAGAATTTAAACAAATAATTACATCAATCTATTTACGTACATTTCTTTTATGTAATTATGCCCAAAATATCTTATCTTTTAAAATGTATTAGACTTTTAAAGTTTCATTTTCGTAATTTCAATGAATATAAAATATTATACAAGTTTCTTTCATATATCAGTTAAACTTCTTGTAATTTAATCTCAAGGTCAAATGGATCTAATTAGTTACAGTGGTTCCCAAATAAGACTCCGAAATGTCTAACCAAACACTAATAAATTCGGATCCTACCTCCAGACTGTAGTAAAAGGGTTATTAGCCCATACTGTCAAGTTATGTTTTGTTTGAAGGTCCTCTTAATATTCGCGTAACATCGCGACCCACATTTGGGAACACCTGACTAATTTAAGATTTTATATTGAAATATTAATCATTAAAGTTTATTCTAAGTTAAATAAAATCACGTTGCGACCTATTTTACTAAGTTTCGTAGCGACACATGGAGTTAGTACTAAATTATACCAAGTGTTGTCTTGTCGTTATATCAATGTGATACGATTATAAAATAATAAACTGTTCATTAGAAACACCCTGTATATTAGATTAATATTTTCGTCTTAGTAAAATTAACTTTAAAGGTGTATTCAAAACTAGGTTTTTTATTTTAAACTAGCTGTCGCCCGCGACTCCGTCCGCGTGGATATATAAAAAAAATAAAAAAAAAATGAATAAATAGTATCCTACGTCCGTCTTTAGGCTCTAAGCTACCTCCTCACCAATTTTCAGCCATATCGGTAAAACCGTTCTTGAGTTATAAATAGTGTAACTAACACGACTTTCTTTTATATAGATAAAATAAAAAAAAGTTAAAATAAAAATTACTTTAAAATGATCTCTTTTGTTATTTCGCTTTGAGCATTCTTTTACAAGTCTTATATTTTCATCATCATCATCATCATCAGCTCACTATACGTCCCCACCGAGGGGCTCGGCTCTTATATTTTATTAACGTAAAATTATTAAATCATAAAAAAAATAATTGAAGCGTAAAATTAGTTAGTAAATATTTACCGAATAACCCATTTTTATTGAGCTTAGATCACACATTTATCCGTCTATTCTGTCCATTCAATAGTCGGAAATATCCGAGATAAAAAACTACTATACAATTATATTTAAAAAAACATAATACAATGTAAAAGCGGTATTTCCCTCACATTATTTCTAAAGAAATTCTCTGAAGTTATGTTAAATAACAAGTAACATGTAATAATTAGAGGTTAAGAACAATGTTGAATTATTCATGATGCGGACAAACAGAAAAACTTCGCCTGTTTAGCGTTAGCTGTGCTGTTTTACATTTTAAGGATTTCACGCTACGAGTTTTGTTTAGAAATTACACTTATATACAAGTCTGTTATATCGCTAAGTATGGAAATGGAGTTTGTTTAATATTTGTGAGAGGATATATATTTTTTTTATATCATAAGGTGGCAAACGAGCGTGCGGCCACCTGAAATCGCTAATATAGCGAAGTGGCCGTTGCCCATAGACATACGCAATTGCATATGCGTTGCCTAAGGCTGGAAGGGACCAAATTGGGCCTCCGGGACGCACACTCATCAGACGAAACGCGGAATTTCTTCCACTTCACGCCAGCCTTCTGTGTGGGCGTGGTATTTCACCGGTATGGTATAATTTTTTATATTGTTATATCTATACTGTTAGATATTATTGGTTAGAATCCTTAAGCGCGAATGACGTGCTTTCGTTACAAAGTCCAGTGTCAGAATGAATAGTGAGGTGACAACGTCGACATTTTAGTAAGGCTAGTGTTGCGTCAATACACTGCGACATTTTCTGGTTTTCTTACTAACATTACTAATATTATAAAAGCGTATGTTTAAATGGGTGTTTGTTAGTAGTTACGACAAGGAAGGCTGCATGAATCTCGCTTTAATTTTGCATAGAACATAGTCTGGAAGGACATATAGGTTACCAATTAAGCTTTTTATTAACTCCGCGTAGACGGAGTTTAAATAAACTCATCTAGATATATGTAATATGTTTATAATTTGTTTCACATAATTACCTTATTTATTATATCATTAGTGTTTCAAACAACGAAGTAAAGAAGGATGGATTGAATAAACAAAAACATCAATGCGTGTAGTAGTTACATCAGTTGAAGTACAGAAAAACTTAAATTAGATAAATGAAATCAAATCAAGGAAAATTAATATTATAATTGTCAGGTAAGATTCGGTAGGTCTAAATTGTGAATGTCTTTCCTTGTTTCTTCCTAAGTACGAGAATCAGTTTAATCTGTGGTTGGCCGCTGAGGAGAGCGAAAGCGTGCCCGTGGTCCAGTCCCGATGCGAAGGAACATAGAGGTTTAGTTGGTATGCCTCCGATATGGAGGAGAATCCCACATAACTACCGCCCCCCCCCCCGGGGTGCGGAGTATGCATAAAGCATTCCTCTCTGGAAAAAAAAAGTTTAATCTGTGGCAAATAAAAAATATTATCTGACCATGTTTCCTTTTTAATTATAAAGCTATTATTCTTAGTAGTAAAAGAAATACTTTGTAATCCAACACACTAATAGTAATACACAAAAGATTTACAGCTTACAGTACTGGCGTATACCCAAAACTTTCCTATCAATGCTAAACGTACATCATTTTAAATTGCTTTTGAAGTGCTATAAAATTGACCGTTTATTATAAAATGCCAAGTTACAATGGCTTAGCAACAAGAATTGCATGAATGTCTAATAGTGAATTATTCCAGAGGATTCTTACGTATTAAGATGTGTTTTTGTGGATTCTACCAAACAAAAACACCAGTATATCTCAGTATGTACCTAAGTGATTTCTTAGTTTCTGTGGGTTTCTAAGACCTATACCCACGAAGTCAAAGAAAATACACGATAACAGGGATGACGATATGTTTTTTACAGAGATTTAAGTCTCAGAAAACAACGGTTATAATTAAATTCAATGTAAATGAGAAATTATATTTACACATTCCACGGACTGACAATGTAATTTATCCGTCCGCGCGGAATAAAAAAAGTAACTTATGTGTTCTTCCAGGCTATATTCTATATGTATGCTAAATTTAATCGACATCCATCCATCCAAACATTCGCATTTATAATATTAGTGGGATGGATTTATCTTTACATTATAACCATTTTAAAATAAAAAAAAATACCTTTATCAATTGTTTATAGAAGTTAAAAATACAAAGTAACACTAAAATACAAATGAACTGACCGACGGAGTTAAAATTTCCTTTCTGTTTCCGAACTTTAAAAGCTTTACCGAATCCATTCACCGCGGTACCCAATATCCGCATTTTTCTATTCTCTCTTTGAAATCAGAAAGCCAATTAACAGACGAAATGTCCCGTTTGTGGAATATTTCTTTGATTTAGTTCTATTGTTCACCTCGGTTTTTTGTATAGTAAATATTACGTGTAACCGTGAGTTTCTGATACCAAATTCCCGTTTAAAACATATTGTTATCTTTGTCAAAGGTAATGACAGGGACGACTATGCTTAATACAGAGATGTTGCTTTCAGAAACCTATAGTAAGAAGTCTTAGGTAAGTGGTCTTAGATGTCTTTAACGAAAATTAACACACAATTTTCTTAACCTTGAGTAAATCACTCACTATATGTCCCCACTAAGGGACTCGGAGCCAGGCCCAGTGCGGGTTGACTTCACACATACACATGCATCACGATGTTATCCTGCACCGTGAGAACGTTGGATCAATGTACATATGTAAATCGAAAAACACATTAGTACATGACGGGATTCGAACGTAGGACCTGTAGATTACAAGTCAAATGCTTAACCCCTGAGCCACTGACGCTCTTGAGTAAATCACTCTGTATTAATAATAAAGTTGTTTTAGAGTCATTTTGATTAATAGCAACAGTAGAATGAAGTGAATTCGGTCAAGGCATTTTCCTTTACTGAATCAGACAACGGAAAAGTTCATAAATAAAATTATTCACCCCTTACTGGGCACGTCCAACTTTCCGCTCGGTTATAATCCGTGCGAAAACATGTTAGAAAACAACGTTAATATAAGTGTGACTGCTACTTGGTGAGACATTAAAATGCAAAACCATACTGAGCTTCTTAAAGTTATATTTTAACTTTGTTCATATTACAAAACCCGCAGTACACAGAGAAAACTATAACATTTATGTGAGTGAAAATGTTGTACTCATCCGCTTCTTTGCCTATTTTTTTATTTACTAATATTATAAAGCGGAAGAGTTTGTTTGTTTGTTTACACGCGTTAACCTCAGGAACTACTGGTCCGATTTGAAAAATTCTTTTTTTGTTGGATAGTCCATTTATAGAGGAAGACTTTAGGCTATATAACATTACGCTGCGACCAATAGAATCGAAGCGTCAGTGAGAAATGTAACAAAAACGGGGAAACTGTCTAAAACTCGAGATTGGCTGAACGGATCTTATCTTGGTCTAGAAATGTTCGTGGAAGTCTAGGGAAGGTTCGAAAGGTGAGAAAAATTCAAATAATTGTCAGGAACTGATTAAGTTTTTTTTTCATTTCACGCGGACGGAGTCGCGGTCGACAGCTAGTCTTTAATAATCATAGTAATGTTTTACTAATATCATAAATGCGAATGTTTCGATGGATGGATGGATAGAGGTTTGTTAGATGCACGGATCCTAATGAAAATTGGCATAGAACATAGTCTTATTAGGCTACTTTATTTAATTTTCTTTTTAATTCCGCGCGATCGTCGCGGGGGACACCTAGTTTATAATAATTGTAGATTTAAAGGGGTAGTTCCGCCCCTAAACATAGGAGCCTGCGACAGCTATACATACATAAATTCTTTATTGTAACACTCATTTAAACAATTATGTCAGAACTTTGTCTTTAAGAAAACAATAAAAATGTCCGGTAATCATTTTATCAATAATATCAGATGGCATAACTATGTTCTATTAATAACGATTTTCTGTGACGTCACACTCGCCAAAGGAAATCGGATTACTGGAAATGGATAGACAGATTCATTTAAAATTGAAGCGAGGATTTCGCTTGACAGTGATTGATGTTCTTCACTATAACACAATTTTATTTCTGTTTTGCTTTTTTTACTTACATTGGATTTTAATTGTGTCGTGTTTAACGATTACAAAATAGGCTTATATTCTTTTTTCTTTATAAATTTATTTCCCTTTTTAAAATATTTTTTTTTACATAGTTTAAATAAAAGCAAGAAGCTTGTTTCATACCGTACCAAGCTGTCGCCCGCGTCTTCGTTCGCGCGGAAACAAAAAGAGAACTTGATTAGTTCCTATTAGCTATTATTTAGCCTATTGTTCTTCCAGACTATGTTCTACATCTATGTCAAATTTCAGCGAGATCCATGCAGCCGTACTGAAGATACATTCAAACAAACATAAATCCATCTAAACATTCGCATTTATAATATTAGTAAGAAGTAAGATTGTTGTTTTTCAGCAGTGGAAACTAATTTTTTGCTAAATTATTTTGCCATTTTTAGAGTTCCGTACCTTATAGGAAAAAAACGGAACCCTTATAGGATCACTTTGTCGTCCGTTTGTCTGTCAAGACCTTTTTTATTAATTTAAAAGCAATCTTTTACATCTTCTAGTTCAATGAAATAAAACACCACTACATCTTATGTAATAATTAAAAAGTTATTCCAAACTTAGTACATAGAATTAACATAATACATAATATACTATACATAATCTACTTTATTAGTATTTCTCTTAGTTTATTAGAGCAGAAATAAGTCACAAATTTTTCGAATAATTCACTACATTTCTGTATATTTAAACTTTCACACTAGTTCCCCTGTCAAAGAGTGTCGTGCTATGAATCACTAACTATGTTATATGACACGAGGTTCTATCTCATTTGCATTCAAAACGATTTCACTCTTTTTATTTATATGACTGAGTTGATGCTGTTATATGATAAACAAGAGATATATATTTTGACGAGATTACATCGTGATAGTATGCATTTTTTACACGATACATAACATAAGTTTATTAATGTTTAACAAACTAAACGTCGACATTTTAGTAAGGTTGCGCCTGTACACCGGCACAGTGTCGGATTTTCTTCCTGACATCATATAAATAAAATTGGAATGTCTGTTTGTAATATGGAAATAACCGATTTTACTACATATATTTTTACAATTTTTATCTGTCTGTCTGTTTGTTCCGGCTAATGTCTCAAAAGGCTGGACAGATTTTGACGGGACTTTTATGAGCAAATAGCTGATAAAGGAGTAATTTAGGCTACGTTTATTTTTTAAAAAAAAAATTATTTTATAACAAAGTAATGTTACGATTTCTAAGTACTGTCTAGTACCGCCAAAGACAATACAGCCCAAAGACAATATTCCACACGGATGAAGTCGCGGGAACAGCTAGTTACATATATAAGTGCAGTGGATATCCACAAGGTGTAATATAACAAAAATATTCAAACCTATTTTGTTTATAGCAAGGGATAACAGAGCAATTTGACAAAGTAAATGACCACAATAAGGAAAACAGTTGTCCCCTCACAGATATATAAATGACGATGTTTATTACTACGCCGCGTCTTGTAATTGATATTAAAAGTTGCTTAACAACCATCATTAACTTGTTTTATTAACGTTTTAATTGTTGCTTTATTATATTTATTTATTCATTAAAATATACTACTATTATACCATAAATAAACTTGTATATATATTGTAAAATCCGTTCAAATGTAAAAAAAAAAGTTTAGATGGATGTTTGTTTTAAAGTATCTCCATAATGGATGAACTGATCTCGATGAAATTTGGCATACATATTGATAAAGTCATAGTCTGGAGGTATACGTAGGCTACCAATTATGCATTTGTTAATTCCGCGCGGACGGAGTCGTGTGCGACAGCTAGTAACAATATATATTCGTACTGGTGTTTCAATAATAAAAGCACATGATACACACAATTATATTCAGTTTCAAATGACAAAAGTAAACTATTAAGCAGTATGTAAACATTTTAATAATAAGTGGTTTGTTTTTTTTTTGTAAAATGTAAGATGTGTAAGCTTTGACAACCCTAAACACCATTAGATTTCATGAAAAAAAAGGAAACATCAAGTACAAAAATATTATGTGCAGAAGTGTACGTATGAAGTACACTTATGTGAAAAGTTTAGTACACTTAGTTTGAAAGAATCTGAAGTGATATTGCTAGAAGTATAGGTGAGTACACAACGGCATTAGAGGTGTTCTGAGAGGATGGTGCACTTTGAAAGAAGCGCATTATGTACTCGTTTTATACGCCCTTGTCCATTTTGTAATCCGAAACGATGAAAATGTAAATATAAGTTCTTTGAAAATCTTATAACTTAAACATTTTAAATCTATTCAAAACTTATCTTACTAATATTATAAAACTGAATGTTTGGATGAATGGATTTTTGTTAGAAAGTATCTGAAGAACGGCTTAATGGATGTCAATGAACATAGTCTGGAAGACCAAATAGGCTACTATTTTTTTTAATTCCGCACCGACGAAGTCACGGGCGACAGCTAGTTGTAAAATAGACTATCGAGATATTTCTCGACTTCTGTTTAATTAGAACACAAACAACACGCATTAACTTAATTCCCCTCGAGGTTTCTCTCCTCGTTATAGACAGTAATTACTTAACAAGTCATAGTTTATTTCCGAAAAACAACTTACCGAGGATTTTTGAGACCAAAATATATAAAACAAATTGTCATCCCTTTTATTAACTTAAACAACACGGAGATATCGGACTCAGAAACCCACAGTTAGTTTATCATAAACTGTTTGTTTTAATTAATTTATTCTAACTTTCGTGAGACATTATACTAAACTGATATATAAACACGGCTAAACACTCACGTATATTCGTCCGGTGGCGGCACCGACTAGTTCAGTGAGCGACGGGCCGCGTCCGCGAAATAATACCAGCACCACTCACACTGATGAAGGTCCCCCGATGGGCTCGAAACTAGTCGGTGCCGTCACCGGACGAATATACGTGAGAGTTAAGCCGTGTTTATATGTTTGTTTTAAATTACTTCTATTTGTAAATTATTATTTTTTTAATCAGCAAGTGAAACAAAAAAAAACGGAAATCAAGTAAATTTCTAACTAAGTTCATTTTTTAAAGCTCCTTTAGCAACGACTTGTAATATTCTTCTTTTTTTTCCATCAAAACGGAATTATGAAGAAAAAAAAATTGTAAAAAATAGTTGATGTTTTAGAAGTATATTAGTGAAATCTACAATACCGTAGCCATTGTAAAAACAAGGTCGGCCTGACAGTTGATTGCTCAGTAAATTCTACTTTATTAAATTTCCACAGCGGGACGCCTCGCCTCCATCGGACACTGGCAACGAATAAATTCGTTTAGTTAAAAAAAATATATATATAAATGGGTATAAATATTGTTTAAGGGTCTCAAACAATTACATTTGTGTATCTTACTTTTTACTAATATTTTAAATGCGAATGTTTAGATGGATGGATGTTTGTTAGAAGGTATCTCTCGATCTTGGTGATATTTGGCACTGATATATACCATAGTCTGGAAGAACATATAGGCTACTCGTTATTTTTTTTGGCGCGGACGAAGCCACGGGCAACAGCTAGTTAAATTATAAAAGCATAATCGCATTTTCTTCTCAAAGTTCCACTTACTAAAGCAAATTGTTTCGACGCGTCTTCGGCGAACCCTTTTTCGTTTTCATTAAAAATGTATTATTCACTTAGCGTTTGCGTCCTCACTTGATGTAGTTTCAATGGCGGAACAATGTTCTATAAATATTACTTTATAAATATTTAAAGGGGCAAGATAACTTTGTTATTTATATTTTGTTACCCGGCTGACTGAGCAGGGGAAATTTTTTCGCGCATATGTTGTTTGATTTCAGAATGTAAAAATTTATCGGTATAAAACTTACCGTTATCCCTGTCAATATCTTTGACACAAGATAACAAAACGTTTTAAACTTGGATTTTTGTTTCAGAAAACCACCGTAAGTTCAGTTTTACCACTGTAACCTAGACGACTGAGTCGATTTTGACGAGTACTTGTCATTTGATTCTTCCTTCCCTATGTGTCATAGGAGTAGTCAATTGACCTTATGATTTTTTAATTAACAAATAGTCTTATTTATATTTTACAATTTGCTGTTTCTTTTTACGTACTTTATCTTTACATAAGTGCGTGAAAAGACAGAAAACAACTTCCATTTGACGCCTGCCTTCTCTGTGGTCATGGCATTGCACCGAGCGAGGCTAAACATTCGTGCAACAGATTGTTGCTGGCTTTTACCACTGTAAAAATAAATGTGGTATAAATAATTACATTGCATTCGATTTAGTACTTAAGGTAAGGATAAACATTGTCTTTAAAATTATTTGTTAGAGCCCTTTCTACATCATGAACGTCAAAAACATACTGAGTAATGAACCTTTACATCGGCGAGTGAGAGTAAACTTAATAATAAACTTTGAGATTTATGGAGCAAGTCAACAAACTTTCCTCATATTACCTGCTTCGTTTAAGTAATTTTATATTCTGTAAAATTTTTGAAGCTCATGATATTATTAAAGTGAAATGAATTTTTAAATTTTACTCACCATGGGAGGAGACGTAATCTCCCAGTGGTATCCTCTTTCTGGGCAGCCAATTCTCTACCGATAGGTAGGCAAGGCATCTTCAGACAGTATTTACTTCTCTATTTTAGCGAACTCAAATGTTTAAAATGTAATCAATAACAGACAATAAAAATGACTCTGGTATTGCATTATGTATCGGCATAGGGCTACCTCTTCCAAAAATACTTATTGTTAACACTCATAATCATGGTTGTCAGTATTGTCACATAAAAAATTATATAAATAAAATAACATGTAATGTCGCTGCAACAATCTCTTTAATATCTATTCCTTTAATTAACTTTTAATTATAAAATGTTATCGGAACTCTGTCTTGAAAGTGCCAACCAAATATCGACATCAAAAGACCAAATTACTGACTTTGATGGCTCATATCAATTAAGAATATTAAATTACGATAATTAATTAACCATAGGTATTTCCTGCTAATTTAATTTATATAAAATATTGGAGACAGTTTAATTAAAGTATTTCAAAGACATTTAACATTTACATCTATAAATAGACGAGGCATTACGAAATCAAAAAGATGTACCAACAGTATGGTTTCTTTTGACACTCAAAAGGAAGGCGTCCATTGGGCTGCTCCGGACGCATCGCGCGCACGTATTAAACAGATTTGCTTTGTCTTGATGCGTGCAGCGCGGATGATAGACGCAGTGCTGTGTAAAATCATACAAAGCAAAATAAATCCGTTGCGGGCCGTGCGCACGATGTATGAAGTGCGGGCCAGTACACGCGGATCTTAAGAGGTTAGATGGTTACGACTATTTAGTGACATATAGCGATTGCTGGTAATGTTCACTCTGTAAGTAGTTAACTATTATATTTAATTCTTTTTTAAATATATGTATCTTGGTAAAACTTTATCGCACACCCAGTTACAAATTGAATTTATTTTAACGATCATTTATAGAATTAAGATCATAATCCAGAAAAAGGCTAATGACTGACTACTAAATTGATGGTTCATGAACATATAGTCGTATCTCACAATTTTTTACGTACATTTTTATTAACATGGTGAATATTTAAACATTTGTTCATTTTAAATTCGAAATAAATTCTTTTAAATTTTCTGTCGTTAAGCTTTTTAAATATACGATTCTATTTATAGGAAGCATCAAAACTTAATTCCTTATTCGTTTACCATTGAATAAATTTCAGTATGTAAGTGATGTGGTAAGTTGAACCACAGATTTTAAGTGTCCGACCACTCCAGACCACGGTCGGCTAATCCGGTTGTCAAGTTTGGAACAGTTCAGTGAGTACGGATGCAAACTTCACCAAACAACTTTAACAAGCAGACGGCAACTGCTTTGATGTTACAAAGTTTACGTGTTAACTTATAAGCCGTGTTTTGTAACGCTTAATTTTGGTTAAATTCCAATGACGGAATGACGTAAATTTCTTGATAAATTTATTAAGTAAATACGTATAATATATAGAATTAAGTTTTTTTCTTATATTTTAATCGGAATATAAAATTTCATATATTACATAATCTACTTTATTATATAGTAGGCATTACTCATTTACATAACACATTTTTTAAAAACCATCGTCAGATTTAAAGACGTACGACAAAAAGTATACAAAATTAACCTACAGACTATAAATAACATAATCAGTTTGCGCAACCTGTTTAATAAACTTTGTCATATCAATTAATTCGACTATACATTTGCGCATCAAGCAATAGTGTGACGTGAACTTGACAATAAAAATCTACACATAATCCAAGACTTGGAATTCCTGCAAATTTCTCTCTACCACTTCCCCCTTGTAACAGATATATTAGCTTATAGATCAACATGTAACTTATATTATAAACATTATTACATACTTTTGTTACATCGCGTTGCATCGATTAATATAATATGTAGCCATGACGCCGCTAATCTCCCAGTAGCCGTGTAATGAAACGCCGCGTAATCCATTGAATACTTCCAAAGCCGTGCAGTTAACATCCGTTACGCGGATTACAGCTTAATTGCGCTCCCAGAGTCCCGACGTCTTAATACAAAGCATTTAGATAATGTTTAGTTAATTTAATGGAATCTATTGTTATTTATAATAATAATTCTTCGTCGCTTCTTTTCAGACTGGTCGTGGTCTTCATGTATCGTTGACCAGCTTCACGACGCACCACTCAATCCTTAGTCTGCCTTTTTTGTATATTGGTGTAGGGGACACACGCCCATGTAGCGGGCGACCTTCCCCGTGGTCTGCCCTTCAATTTTCAATTACACCAGCTAGCGCTCGATAGACTCTTCATTACATCTACAGTATCTAGTAATAATACTTTGCTTCAAACATTCAAATATAGAAAATTACTGGAAAAGTACAGACATGTCATTGCAAATATCTAACTTACTCATGGAATATGAGTAAAAATATATTAATAAAATCTGTAATCAACGAATATTTAAGTTATCCTGCAGTGAAATTCAACTCTAGTAGAAAATCTATTTTAAAACGTTGTTGTCTATGTTTTTTCAAAGAGAATTAATAAGGATAGCAATAACATAAAACATGTCAAATCTGCCTACAATTTAATGGCATTTTAGCTCGAAATATTTAGGATTTTTATTGATATTTTTCACAATTGCTTCGGAATCATCATCAGCTCACTATACGTCCCCACCGAGGGCTCGGAGCCAACCCTAAGCTAGGGGTGACTAGGCCATAGTCAACCACGCTAGCCCAGTGCGAGTTGGTTGACTTCACACATAACTTTGAATTTCTTCGCAGATATATGCAGGTTGCATCACGATGTTTTTCTTCACTGTAGGAACGAACGGATAAATGTACATATGTAAATCGAAAATCGAAGAACACATTGGTACACGACGGGATTCGAACCCAGGACCTGCAGATAACATGTCAAATGCTGAAACCCCTGAGCCAACGACGCTCGCTTCGGAAATAAATGAACAATAAACCGGAAAATGAAAGAATCAACATTCATTCAGCAACATGAACAATTGCGCTAGCGAGCCGGACAACCGAAAAATTGTATTGATACGAGGCTCTTTATTTTTATTTTATTGTGTAAAATAAGTCGGTCACTATCAACATGCCAGCTCTTTTCAATATTGAAATTTTACAAGGATTAAAAAATATATGAAATGAAATGTATTCGATTAATATAACTGGCAGGTTGTGAAAAAAAAGTTTTTATATTTTTAGTTATGACAACTTGTGTTAATTATAAAAATTAAATAATTCTTATATTTCTTTTTTTATTGTATATTGTGCAACAATAATAAAACAAGTTTTTTCTTCAAAAACTTTTAGTTTTTATGACAAACTAGCTGTCGACCGCGACTCCACCCGCGCGGAACTAAAAACAAACTTAATAAGTAGTCTATGTGTTCTTTCAGACTATGTTCTACATCTACAAAATTTAAGCAAAATTCATACAGCCGTTCCGGAATTACCTTCAAACAAACATCCATCCATCCAAACATTGGAATTTATAATATTAGTAAGATTAAGTATGTAAATCAGAAGCTTACCTTTTTCTTACTATACTTACACTACACTAGTCTTCGTAAAATTCATGTTTTTAATTTACTTACATGTAATAAAATAGAGCGATATGATTAATAGGTTTTTTTTATATCATAAGGTGACAAACGAGCGAGCGGCCACCTGAAATCGCTGAAATAGCGAAGTGACCGTTGTCCATAGACATACGCAATTGCATATGCGTTGCCTACCTTTAATCGACGGAGGAGAGGATGCACAGATAGAAAAGTAGAAAATAAGTGATGCAAATTTCACATGGGAAGCTTATTTCTTTGTATTATTATGAATAATAACAGCGCGCATCTTCATTCGGTTAAATAAAACTGTGAGGTGAGTGCTTGCCGCGTGATTTATGAAGCCATTTACACGCCATTTGCTGCTTTATATTTGTAAAATACATTTTCACTTCAACATAATAAAGCTATAATATCTTTAATCAGAAATGATTAAATTTGACTGCTGTACATTTTACAAAATTGATATCGAAAATGTTAATCATCTTTGAAACTTAATATCAAGAAAAACTTTTTAATAAAGTTTATAACTGCAGGTTGTTTTCGTACCGTGACCACATACTTAACTGCCACACTGAAACGTAAGTTTTGCATGTCCTCCCTTAGTTAAGCTTAATGTTGATTTAGTTTACAAAATCTATACTAAGGGAATGTTTAAGTACCCATATGTCTGTGTAAAAGAGCATCTTTAATAACATTGGTTTATATGGTGGTTGTAAAAACAAAACACGATCCTGACTTTCCAATTCAGAGGTCCATTTTCAAAGCAACATAATAATAGCCAACGAGAAAAATATTCTAAAATATTTTATTGAAAAGAAAATCTTGTGGTTTCGTTTCAATTGGAGCGTAAAGAATTGTAAGTAAAAAAAATAACTTTATTCAATACAGAAACTGATCTGTCGGGACCAGAATAGTAATAGTTCAGGGGAGCGAAATTTAGCTTTAAAAATAGTGAAATACCGCAACCACACAGAAGACAGTCGTAATTCCGCGTACGGCCTGATGAATGTGCGTCCAGAAGGCCTGATTTGTCCTCATTCCCTCCCCACTATTTTCTTATTTTTGTGTCAAATCCTTGACTTTACGCTTTAATTCCAAGAAGTGTGTTTATTTTTCCCTATAAATATTATTCTGAACAAAACAGGTCATAAAACTGGAGCATTAAATTCAAATCAGAATTTTTCACGCAAGTTATTTGACAAGATAGAAATTTCCATAATCCGAGTGGCGATGTTATAATAACGGAGCCCTATTTGCAGCGACTTGCAAATAAAATGTCTGCGAACTGAGATTGGGATCGTGATACTCCGCGACCCGCGACAATGCTCTTTGCAATAATATTTCTTATTTATCGTAACAAGACGGACAAGACTTGTTATTTGGACACACAATTTATAAATTCTAGTTTATTTCGTTTAAGAAACAAGATTTGTATTCGCGTAAAATAAAATGTGAATTGGAGTATAATATATTTTTATTGGACGTCGACGGTTAAGGTACGCGTCCATTGGCCCGCGTCGTACGCACCATTTTTTAACCAGTAACCAGTAACCATTTAAATGTTGTTAAGAATAATTCTTTTTTACAATTAACCATAATTTCGATTAAATTGGCAAACTTTCAAAAAAAGAGATTATAATTTGGTGAAATGACTTCACAATTTTCCGCAATTTAAACTTCAACAACTAAGCTGAGCGGGAAAACAATTTTTGAATGCCCCAAGCGAAAGTCCCGACTCGAGGGATTTGATCAAGCTCCATTTATTTCGTAAGAACATTCACTATATGTAAAAATTATATGGTACTAGCTTCACCCGCGACTCTGGCTGCACGGAATTAAAAAAAAACATATTTAATAGCCTATCTGTCCTTCCAGACTATGTTTTATATGTATCCTAAATTTCATCGATATTCGTTCAGTTGTTTTGGAGATATCTTCAAAGAAACATTCGCATTTATAATATTATTAAGCTATATTTTTTTAATTTTGTTAGGCAAAGATGCACGGACAAATCTATTTTATTCATAGTTTTCATTGGAGACTATTTTTATCGGAAATTCGGTGGTTTTATTTATGACAATAAAAAGATAAAATTGTTGACAATCTTATTAATCTTACCAATATTATAGATACGAATGTTTATATGGATGGATGGATGTTTGTTTGAAGGTATCTCCGGAACGGCTGCATGGATCTCGCTGAAATTTTGCATAGATATACAACATAGTCTGGAAGAATACATAGGCTACTTATTAAGTTTGTTTTTTATTACGCGCGGACGGAATCGCGAGCGGCCGCTAGTTTTTAATAAACAACTAATCAAACCACACCTAAAAGCAATTGGAAGGCGAATAAAAAAAAAGTGTGCGGTTGAAAATGGACGTAAATTGATATAAAAGTACACCGATGTTAACAGGGAAGCGTTAATGGAAAAATGCACTCTGCATTAACACAGCAAGATACCGCACTTCCCTGTTCATACTATAGTTTTTTTTTTATTTACATTCAGTAAATTGTGGCCTAAGATGGTAGTATCGCTTTTTACATAATTTTATTTATCTTACTAATATGATAAATGCGAATTTTTAGATGGATGGTATTTTTCGCTCTTTGACCTGTAATTTAAATATTACCAATAAATATTGTATTGTTTTGGATGGATGTTTGTTTGAAGGTATCTCCAGAACGTCTCAAAGGATCTTGATGAAATTTGGTACACACATAGAACAAAGTCTGAAATAACACAAACAAATTTAAAAGTTTTTTCTAATTGCGCACGGACGGTATAGGCGACAGCTAGTTACGAACGATAAATTTTCTGCTACCAGTCACAAATAAGATTTATTTAATACTAACTGTCGCCTGCGACTCCGTCCGCGCGCAATTTAGAAACATAATTAGTAGCCTATGTGTTCTTCCAGACTATGTTCTATATGTATGCAAAATTTCATTGAGATTCGTTCAGTCGTTCTAAAGATACATTTAAACAAACATCCATCCATCTAAACATTCGCATTTATAATATTAGTAAGATGAAATAAGTCGTAAATAGTGAAAATGATAATCTCGGTAGGCGGTTATCGCAAGTAGCAATACGCGTAAACTATTCTTATCAGTTAGTATTAGTGTCGGGTGACCCTAACTGCGCAGATTAACGCTTTAACGTTAGTTTTGTAAGCTTACGGCTTACTGATAGCTAACATTAACTGTCGTTTACTTTTGTTCCTTTTGTAGTGTTGTTATTATTATATGTGTTTATATAAAAATTCAAAATTTAACAATAAATTAGCTATTTTTTTGGTTTAATAATTTAAAAGTTAAATAAAGGACAGGCTGTATGTGAAAGAAAAACAAAATAGAAGACTTCTAGATCTTTATTTTACCTTAGAATATATGTTATTCGACTAAAATTCGTTCGTCGTCGGTCAGCATTGCAACACTCAACACTGTAAATATTTCCTGTTTCTTGCTAATGTTATGTTTTTATGTGTTATTTCTTTATAATTATTTTGTGTTGTTTTTGCTTATTGCGTTGTGATATTGAAATGATTAAATGTTTTTTTTAATATAATTTTTGTTTCTTATGACTTGTAAATACTTAAAATAAGCTCAATTAAATATTTAAGGTCAATTGATTTTGCTGAAATTTCAATACTAATAAAGTGTTTTTGTAAGGGAAAAAGAAACAAAGTCTGATGAGTTCAAATGTCATTCGTTAATGCAGCAGAGAAAGCGCTTGCCTGCTTCAAGTCAATGCTTAACGAAGCAAGTATATTCTTAAAGCGCTGCAAATGTTTTCTTGGCTCGCTTGAAAGGCATGCTATTAAAGTAGTAACGTTTTAGTTGTTTTCTGTACTTCTATATATGTTTTTAATTAAAAACAGAGCAAATGATAAATATATTTATATTATGTTTATGAATTTTCCATTTATACAATGTTAGTGCTTTCTCTTTAATATGAAATAATTTAAGTAATAAAATCTCAAAAAAAAGAAAGTCTACAATGTAGGCACAATTTTGAATTTGGAACACAACAACAATGAAAGCACCAATAGCTTAATGGTTAAGGGTACAGATTTCCGATCACGTGGTCGAAAGTTCGATGCCCACCTACGACTATTGTCGTAAACCATATCCTATCACAAGCATAGACCTCAGTTGGAAATGATACAAGAAATATTAGTAAATTAAGAAAAACCTACTTTACAAAGGGCAAAGTGCCATGCCATATTCACATATAAATAATAGTCGGTGAGACTTTACTTGATTGTCTTGAGACTTGATTATCTCCGTTTACATTTAGAATTCAGACGGGGTTGTACATGCATGTCTAGCGGTACAGGTGGGGGTTGCAGGGTGGGGGATGCAAGGGGATGTCATGTAGGCAGCGCGTCGCTCTGACTTTGCTTGCGGGCACCACGGAGGTCGGTACCCACAGGCAAATTCCAATATTTACTCTGTCGCTTACCTGTTGATTTCTGTATTACATTGATATTTTACCTCTTTTATTTTTTGACTTTATTATTTAGTCTTGCCAGTGATATTTTAAATATAAAATATTATAAAGCGGAAGAGTTTGTTTGTTTGCTTGTTTGTTTGTTTTAACGCGCTAATCTCAGGAAGATCCGATTTGAAAAATTCTTTTTTTGTTGGATAGTTCATTTATTGAGAAAGTCCGCTAGTTTTAAAAAATATTAACGTATCTTTGAAAATTGAATTGAAAATTTTTTTACAATTTAAAATTATATTTATAAATATCCTTTGAACCTTTATGAAATCCATAAGATTGTTTGTCCTTGAATTAAGATGACAGAGGGCTAAATTGAGTTAAGATAAACATTGGCATTGGTCCAAATACGACTTAACTTCATCTACAATTTTCGACATAAATTATTTTGTATTGTTCTATAAAAGCAATTAAATCAAAAATAATCATAAGAAAGGATTTATAGCTCTCTAAATGAATGGCTAAGATATAAAAAATATAAATTGCACAAAAAATAAAAGCTCGTAAATCTTACTATCAGTAATATTTTAAATGTGAATGTTTAGATGGATGGATGGATGGATGGACGTTTGTTTGTAGGTATCTCCAGAACGGCTGAACGGATTTCGACATAATTTGGCATACATATAGAACAGTCTGGAAGAACACATAGGCTACTAATTGTGTTTTATTTTTACGCGCCACGCCCGCGCGGACGCAATCGTGGGCGACAGCTAGTGCTAAATAAATTTTTGTTTACTTCATATCAGTTCAAAAATTATATTTAAGTTTATGCATAATACAAAAATATATAACACTAAAGAACATTTAATTAACCATCATACGTCTCTGCGTATACATTCAATTTCGCTCACCATAATTTTTCAAACAATGTAATTTTTTTTTTAAATTATGTTTACAATTTAATTGCGACAAAGCTTTGCGACACTAACAACACAAAAAAAGTTAGAAAAGCTCCAAGTTACGGTAGCATTATGCAAATAAATTCCGTTTGTTTTCTACTCTTTGGTATCTCGGTAAGCTTTGGTAGTACAATGTTAAAACAAATTATATTTTTTAACACTTAATTTGTTTCTTTCTATTGTTGATGTTACGTAGATTTTTTATCTATACTGTGTAAAAAATTGTTGTTGCCTTGACTTGTTAAAGTTAAAAAAAAATGTCATCTCTGGTTGTTAAAGGTAAAAGAAAGGGATAACACGTTTATACAGGATGTTTTGCTTGCGTTAACTCGGAGGTATACTGAAAATACCAGTATGAACTAACGCTATTTCTATATCCTTTTTTTTATATCATATGGTGGCAAACGAGCGAGCGGCCACCTGAAATTGCTAAAAATCCACCTGAAATTGCATATGCGTTGCCTACCTTAAATCGACGGAGGAGAGGATGCACAGAAAGAAAATATCTTCCCTTTCCATGCATCCTCTCATCCGGAAAGTCCACTTCCACTTCCCATCCTTTCCTTATAAAGAAAAGGATGGGAAGGGAAAGAGGACAAAATTAGGCCTCCGGGACGCACACTCATCATACGAAACGCGGAATTGCTTCCACTGCGCGCCTGTCTTCTGTGTGGTCGTGGTATTTCACCGGGCGAGCCGGGACAATTCGTGCGAAGATGTTAAAGCGGGCTCTACCACTGTTAAAACCTTTGGATAATTGCAATAAATTATCAGTTATCCGAATGTGTTATTGTTAAAATTAATTATTAGGTGTAAACTTAGACCTTGTTAAGTTCTATGTCATTGGTCTATTCTATTTTCAGACCGAGAATCTTCTTATATCGAGAAGATGAAATTACATACTAATTATTTATTCATCCTTTTATTCTAATATTTTGATTCATTTCTGAGTGCCTTATCTTTTCCCTGTTTGATCCAATCTCTTCTTACCTGTTGTACTATGTTGTCTATCCCAACGCTGTTTGGGTCTGCCGACCCTTTTTCCACCTGATGATTTCCATTTGGTAGTTCCTGCTGTCCACCTTCTGTCTGTGCAGCTTGAGATGTGACCCACCCATTGTCACTTTACTGATAGTGTTTGTCTTAGTGCATCTCTTCGTTATTCTTGTCTTATCTTCTCGCTTTGTACTTTATATGTTGTATACTTAATTAGAAAACATTAAAGTATACTTTATTAAGAAAACATGTTTAAAATATATTAAAGTTAGTAAAACAACATTCTCTTGTACGAAGCAGTTTACCGTAAGAGCTCGAAATTCCAACTCATTAAGAAAACAGTTCTTGTACCGCTAAATTAAGCAAAGACTTCGCTTTAATTTAAAGGATTCCTTACTACGGGTAGTAGGAGAATAGTTTATTTTATTTATTATATACAAAATGGATGCTAATTATTCACATCTTACTTCTTACTAATATTATAAATGTGAAAGTTTAGATGAATAGATGGATAGATGGATGGATGTTTGTTTGAACGTATCTCCGGAACGGTACAATGGATCTTTATGAAATTTGGTATTGATGTAGAACATAGTCTGGAAGAACACATAGGCTACTTATTAAGTATTTATTTAATTCCGCGCGGACGGAACCCCTGGCGACAGCTAGTAAGAATATAATTTAGTTCCTCCTTGCTCGCCTTGATAATTAAAATAATTTTTATGTTAAATCCTAAACTGATATATAAACACGGCTAAACACTCACGTATATTCGTCCGGTGGCGGCACCGACTAGTTTCGAGCCCATCGGGGGCCCTTCATCAGGATGAGTGGTACTGGTATTATTTAGCGGACGCGGCCCGTCGCTCACCGAGTGTAATGTCTCACGAAAGTTTGAATAATTTATGTTAAATCCTGTTAGTCTATTGCTAGGCATAAGACAAAAATTTAAGTATTTTTAAAGAATTTATAACATATTTATTTACAGCATATATGCTAATATAATGTAACATTACAATGGTAAAAGAATTTTTGATATCAATCCAGTAGTTTTTGAGCATGTTACATTAATGTTACATTCTCAAAAAACACAGAAACAAAAAAATGCTTAAGAAACACAATTGTATTCTTGACTTATATAATATATATTTTTTTATATCATAAGGTGGCAAACGAGAGAACGGCCACCTGAAATCGCTGAAACAGCGAAGTGACCGTTGGCCATAGACATACGCAATTGCATATGCGTTGCCTACCTTTAATCGACGGAGGAGAGGATGCACAGAAAGAAAATATTTTCCCTTTCCATGCATCCTCTCATCCGGAAAGTCCACTTCCACTTCCCATCCTTTCCTTATAAGAAAAAGGGTAGGAAGGGAAAGCGGACTCAATTAGGCCTCCGGGACGCACACTCATCAGACTAAACGCGGAATAGCTTCCACTTGACGCCTGTCTTCTATGTGGTCGTGGTATTTCACCGGGCGAGCCGGGCCAATTCGTGCGAAGATGTTATATCCTCTCCTCCACTCAAAGTATTCTTCATTTCTTATTATAACGCATCAGAATTAATACTCACTTGAATTTCATTCATCTTTGTCTACGTACAATCAATAATATGGACATGATTCGTTAGTACATGATACGTACAGATTGGGACGTTGTTATCTGCAATAATTACAATGCAAACTAGAAATTGAAGCCGCGATACATCAGATGTCCATTAATTACTCGTATGTACCTCGCCTAACTTTGACAATATCCAACATGACTCAGATTTATTGCTAGTCTGACAAGCCTATCTGAACCTGTGGGCAAACCGAACTAAATTATGATAGCACACTAGCGCCCCCATGGCAACGACAAAAAATGACACAAGATCATTTACACCTGCTTCAATCTTCAGCACATATGTATACTGTCAAAAAACGTGTCTTAAAAAAAAGGTTGAAGGCGACTAGCTAGCAAGTGCCATCTATCGACCTCATCACTAAATAATTGTTGGTATAGTCGTATGAACGGACGGCCAATGGGGCCGAAAAGTCCTAGATTGGTGGCCGCGGACGGATCGACGCCGACGTAGACCTCCCGCACGATGGACCGATGACCTGGTGAAGGTTGAGAGAGTGCACTGGATGCGGGACAGGACCGAGCATTGTGACAATCGATGGGGGAGGCCTACGTCCAGCAGTGGACAAATTTAGCCTGATTATGATAGTCGTATTGTAGGCTAATTTAATTAAAAAATGGTTTCATTGATAATTAAAATTCCGTAATTCATTTATTTCCAATGTTACTTTTTGATAAAGCAGTAAAACGAGAGTCGTACGTCAATCAGCGGAATGACTCGTCCCCAATTATTGCCCGTTTTTATTAAAATGTTTTAACTGCAAAATAAATGGCAGATGCAGAATAAAAATTGCTTTTTTTATTCAAAAAACTTTAAAAAACTAATATTTTTTATATTAAAAAGTCTTTATTGTCTTACGCAAAATATATATCTAAACCATTTAAACATTTTATATATATATTACTCATAATTTTTTTTTTTATAGACTATAATATTAAGATATATTATTTAATAGAATTATGCTTACTTTTATTCAATACATAAATTTGGAATGAATTATTGACTTAGAATAAAATTTTATCCCAATTATTTGCCAAAGAATGGCAGTTCGAGCAGAAACAGGAAATTAGCTTGAAAAGTTTCCCAACTGACGCTTTAAGGCAAATAAAAACTTTTATCAATATCCGAAGCAACGGACAACAAACATTTCATGTTATAAAAGTCACGTTTATATCTCTAATAATTATAACTTTGACAATAACGTAATGAAAATTTTTAAAGATTTTTAACTTTCACTTCGCAAGTATGAATAATTAGTTACTACAGATTCTTAGCGATTTCCCGTTAAATTATCGAACTTTTGTCTTTTACATATTCGTGTAATTACATGATAATAAAACCGCGCGGCTTCGTTTGACGTTTTTGTTCATTACTATAGCTAATAAATATTTTAACCAAATAAAATTGACAAAAAATATTCAGTTTATTACAAAAACCAAAAAATCCAACTGACTTTTCGTCATTAACAGTACAAACATTAGTAATCAACATCATGTTATTCGTACCAACCAGCGCCATCTGTTGGGTGCATTTTTAAACAAAAAAATCTAACATTGAAAAAATTAAGATTTTTTTTTATTGTTTTAATGTTTATGGTTTACCAAGAACTTTACTAATAATTCAAATAAATTTTTAACCGCAACCAATCTCATATGTAGTTAAGTACATAACATAAACGTGTGCTCAGAACTAGATGGTCTTCAAACGTAAGCAAACAGAGGGAACGCTTTGAGGTTGAATGTTGGGATGACTACGTCAACATATTGTGCTTTACAAGTACACGATCGTAATGTAAACATTTAAGTTATGTACATATGTTCAAATACATACATATTTTTCTTTTAAAACAATATTTTTCATACATCCCTTTACAATTGATTGAAGATTATAATGTGAGGAGCGAAAATAACCTAATGGTTAAGAGTACGGACTATTTGCTATTAGACTATTATCGTGAACCATATTCTATCAGGTTGTGAACTTTATTTGAAATGGTTACAAAAAACACTAGTAAATTACTTAAAATTCATTATCAGCTTACTATGCGTCCCCACTGAGGGGCTCAGAGCTGAAGTTAGGGGGGCTAAGGTGCAATCAACCACGCTGGCCAAGTGCGGGTTGATTGACTTTACACATGTCTGAATTTCTTCGCAGATATGTGCAGGTTGCAACACAATGTCTTACTCCACAGTAACAAAGTCGGATAAATGTACATATAAAAATTGGAAATCGAAAAACACATTATTACACGGCGAGATTCGAACTCGGGACCTGCAGGACTAATATTAAAAAAAAACTTGGTTTAAAATATACATAACAGCTTGTTGCTATGGTGAGAGTTGCTTAATTTATTTGAAAGCAATTAGCGCAGAATCCTCTGATCTATTATGAATAGAGTTTAGAATATATTTTTTCTTTGGTTCAACTTTAAGGGTTTAATTACTACTTCAAATATCTTTGGAGGGATCAAAGGGCTTCTGAGTCCGTCTTGTTTCGTGTTTAAAGAGGCATAGTTGAATCACTCTCCGACTTAATGAGTTTCACTTCAAACAATTGTACTTAAAAATGGACTTTATATTCGTCTCGCGTTTATATAAAATTAATTATTCAAATTGAATATTTTGAAGTAATTTTTTAGTGTTGTTTGATTTGAAAATTTCTGGAGATATCTTCAAACATCCATCCAAACATTCGCATTTATATTAGTAAGATATATTGTCATCCCTTACAGTATCTTTGATAAAACAAAGACAAAAATATACATATAGTCATGATAAAGAAATCTCGTTAAACAAATGAATATCTTAAAAATTCTCTCTCTTTCTGATCAAATCAAATCTCTTCATTAATTCAACAAAATTATGTTTTCTTTCGCTTTTCTTTTACTCATTGCTCCTCCAAAATTATTATTACAAAATATCGCAATAAAAACCACATTTAAATGAAGATTTCGTTTAATATTATACAAAAGTAAATAAAAATATTGTTAAGGATTTAAAGGGGACTCGAGAAAAGATTAAGTTAAATTTGTTTCGGTTTCCGCTGTAGCATTAACTGGAATTCATTATAACTCCCTTGAATTTGTACAATAAGCGAATCAAAGATTGTGGACAATAAACAACAATTAACTTTGATATTAAAATTTGCAACTATACTAAAAGTCCGTTTGGAAGTTAAAACTTTTAATTATTTGAAATACATCGTTGGTAGGACAGCGGCGGCGTCCCGGCAGTCGTGCGCATACGCGTGTTTACAAAGTCAATGCTCGCGGCTAACTAACGGAACAGGGGAAGTACGACGGGCGCGCAGCCGGGCGGATTGTCGGGACGGAGGCGGGGCGCGCCCAGTTCGAGAGGTGTCGTGATGTCGACGCGGTGCTATACTACGTTAATATGATTTTGCGTTATTAAGTTCTGAAAAGTGAATCACAGCTCCCTATACATCCCCATTGAGGGGCTCGAAGCCTACCCTATGTTAGGGGTAACTAAGCCATAGTCAACCACGCTGGCCCACTACGAGTTAGTTGACTTCACACATATCATTGAATTTCTTCTCAGATACATGCACGTTGAATCACGATGTTTTCCTTCACCGTAAGAACGTCGGATAAATGTACATATGTACATCGAAATACACATTGGTACATGGCGGAATTCGAACCCTGGACCTGCAGATTGCAAGTTAAGTGCTTAAACCCCTGAGCCACCGACGCTCTGTATAAGTTTATTTATATTACATTATAAATCCTTAGGTTTTTGATACACGTTCCAATTAATATGTTTAAGTATCATTAAAATATACAAATTTAAAGAGAGAATAAATTCTTATGATTAATCGTGGGTTTCTAAGACCAATATCTCTGTATAAAACATATCGTCATCCCTTTCATTATATATGAACTAAAAGATAACAATACGTTTTAAACGGCTATTTCATACTCAGAAACCCACAGTAAATAACATATATAAAAATGTACAGTAAATATCTTATTTTTTACACACTAGACGAAATCAATAATTGTGATTTAAAATACGAAAAGGTAAAATGTAACGCTATGAATACATGAATTAGACTTTGATGAAGTCTTGTTATTTTTTAATAATATATTTGTGTGTGTGCGTGAAAACGTGAAAGCCTTTTTATGTATTCTATCATTCATGCAAATGAAGCCTGTGATTTGTAAAAGAATCACTTATTTCTTACAGTATTTTTACGTCTATTTTGCAAAGTTATTTTCAGTGACATTTATAGGTTTACGGGTCACAAAGAGTTTCGACTATCGAAACATGTTTGAACATGATTATAATATCTCCCATTATTTGTCAAAAAAAGTTAATAAAAGTACATATTTATAGGCAATGGAACTCATGGTAACAGAGTTAAACAGTTGACAGTAAAATAAAAGTTAGTCCGTCAGCTAATTGGCGAATTGCGCACGCTCGCTACAACATTCTGCGGGCATTTCATTAATAGCCCTATTTTAAGTAAATATTATCGGTATACATCGACAAGGATATCTGATCCGGTGGACATAAGTGAAACTAAATGTGATACGCTCACTAGCGCCCTCATTTTATGCCAATTTCTATGACCATATAGGTTTTACATATTTTCTGATAGAACTAATCGATAGTACCGCCTCTCTCACCGGGACAGACAACCACGATAACTATAGTTTGATACATAACTAATTTTATTTCGATTGTATGTAGAAAAATAATGTTCATAATTCATTAAACGTTTTTATAATAACTTTCTTTTAACTGTAAGGTAGCTTAAAGATAAAAGATTTATTGGGTTTATCGAAGAGAAAGCGTAATATCCGCTGAACTAATGGGCCAAGGAAGTAGGTAAATGTCGAAAGATCGGCTCACAATGAATAGAAGTTACTTCCGTAGCCTGAGGATATTTCTTACATTTGGATATGTATTTTTATATCTAAAATAATTTGTGTTTTTTCTTAGGAATAAATATGTTAGCAAATTATTTATGCGCATAACACATTTTTAGATAGAACCAAAAACTAAAAATTCATAAATAAAATCTTTTTTTTATAAGAAAGTCGTGTTGGTTACACTAGTTATAACTCAAGAACGGCTTTACCGATATGGTTGAAAATTGGTGATGCGATAGATTAGAGCCTGGAGACGGACATACAATAGGAAAATTTAAAAATGAAAAAATAGTTTTTTCATTTTTTTTCGAATTTATGCCTTGAAGATTTGCTTTTTATTTAACTTAATAATATTATAAATGCGAATGTTTAGATGGATGTGATGTGGATGGACGGATGGGTGGGCTACACTATTTTTTTTTCATATTTTATATATATCGCGCGGACGGAGTCGCGGGCGACAGCTAGTTTTTTATAATTTCAACAGAACATGTTTGGTAATCTTGATAAACGACAACAAATTTGTTAAGATTTCATGTATTTAAAGGAATATTTCAAAGCATTATACTTTCATGTTCTTTATATATTATACGACTAAATTTTGTGTGACTAAATAGGACATGTAGTTTAAAGTGTGCATTCAAAACATAGCTGCATTTCAAGTTTGCAAGACAATGAAATGTTTCCGTCTCTAAAGGCGATCTCGTAAATTATGTATTCAAGCAAAGCTTTTGGACTAATCAGTTAATGTACATTTAAATTTTAACTACGCATTTAAATTTGCTTATGATTTCACTAAAACATGTAGACAATTTATTTTTAGGTAAGTTACATTTCTCAAACGAATGTATAAAAAACATAGAAATTATGTAAAAATATTTTTTAATATATTACAACTGGCTGAAATAGCTTTTTTAAAAAGAATTTTCTAACGTGTGTTTGTGTGACGTCACTCTATTTTTTTATCTGCGTATTTAAAGAACATATTAACGTGAAACCAAAACTTACCTCATTTCAAGTAAATTGCACGAACATATAAACAGAAAAGAAGTGGACAAAGATTTTTTAATCGAAAATAATATTTAATTAATCCACAAGTTTTACTAAAATGACCATAGAAATTCACTTCTCATTGCTCATTGGTCAATTTCTTAACAAAATTCCAAGTACTCTAATATCTTCTGAGTAGATATAAAACATATTTTTAAAGTATTATTGAATCAGATTCAAGCTTCTTTAATTAAGCAGTACAAAACTTGTGTACCTAATGAGCTGGAACTTAATACAGATCAAAAGAAATATACTTCTATAGTCTGAATTGTGGAGACGCATTTTCATCAGATTTCACGCGCTCTCATTTATCTCCTAAAAAAACCAAAGAGGATTTTATCATAGAGATATAGTATCATCTAGGGATATAATAATATTAATGGATTTCATATCCTGATACGGCCTGAACATAGATACGTAACTCGGAACGTGTTACGAATAACTTGATTTAGAAGTGGTATCATAGTCACGTGTGACGTCATAACTGAATATCTCAATATACCCGTATCCTAATTGCACACTCAATACTATACGTACTGTGGGATATTGCTGTGACATATTGACATATTGTCATCTCTTTTACTCTCTTAGAAAAAAATAGAGACAACAATATGAGTCAATAGCCTCACGTCTTCCTAAGGCCATGGTTACATTATCAAATCTTTGTGTGTCCATAGACAATTATTTTATTTTTATAATGACAAAAGTCAAAACCAAAGTTTACCCATAGACATTGCAATATGTTGATATGATGAAGTGCTTCCAACGATGTTAGACTATTCGTTACCCGCGACTCTGTCTGTATGAAACAATAAAAAATCAAACTAATAGTGATGTATTATATTTATTCAATTATGTTTATAATATTTCAAACTACATAAACAAATTTTAATAATAAAGTTATAACAAATATTATTACATTAACAAACTTTTATATTATAACAGGGCTACGAATCAAGCAATTACATTAAATACAAGTGCAAGTAAAACGAGTTTGAGATTTACAAATTTGAATTTTCCATTTTCCTTGACGAGCGCCGCGGCGCGGAAAGCTTTGCTATTATTTCCTCTTGTTTTCTTTAAAAAGCACCGATTTTACACAACACTCTTTATGGAATTGCTTTCTTTAGTAAAAGCGGCACGATAAGTCTAGTACAATTATTTCCTACTGTATTTCTAATTTATAAGTTGATTTCTGTATTATACTGTTACTTAAAATTAATATTCAAACAAGGATATCTGTACCGATGAGAGAGGCTCTGCTGTCGCGGTTGGTATTGTCAGAAAAAAATAAATATAAAAACTATTTAGATAAAGACATAAAAGAAGAAAATGATATGACAGAGTACATAGAGTAAAAATAGGATTTTATGACTTTTACAGTTTGACAGAGGGGCGCTAGTGAGCTATTATAATTTAGTTTAACTTATGTCCACCAAGTCAGATAACGTTGTCGGTTTTCTGTGAATTGCAACTGTAGTCACACTTGTATTGACACGTATTGCCGTCTCTTACACTCTCTTTGATAAAACAGAGACAACAATATATGTCAGTGCAAGACACACTTCACCCAAAACCCACTGTAGATATAACACAAATATATACCCATCTCAGGTTTTAACAAAAAAATGAGCAGGATGACAATATGTTTTTGTAATACATCTTTCGTCAGTGAAAACTCACGTGTAGAGTGATAAAAATGGACGTTTAATTCCACATCCGAAGTACATTAAGTTAGCCACTCACAAATCATCCAATATCTTTCTCTGTGGTCCGCTGGCTGTTTATGGCACACGATTTGGATTGCAGCCAGCAGGGAGTCATTTTTAATACTATCAACGACAAATGGCCGACTCGACAAAGGTTAGAATCGGGGAATACAATTCAAAGAAAAATGAAACCAACCATTAAAAATGACAATTTTCTAAACTATGCCAACATCAAATACTGAAACAAATATTTGCACCTGAATTTAAAATTATAAAAAAAAAGAAAAAAACGTTGTTTTCTATACAAAAAGGATTTACTTGGGACGATTTTTTTTTATATTGATGATATAACAGGCATATAGTTAGTTAAAAAATAAGGAAAATCTCTGTCCCTTACAGCATGCCAATTTACTTAGTTAATAGATAAAAGTGGCGAAATGTGACAACTATTAAGATTAATGGAGCCAAAGCAAATAAAAGGGACCCTAAAATTATTCAACGATATCGTAAAACGTCCCTCTTGGAGACAAAGCTGACTCCGGCCTCAAATGGCTACGCGATTCTTATCTGACCTTCATACATCACTTACTATCTTGCCTTATGTCTACATTATATATAAACATACAATAAAATATTCTCATATATAGCTTACACATGTCAATTTGTTTATCTCTTAGGCCCTTCGTACACAAGGCACATAAACTATCGAAACTAACAAACATTTTTTAAGTTTGATATGGAATCGCTTCAAGCGAATGCACGTTGTATAACCCTACAGGCATAGCAACTACATGTCAACTAAATTTACTCCGCCATCTTGAAAATTGCAGCGACTTTTCTCACGACTATCTTGACGAGATTGCGAACGACTGACAATGGCGATAACAGGTTTTAATGTCGGCGACTCCCTGTGTTTTAGGTGGCTTAGCGACTAAACTCGGTATCAAAGATTTTTGTTACTTTGTGTGCAAAGGCCTTACATTGATGAAGGTCTTATATTAGCAGTCGGTGCCAGCTTCGTCTGCCTTGAGGGTGCTTTTCAAACGAAATAGGTTTAGAAATTATTTGATTTCATGTATGTGTCCCAAAACTGTGTCCTTTATCATTTTTGTCCTGAATTAAAAAAGTTAAAAAACAAATGAATATTGAACACCAAAAAGTAAGATAATGGATTACCATAGTAACAACTTCGATAAAGTAAATAACCAGCTTTTGTTATTAATGTCTTAACTATGTAATTGTACACTTATCTCCCGTCTGTGGTCATTCCTTTTGTCAAATTGCTATCTTAATGACCCTAATGTTGTAACATAATATATCTGTTTGTATAAACAATACATTTTCCTTATATGTCTTTCTTAGTAAGTTACGAGTATTTACTTTTACGTATATATTTTCTAAAGATTTTACTAAAATCATCATCAGCTCGGAGCCTACCCTAAGTTAAGGGTGATTTTTTTTTTTTTTTTATTTATTTTTTTTTTTTTTTGGGCGGCGCTATGCCGCCCTCTCGTTCCCCTAACATGGTGGTCAGGGACCTTAGATGCGACAACAATCTTTATTTCTTTATTAAATTAAAAATCAATAAAACTTTACAAATTTCTTAAGACTATTTACAATTTCAATTTAAATACGATGTTAAAACTATTAAAATTTACAATAAAATATCTGATAAATACAATTTAAAAAATTCAAATTTAAAAAATATACAAGTTAAAATACAAATAAATTACAATAAAATACAAATAAGACCTAAACTAATACTAATTTAAAATTAAAATATACGATAAAGCCAAATTAAAATTCAATAAATTAAAATTAAAATACAAATTAAAAATTAATAGTAAAACATAAATTAAAATCCAATTAAAATATATCACAGTTTAGGTCTTATTTCTATTTATTACTATTTTGGCCAAGGATCGGCAATACTCCACGATGTGGCCGCGTGTCTTTTTATTATTTATTAAATTAACCAAATTCTCCTCCACAATTTTCTCTTTCATTTTAATTTCAAATTCAGCTCTTTTCGCTGCAAAAATCGGGCACTCCGTGAGTATGTGCAGCACGGATTCACCCCGTGCTGGGTCACAAACGCAAGAGGGGTCCCCCTTGCACTTAAACTTGTGCAGGTATTCGGAGAACCCCCCGTGCCCAGTTAAAACCTGAACCAGCACGGGGTCCAACTCGAGGCTCCGGATTGTAGGGTAGGCTGCTACAGCATCGGGAAAGAAGGGCTTCGTCGTTGAGGCCGTGACTCCTTCCATATAACGCCTGTTCCATTTGTCAAGCGCATCCAGACGAATCTGTCGCTTGACAAATGAAACAGGGCAAGTTAAGGGTGATTAGGCCATAGTCAACCACACTGGCCAACTGCGGGTTGGTTGACTTCACACATATCTTTGAATTTCTTCTCAGATATGTGCAGGTTGCATCACGATGTTTTCTTTCACAATAAGAACGTCGGATAAATGTACATATGTAAATCGGAAATCGAAAAACACATTGGTACATGGCGGGATTCGAACCCAGGACCTGCAGATTGCAAGTCAAGTGCTTGGCCACTGAGCCACCGACGCTCTCTTACTAAAATACTTTACAGTAATTATAGTTACTTGTGTTTGACAGGATATCAGACTATATTAAATTAGAATTTCCATGTTGAAATCTTTTAAAACACAGTGAACCATTTTAACTTCGAATCATAGTAACTTTTGTAACTTTTAAAGTAGATAAGTAAATTCTTTAATGATAAAAGTTGTTTTATTTCAACGATTAAGCATCTCTCTTCCGACATTACACTATAGACAATAAGTCTACCAACATTTTAAAAAGATTCTGGCAACGGAAATGCCTTAATGTAGCTGCAGCGTGCATTAACACCGGAAGTTGGGAGCGTACTTTGGGCAGACAGTGAGTGATGTCGCATTGTATTAAGAACATACAAGATTTACTTCTTAAACTACTTTACACTACAACAATACTATTTAATATATCTTTGTTTTTAAAATATTTAATTTTTAACTACAATTATAGAAAAAAGTTTTTATTTAGTTGTAAATAAATTGGTAGACGGATTTTTTGCTAAAATGAGAAAGAAATGAAACTTTATTTATTGTTAATTTTATTTAAATATTTTCCTATTATATTGTACATTCAGTTTTACTTGGTCGTATAACCGTGCGTTTCTTAAACCAAAATCCTTTTTTTAAATGTTGTTATTTATGTTTTGCCTGAGATAATTACAGGGATGATGATAAGTTTTATACAGAGATTTTGGTCTGAGAAACTAACCATAAATCATAACAACCTGATTATTAAAATTATTTCAAATATGCATTTTTTAAGTCCGACAATACTCCGAGAGTATTCCTGCAGTAAACTTGTCCTGTGCCATGTCATATAGCTATCAGGTCGCTAATTGAATTCCACCACTCATTCTGCGGACGTGGCGTATCGAAATAAAATCTGCAACATCAATTACCCGTGAACCACACGGGTAATTGGCCAGAAGCCGTCGTTCAAAAAGGACTACCGACTATCTATTAATTACTTGATTTATTTCCGATTCGAGGGCGCATTTTAAATTGAGTGGATAAGATTTATTAAGAGAGAATTTTTCAAATAATTGCAACATTGATTATAATTTCATTGCAGCTTTTTGTATTCCAATCTGTGCAATTGTTTTCTCTTTAATACGTAGCAAGCATAGCGTAGCATTTGCGATGTAGCAGTCTTAGCTTAGCACTGGCAATGTAGCATGCATATTGTAGCATTTGCGCGTAGCATTCACAGCGTCACGCCAGTGCTACGTCGCGTGTCATTTCAATCACAGTTTACCACATACAGTAATATTGGCAATTTAATCCAATTATATGCCTTGTCTACATCTGATAACACCAACCGTAGGTTTCCGAGACCGGAATATTTATATATACAGAGATGAAATGTTTGAAACTGAGATTTTGTTTTCAGAAACACATGATTATGCTTCGTTGTCTTTTTTATTTCCCGTTTAAAAAAGATAATCTACTTACAACGTATAGAAAGTGCAAAAGATTTATTAACAAAGATATTAAGTAGTAGTGTAAAGTAGTTTCAGAAGTAAATGGTCCGGCGATGTTCTTAATACAAAGCGATATCACTCACTGTCGGGAGCAAAGTAAGCTCGCAGCTTCCTGTGTTAATGTACGCCGCATCTCCACCATTAAGGCTTTCTTCCCAGCTGCTTATTTTTATTCACATTTTATTAATTTTAATTTTGATATTTTTATGGCAGCTATAGTATTTGCTTTTTAAATATACGTTTGTACATCTTACTAATACATAGACATAGATATAGAACATAGTCTGGAAGAGCACATAGACTACTAATTAAGTTTTTTTTAATTTCGCTTGGACGGAGTCGCCGCTGTCAGCTAGTTGTAAATATTTTAATATGCAGAAGTGGTATAAACTAAGCTTAATTATTTTTATCAAGTTTTTAAGAAAAGGTTATTTAAGTTAAATTATTGCGTGCGATAAATTAAAGTGCAGTAGGTATAACCATGGCATATTGTTTTCTGTAAAAGTATAAAAATGAGGCTTTATTATTTTCATATAACACGGTAAGAATGCGAGTAGCATTTTGAATAGAAACCGAAGAACTTTAACGTACATATTCCGTTAAATTGGATCCGAAACCCGGGCTAACTTGATTTGCATAAGTAAAAGTCATGATTTCAACATTGTTAGGCGAGGGCCGTGACGTTTTTCAAGTCAACCCGCGTAATTTACTTTATTTATCACTGCAATTTTGTCGGCTTTGTTTGTACAGCTTAATGAAATTTTATCAGCGCCGTATTTAAATACACAAAAGCCGAATTTAATGTCATCTTGAGTTCGTGGTTTTGAGCAAATCGCTAAATAATACATATAAATATTTTGTTAAAATTAACTTCAATGTTTTAGTTTAATTTTTAATTAAAGATATCTCGACGGTGATTTATTTTGTCCCTTCGATTTTTTTTGGTATTAATAAAAACAAAAACTCACGTTACATCTTTTTCGAGTTTTGTAACGTACAGTTGCACGGATTGTTTCACTCTCCCGATCGATGTCACAATAAAACCGGAACAGAACAAAATTCTCTTTCCCCTCACTAAACTCATTCACTGAACAATGTACTGCGACAATTCAATAGTACATCGTATTTACGTACATAGAACCTATTTATTTATTTTACTGGATGTAGGCAGAGACTCCGTTCGCTTGGAATTAAAAAAAAACTCATAACATGTTCTTCGAGACTATATTATAATATTATCTATGGTAAATGTCAGTGAGATACGTTTAGCCGTTCAGTAGATTTCTAGTAACAAACATCCATCCATCCATCAATCCATCCATCCGTCTAAACTGTCATTATAATATTAATAAGGTAGTAAATATGGAGCCACTAAAATTAGAATTTTTCATTTATTTATTTACTGGTATTTATATTATTTTATCTACAACATAAAAATATACAAGCGACAGAACGTTATATAACAGAAATTGAAAAGAACTAGGAGAAATAGACATAAGAATAAAAAATGGTCGTTCAATCGATGATATTATTGCTAACGGAAAATCTCGAGCAATATTCCAGATTATTATTATATTAAAATAATCGAGACCGCTTATTGCAAAATATTAACCTTATCATTGAAGATAATTTGAAGAATTTATCTTACTAATATTATAAATAGTTAGAAGGTATCTCCAGAACGGCTCAACGGATCTGTAAGAATACATAGGTTAATTAAGATTTTTTTTAATATGCTCAGACGGATTCGCGGGCGACAGCTAGTAACAATAATAATTGGTACGGTTATTCATTTGCTATAATACAAACTAATGATAAATAAGTAGATAATAAGCACTAAAACTGCAACTTCAAGTAATTTTTACCACGACATATATAACCCAAAATAATATCGCTAGTGATGCTTCTATTGCTTTTAAAATATTACGATTTATAAATATAAAAATGTTTAATTCAGCAATAAAAATGTAAAACACTACGTTTTTCAAATAAATAAGCACATAGAGAACAATTCCCTGGGACAATTCCGCCCGGACCGTCTGTCGGGCTACATTATTGAACATATAATTTACTGACTACAACTACAAAGAACTACAAGCTACATTTCGCTTTACATTCTTCTATTCCTTTCTATAAAATATGTTTACGAACGCGGATGTCGTTATGTCTGTTAGTAATCTAATAGATCAACAAATACATGCAACTCAAAAAAGATATCACCTTCCGATATTTCGGTCACCCATAAAAGTAATGAAAAAGTTTAATATTAATTTTTAATTAAAGACTAGACACAATCTTAACTCGTTTAATATCGAACATCGACTTGAAGCAGTAATTCTTTTTTACTTTTACTTTTCCTACAATTTTGAATGTGAAAACTAAACAAAGGATTGTTTAAGATTTTTTCCTAGCAATCACAAAAAATACTTCGATGCTTTTTTTTTCTAAACTATCTATTTTATGTACCCTTTGCTATCTACTCTAATCTCCGTTACCAAAAATCTGTTACAATTTAGTAGTTGAGTGTTGAGTTTCACAAGTATAAATTTATACAAATTATTGCAATACAATAATAAAATTACTGTTTCGACATAATAAAATTGTACTTTTAATTCCTTGGTCCTTTCAAATTATTTATCTGTGCAGAAGACTATAACAAAAGTGACAGTTGACATACAACCAACGACAATAATTCGATGTCATGTCAATCAAGTGTCAAAGTCAAATGAAATTTTCCCGCATTGTAAAACAAAAATAAAAATCTTTGAAATAAATTGAAATTAAATAAGTCTTGTTTTAAAAACATCGACTAAGACCTATAGGTTTTATTCAGCTTTCAATCTTCAATGTATCAATAGAATTGACAACAATCCTAGGACTTTAATAACATTTAACTTAAAAAATGTCTAAAGCCGGGAACCTAACTAATGCAGTTCGTGCAGTAAATAAAAGGCCATTTAGAGTTTCCATAGAAGGTAATATTGGGTCTGGAAAATCGACATGCATCAAATATTTTGATAAATTTCGAAACGTTGAAAAGCATGGGGTAAGTTAGATTCGTCGTTCATTAAACTTGTTAAATAAAATAAGTGTTATACTTTCACACGTTTAATTTCAATCTTAAATTTTATAGGAACCAATTCAAGAATGGCGCAACGTAAGTGGACATAACTTACTGGGTTTAATGTACAGTGACATGAACAAATGGAGTTTTGCGTTCCAACATTATGTACACCTAAGTAGACTGCAGATCCAGGCCAGTCAACCTTCACACCCCGGCATTACTGTGAAGATGTTTGAGAGGTATACCATACACCACCTTGATCTTAATACTCACCATTTCTCAATATTAATTTGAAGGTTTCCATACTTTTCTTTGTAAACCCTATTTAAAATTGTACTCGTTTCCGTGATCCCCTTCTGCTACATATCTTCTTCCACTTTTGACCCTGAAGGATCCACCTGGATCACTATGGGAATCGCTAACATAGATCAATCTCTCTTTTTTTGCTTTTACTGAATATTGATCAGCAAGGAGTTAATTTTAATATTCTTCTTTTTCAGATCAGTACAAAACAGTAGGCATTGCTTTGTAGAGAATGCAAAGAAGCAGAATTTCCTTCAGGAGCCAGAATATCAAGTACTACTCAAGTGGTTTGATTACACCGAGAAGTCATTAGACATCAGCTTAGATCTTATAGGTATCATTTATAACAGACAAACTGTTGCCAGCAACTGAATCCACATGGAAATTAAAAAATAATAATTAGTAGCTTACATGGTGTTCCAGACTATGCTCTACATCCATGCCAAATTTCATTGAGATCCGAACAGCCACCCTTCAGATACCATATAACAAACAATCATTTGTCCAAACATTCCTATTTATAATATTAGTAAGATTTATTAACTATCCTCCAATCAAACAAACTATCCCTTTTGAAAGAGAATATGAGAGATGGCAACATTTTATTTTTGTACAGGTGTTTTGACATTGAAATGGTTATAAAAAGTATAATAATTTTCAAATAAACTTTCAGTATATCTCAAGACTACACCCCAAATAGTGTGGGACAGAATGATGAAGCGCGGTAGATCTGAGGAGTCTGAAGTACCTTTGGAATATTTACAGCAGGTGAATTCATCATTGAATGTTTTTAATAAGAAAAAATAGTTTTTCTAGTATAACAACTACTATACTATATTTAAATAATTTCTTCAAGGTTCACGATTCATACGAAAAATGGATAAACTCACCAGATATTGGCTGCGAAGTACTAACTATTGATGCTGATCGAGACTTAGATTGTGTCAAGGAAGATTTAGAGAGATATGCATATAAAATCCTCGGAGGCAATCATACTAATTGATGGTATTGTAAAGATATTAATTGCCCATTCTTGTTAATTATTGTATTTGACTAAGATCACAGTATTATGAATGTTTAATTTCTTTTTTAATCTTTATTCAATATGTTTATATTATCAAATAATTATATGTTAAATTGTTGTAAAATTACCTCACTATAATTTTTAGTTTAATAAAAGATTGTTTAACTATTTTTCTATTTTTAATGAATAAAACAAAGATTATTAGTTTTAATATGCTGAAAATCGATTTAAGACTGTTTTAATCTCACACATTTTGTGGCTAAGGCTAATAATAGACTGGGAAAGTAGAAATAGATCTTAATATCTTATAAGCTTTACGTAAATCGTCTACCTCCAATTCAATTTGACTAGAATGTAAAACTTAATATTACAGATTCAATAAGTTATTTAAAGTTAATTAATGTTAATTATCTGTAAATTAAATTAAATAAATAAATACTTAAATGAGATGATGTTTATTTTATTTATAACAAATAAAAATAATTTATTCTATACAATCTAGTTTTAGGACCTATCTTGAAACAAATATCTTATAGTATGAAATTTATTATTTTGGAAAATTCAACTTAAACACACAGAGTTTATATAAAAAATAAAAAAATCGGTTTTTTTTTAATTTAATAAAACACTTTTAATAGTTAAGAAAATTTCATATTGGTACACTATGACACTACCAAGAAAAATTATCTGTTTCAATATAGGTACTAAAACATTATTTACACTAACAGAATGAAGAATCAACGGTAGAGATGGTCAGCTCTGATATTGGTTGCTATTTCACTCTCCCACTTGTCACCGTTCAACAGTAACTTCTCCTTGTTGTAAAGAAGTTCTTCGTGAGTTTCTGTTGAGTACTCAAAGTTGGGGCCTTCTACGATAGCATCAACTGGGCATGCTTCCTATAAAATTTATTAAAATGAAATAATTTAATGAGACAACACAATTAAAAATCCTTTACCTATATGGTGTAGCTCTATGGTTTTGATCAATTGCAATATGTTGTGTGTCACTTAGACTAATTAAAAAAAAACAATACCTGACAGAAACCACAGTAGATGCATTTGGTCATATCAATATCGTAACGAGTTGTTCGTCGTGAGCCATCCTTGCGTTCCTCAGCTTCAATGGTTATTGCCTGAAACAATTTTTACATTAAGTAATTTTGTATTACTAGTGACAATTTAGTCAAAAAGGTATAGTTTAATAGCATTATCTATTGCTTTAAAAAAAAGACACAAAACTGAAAAAACATAATTTTTTGTCTTTGTTATTCTTTATACAGTAATTTTTCAGCTTTTAACACATTCATTTCCAATAAACTTACCTGTGAATTCATTTTAATACACAAAATCATTGAGGCATGGAATGTGTTAAAATGGATATCCATTATCCAATGGATAAATTAAAAGCACACATATACAATTGTTAACACTTACTTGAGCAGGACAAATAGCCTCACAAAGTTTGCAAGCGATGCACCTCTCCTCACCAGATGGGTACCGACGAAGAGCATGTTCACCACGGAATCTTGGTGACAAGGGCCCCTTCTCAAATGGATAGTTAATAGTTGCTGGCTCCTACAATTATCAAACATAATAATGTGAATCTTGAGTTGTTATTCCACATTTATTGTGCTTATGTCAATTTTTTTTGTATATTTATGCAGCAGTATTTTTTTACTTTGAATGGACAACTTCTTATATGTATATATTATAAAAATGTTTTACCTTGAATAAATGAGCTAGAGTAACAGCCATACCACGAGCCAATTCTGTCCAAAATACAGTTTGAGCGGCTCTGTCAGACATTTCCTTAATAGACATGTCTGCATCGTGAGGATTAACATACATATATCCTGGCATGTTTGGCGGATAAACCTTTTGTTCTTTGCCCTCCTGATTAGATGAACTATATTGGGCACAGCGTAATAACAAGCTGTTTGATCCGGTTGCGCGAACTGAAACATATTTTTAAAGCTATCAAAACAATGAAGAAGTCAATCAAATCGATATAATACATCCATAATATGTTGCGCATAAATTATTATTTGTTCTCTGCAATAACATAACATCCAAGACGCAATTAGGTTATAAACAAAAGTTGCGTAACCTTTGAAGTGTTTTTTGCAATTATTAATTAGAAACACCAGTATACAATGTTGTAGTATAATACAGATAAATTTACCTCGCGCTGAAACCGAAAATAATTTAGCTAGAGACATTTTCTTTTAATATTTTATTTGTTGTAACTCAGGACTTCCACTGAAGTCGCTGAAATGTCAGAATTTTGATATTGTCAAATGTCAAATCAAAATATCAATGACAGATGTTTTATTGATCTCAAAAACACGTTCCTAATCAAGACATTTTTAGCGTTTTGCATAATTATAATAACAACAATTATCATTTAATCATTTAAATACTGAAAGTATCCTTCAAATTGTCCAAAAATATTTATTACAAAATAGTAAGTATTTGATACTGGTATGTTATTAATAACTGAAAGATAAACGAAGAGTTGCTTGCAAGTTGCTTGACGTGATTTCCAGTGAACCATAATGCGTTATTCGTTGTTATAATCTGTGTTACCGCTACTTACGTCAAAACATTACAGTGACGTGACGTTTACAGATTCTTGTTGGTGTGTCGTAAACTGCGAAAAATTCGCCACGCAGAATGGGAGACACGCCAACTTCAGAATTAGAGTCCAATAAAGAAAGCCCTAAGGCCGAGAATAACACTGAGCTGGTAAACATCTTGTTGAACCTCAGTAATTTAATTTATAATGAAATACTTACTCGTAAGCTTGTTACCAGGACCGGCGTCCCTTCGGTGGGTTGGAGTTTCAAGTATCTGAAGTAGTAGGAAGACTAGAAGCCGTAGTGAATGCTCAAGATGCGTCGGAAGAGGAGAAAAAGCCGGAACCGCGTAAGATGAGCTGTGGTTTCTTCGAACCTGAAGAAAGTTCTATGGATGAGATTCTAAAGGTTTTAGAGGACATGGTGATAAAAACTGACCCTAATGCTGAATGTGTGGAGCCTCCGTTATTACCTACGGATGCGATGACTCGGGCGGCCATTCTTTCACATAGTATATCTGCGTTATTTGCCAGATTAGAGAGATCTCATGCTATGAGACTAGGTGCTCATATTGCCAGTGAAACTACACGTTGGATGGCACATCTGTTCAGGTAAGGAATTATGTAATATAAGTTCTTCATCTATAATACACATTAATTAAAAACCAATTTATAGAAACTCTAAATCTCTCTAAAAAAAGAAGTTTTAATGAAGGCCCAGAATCTTAATTTTTAATCTCTAATAATAGATTAATAAAACTAGCCAATTTGCCAATAATTCTTATGTTTTATATTGTCCATATTTTTAACCAATAACTGTTTATAACAAAAGATTGCTTAACATATAAATTCTTTAGTAAACAAGTTATATGAAAATAACATTTTGTTATTATTCTCACTATGAGTGTAAAACAAAAGCGGTACCGTCTTTTGTTATCAGTTTTACCTTGAGTATGAGTTATATGAACTTTGTATGGATAAGATTGTGCATCAATTAACTCTCATGTTAACACAACAGATAGGTACTATGAATTGAATCACCTTTTTAAATGTGAAATGAATAAAATGAAATGAAATGAATAAATGTTCAAAATATATATTTTTTTATATTATAAGGTGGCAAACGATCGAGCGGCCACCTGAAATCGCTGAATAGCAAAGTGACCATTGCCCATAGATATACGCAATTGCATACGCGTTGCGTACCTTTAATCGACGGAGGGGAGGATGCACAGAATGAAAATATTTTCCCCTTTCATGCATCTTCTCAACCGGAAAGTCCACTTCCACTTCCCATCCTTTCCTTATGAGAAAAATGGTGGGAAGGGAAAGAGGACCAAATTGTATAATTACACTGAGAGGAAAATTAGAACATAGGATAGACTTCTGTATACTAAAGTCTAGGAATAGTGCATAGATGACTACCTATAATTATAAAAACTAAATATTGATTAGATTGTTAGCTTTAATAAGAAACATAGTTTGTACGTGAAAATGTTTGCAATGTAAAATTATGTTCACTTAATGAAATTTTACAGCATGACCAATCATTAATTGCTTGCAGAGTTGAATTAAACTCACGAATTGTGTATAATAGTGAACTATAGTATGCTTATTGCTTTTTACATCACAAATTTAATTCTCAAATGCATAAAAATTGAGTTTGTAATTAATAAGAAAACAATAAGCCTAACTGGAACATAAAAATTGCAAGAAGAATATTTATTATATAAATTAACACTCACGCACACACTTTCTCACATACTCACACGCATAATCATACACACACATGCTATCCTTTGATATTATTAGCAGTTCAAAATTACTTAGTTTAATGTCTTCATGTATTTTCTTATTTTCCAAATTGTATCTCATAATATCACGCTTATTTTTACATGATATGTACTGTTATTTTTTTTTATGGCTAGTGCACTCCTAGGCCACGAGATACAGGCTCAGCCTAGTTCGGGGTCTGCAAGATACTTCACTGTATATTATTCTAACGTGTTTTTGTGAAATAAATTTATACTTATTCTTATTCTTAAATAGCAGCTCTTTTGTCACAATTGTTCAGTAATTCAGTGTACAAATATGATTATTATGTAGACACTTCAATTGCAAGAAATGTCTAAGAAAAGAATGGGAAGGAGATGGGTATACGTCGGAGGAGGGAAAGTATAGGAAGGGGGAATATTTTCTTTCTAAAGTCCCCTCCTCCATTGATTAATGGTAGCAGCAATACATCTGCAATTGTGAATGACTTTGGGCAGTGGTCACTTTGGTATTTAAGCAAATCAGGTGTTTATTGTTTGCCAATTTTTATTATTAAAAAAAAATAACAATGCAAATATATTGTGCTAATATTCAGATTGGTAGACTACAATGCATTCTATCACCAAGACAACATGGAAGGATTGGTCAGAGTCACAAGGATGTTGCTTCACCACAGATATCCAAGATATTTAGAAGATGGAGGTAAGTGAAGCTTAAATCATTATTAAATGATGTTCCGGAGAGTTCTAGATGTCTGGATTTCATAATAATTATAGTAATATCATATTTAACAACATTAAATGATTTAATTAGAAATTAAATCAACTGTTTATCACAATGTTACCTGTGTAATTTAATATTTAAGTTTATATGTTTCAACAGCACTGGCATTCAGCAATCGCCTGCCTTCAATATACAGTTGTGTGGCGAGCCCTTTAGTTGTAGTACAGCACTTGTGTAGACAACTCAGTCTGCCTCTCGCCTGTGTGCGTCCTGTGCCTGTTCATCCGTCAGGTAATTATTACATGATTACTCGGCATTGACATAATCCAAAAAAAAAAATACTACTGACTCCATGATGGAGCAACCCTAAGTGGGTATTTTTTTTTTCTCTTTATTTAAGTGGGTATTGGTCTCCGACACAAGAGATCTAATAAAAAATTTATATATAGTAACATATTCATATATATACAAAATCTTGCTGTGCCCTTTCACAACTTTAATTTTAATTCTAAAAAGCTAGTATATGACTATACTATACATTGACTTTTATTAGAAAATTGGGAATTTTACAACTTCCTTTGTTAATAAAAGTGTTATTTAAATATAAAATTCAATTCAAATTGTTAATATAGTATATTCGTATTGAAGAACTATAGCCTAGTCACCTCTAATTTGGGGTAAGCTTCGGACCTCACTAATATGTGAACTCGATAGGCATTTTAAAATAAGTGTTTGAAAATATTTCCAAAATATTATTCAGGTCGAGGAATGGATATTGAGGCGTTAGAACGTCTTTGCGAGGAAGATATAGCTGCGAATAGGACGCCTTTGCTAGTGCTAGGTGAGGCAGGCGGGGCTCCACTGGGCTGTGGGACTCCGCTGCTTCCGCTGAGTGCTGTCTGCCGGTCTCACAATATACATCTCCATGTACGAGGACATGCGTTGGCTTTGCCAGCAGCTACTACCACTGAAGAGGTGATTTTTATACAAGATTATTTTGTTTTATATATGTAAAATAAGAGTTTTTACCTGTTTATTTCCGATGTTATAAAACAACTGATTATATTATTAAAAAAAATGCACCAGCTGCAGAATCTTATGTCTCCAACAGTAGTCAGGGCTATGGAGAAAGAAACCTCCTCAAAATAACTGTCTTTTGTATTGGGTTTTTAATATAACTAGTTAGCGAAAGCTTCTTAAGGTCTTGATCAGTGCTCTTCTAAATAATATTATTATTAGTTTTGTGGAACATGTATTTATTGGTCATCATACTGTTGGCTTACAAGATCAAAATCTCTGTACAAAATCATTTCGTTATCCCTCTTATTATCCATGGGGTTTTTGGTCTCAGAAACCCACGGTTCGTCAGTACTTTATACTGATGAAAGATCCCAACTGGGTCCGAAACTGATTGGTACTTAATCTGTACTATACATGAATATAGCTGTAACTTGTTTCTGTAGGACTATGAATATATCTGCCCTCTACTCCGAATGGTTAGAGTATCTTTGAAGAAGTTGCATTAAATATTAATTTTAATATATTTTTTTTTGTTATGAAGTGTTTCATTTTATGTGTATTTTACAGAGTTACAGTGTGCCTGATTCAGTGGCGCTGACACCAGGTCCGTGGTTTGGAATTCCAGGGTTACCAACTGTTGTATCCTTTTTTAATATAATTATTACAAAATATTAACAAAAATGTTAATTATATTAACTTTTCAGGCAATATGGTCTCCGGCTTGAAGGACCATATTTTTTAAATGGTCCTTAATTAACATTTATTAATTTTAAAAGTGTTTTCTTTTTATATTTTCTTAGCGATGACACAGACATTTTATAAAATACCAGAAGCTGTCAACGTGAATGAACATTCAAAGTCTGTTAGTACAGTAAGTGATCACTCGTTCTATTTATTCATACTAAAAGTTGTTATTCCCACTACGTAATATTTTTCTATTGTTCAAAGTTGCAAAACTTGTGCTATTCTAATCAACGGAGGACGCTAAAAAAGAAGAAATACTTCCAGTGCATTTGTCTTCTGTCAAATCCACTTCTCCGTTCCTATCCTTTACTTATAAGAAAAGCGTGGGAAGGGAAAGAGGACTAAAATTAGGCCTCTGTCGCGCACATTCATCAAACTGTATGGGGAGTGACTTCCATTTGAGGCGTGTCTTTTGTGGAGTGGTGGTATATACGGGTAAGATTAGGACGTTGTATGTATGTATGTATGTATGTGTGTGTGTATGGCAGAGCGTGGGTCGCGAGGGTGCGCTGGGTGCGCTGGCGGGTCTGTGCGGGGGGGCGCGGCTGCCCGCACTGCCGCTGTGGGCGGCGACGCGCGCGGCCGGGGCGAGGCGACTGGCGCGCTCTCTGCACGCCGCATTCCGCTCCGCGCAGGCGGTGCGCGCGGTCGTCGCCGGAGCAGGACTCAGGATACTGGTAAGTTATCTTACTAATATTATTAACGCGAATGGATAGTTAGATATATGTTTGAAAGTATCTCCAAAACGGCTCATATCTCGATGAAATTTGACATACATATAGAACAGTGTTTTTTATTATTTCAGAGTGAACGACCAGGCGGCGATGAACCGCCAAATGTTGGCATCGTTGTGAGTAAATTTATTTAGTATTTTCAGAAAAATTAAAATCAACTTCTGCATTCGACACATTTTTTTTTGATTTTTTTTTAATTTAATACAGTTTTTGAATATTATTGATAATTTGAGAAATGATACAACAGGATGCGATAAGCCAGGCGTCAGCGTGCGTGGCGTTCCAGTTCGCGCCGGGTGCGGAGTGCGGCGACAAGCCCCCGCCTTACTACGACAAGCTCAACTCCTGGCTCGGACAGGTGCTGCAGCGGGAGGCGGACATGGTAACATACATGTATCACTTCATAAACATCATTTAAATCTCTAACTACGAAAACTTAAGTAAATTAAACCTTCACCAAACATTGTTTTAAGTTTAGAGCAGGTGAAATATTTGAAAACATTTATACTTTGTTCAGATAACGATTGAGGTTTGCGAGAGCGAGTCGTACGGCATCGTGCTACGTTACTGCCCGCTGGAGGGTCACGTGGTGGAGGAGGAGCTGCTGGAGGCGTGGGCGAGCGTGCTGGACGCGCAGCTGCAGGTGCTGCACGCCACAGTCGCGCTGCGCGAGCCCTTCCAGCAGCGCGTGCAGCAGCATCCATGTCTGCAGCTCGTGCACGTGCCCGGCTGGGCGGGTGAGTCGCTACTGTGAACTAACCTTAGCTTCACTTTAACTATTGGTTTCCAATCTGTAGGTCGTGGCGATTATGTAAATAATGATATGTTGTGCAGGTCTGGGCGGGGTGCGGTACGTGGGGGCGGGGCGGGAGGACGCGAGCGCGGAGGAGCTGAACGCTCTCAACCGGCAGCTGGTGGACACGCTGCGGCTCACTGACGGCGCCTTCTCCTGCGGTGATGGTGACGATGGCATGGATTGCATCAGGTATACTTGCAAGTCATCTAATCACAGTTGTATGTTACTGGCTGTTGTTGGTGACTTCGCATGTCGAAATTTAAAAAATACTGAATTATATCGTAGTTCTGTAAGAATATATTTAAAACCCACTAAGACATAAAAATAACGACAGCTATAGTTAAAAGAAGATCTTGTCACATTTTTGACGTTGATAGGGGGGCGCTAGTGTGCAGTCATAATTTAGTTTGACCTATGCCCAGCCCAATATGTTGTAAGTATAAGAGATAAACGTGGGTAATGTAATATGTATAGATTCGGCATGGTGACGGCGGACACGGACGTGGACGAGCTGCTGGAGCTGGTGGTGGCGGCGGGCAAGGACGTGGAGGACAACTCGCGCGCTCTCACTGATATGACTGAAGTACTCAAAAAGGGTAAGGAATTATCTCTATTAATTATTATGTCAAATACAGTCAAATTTAAATATAAACGAGAATCCAACAGACCGAAGTCTTTTTCTTCATTAAAAAAACCCGATTGACTAAAACTCTAATATATGAAAAAGCGCCATCTATTTCTATTTTGAACTAAATACATTGGATTGGTATTTGGCGAGTGAGATTTCAGCCTTTTTCTTCTATTTTTTTATACTTTATATTTGTCCTGCCTTTTGTGTCGATGTAATACACCCTATGACCCTCAAGATAAGAAAACTAATAGAATGACACCTCACTCATCCAAATTGGTTCAGACGTTTAAGCTCTAAGCTGTTACATCATCGGGATCGAATCTGGATATGTAAATTGTGAAGTCAACAGTTTAACCACTGCGCCACAGATGCATCTAATATTGTTTGTTATATAGGTATAGAGGAAGCGCAGGCGGAGCTGGAGCGTGACGCGTGGCAGGAGGGTCTGCTGCGCCGGGTGCCCGTCGTCGGGCGCGTCGTCAGCTGGTGGGCACCGCCCGCACCCCCCGCCGGGCGACGACTGCTGCTCACGCACGGCACGCTGCAACCCACCACCGACATATACAGGTATATACATCTCCCTCACACAAATGAGCTGACACGTCACTGACAGAGATGTACGTATGCATGCTCGCTCTCTGTCACCTTCCATACGTGCGACAGAGAACGAGAATCTACAAAGTATAAGGTATATATCCGTCTCGCTCGCACACAGCTCCAGTAACACAACAGTGAGAGATTGAACTTGACTTTTGAATTTATTCCATTGACGTTGTTTCAATTCTTGATTTTGATTAACAGATATGTTCTTAAGAAAGATAAAAGTGAAGAGGAGCCTGCGCGCGCACACTCGCCGGCCAGGCAACATGAGCCCTCCAGCAAGGAGGGCCGCTCCGTTGACTAGGTCGGCGTACACTGGCCGACACACGCTATATGTATTCCAACTGTATTCTACCGTGGGTCTCCACTGTCGAAACATTTGTATTGCCATCCTTTTCACCCTCTCAAGGGATGGAAAGGAATAGACAAGGAAGGGCATGTGTAAGAAAGGGATAAATCCTTCTTGTGTACATTTTCTGACCATTAAGTCAGGCATTTCTTTTCAACTTTTTGCGATTGTCTATTGGCACTTTCATTTCGATATTTTAGCAATACCAAGATTTTTTTACCATATTCTGGTATAAAAATAACTTTTTTTTTTTAAATAATATACTACATTTTTTACGACAGTTGAAATTCACGGTTATTTTAAATTATTTTAATTTCCAGGACCATAGACCATCTTGAAACCAAAGTGTTCTCTATGGATTATAATTGTCTATGTTCCATTTAAGTGATAATGTATACAAAAATTGAATTAGCTTATTATAACATTTATTTAATTTATTTTAAGTTTATTATTTAGGCATTTATTGGCGACTGAGAAATAACTTAATGTCACAATAGAAGACGAATAGCAATAAAATTGAAAACGGGTAAAGAAATTATAAAACTAAATGTATCGTTAATTTGTTTTTTTCATTATAATAACAATATATAAAAGGGTCAACTCTTCAAACTTATAATTCGAATTCAGTTATTATGAAAAATCGATATTATATGGCTCAGGTTACGTTGAGGAATTTCGATGAAGTGTCAAATATAACTAACTCACTAACCTCTAAAAAAAATGGATAGCCACTTGCTTGTAAATGACAAATTGAAACAGTTCTATTTAAAACACACCTGTTGATATTTAAATTATTAGTTCCAATTCACATCACCGCAAGAAACCGCTTACAGCGACAAAATGACTGAAATCAAATCGGCACAAAATAATACGTCTTATAGCCAGTCTATTTATGGAGGTCAATGAACCTACTAAATTGACCCGAGAAATAATTCCAGTGACAAATAAACCTTTTTTACTCTGTTTTTTTATCAGTACAATTTTATTGTGAAACGTAGTTTGTTTTTAAAAGTGCCAGCATTAGTTTTAATATGAATTTCCTTTTAATTATTAATTTTAATATCTTCGAAATATTTATTGTTTAGAATAGTAATTTGCCACCCTTATTACTGCCCCAGATAAGCTGCAGGCTAGACTTATCTAGACCTGGATAAACGAGAGACCTCTTTAAGTGAGAACTAGAGTCATACGAGCTCCGTTTGGAATCTCGCTTATGCGAGAAATTCGAATGAAAATAACTTGGTTCCTTGAATTCTCGTTTATCCAGATTCGACTGTACGTATAACTTAATTTGTATATCGAAATCATACTTATATTATAAATTGTGTGAAATTTAAAATATGCAATAGAAAAAAAGGACAAGATAAAATTCTTTTAAAAATCGTAATTTTTTTATGTTAAACATTCCATTCTCTTGAAATAAGAAGTCTGTTAATTGTTCACTAAATTAATTTCTTAGTGTAATTTCTTATACTAAATTTACACTACGGGTGACCACGAACGATTGTAAGCGTAGTAGTTAGAATGAATCAAAAGAAATGGCAACGCGCGACTTTTTAAGTAGTGGAAATTGGGATTAAAACTTTTAATATTATGGCAATTTTCCAGTGGAAACCCACCCATATGTAAGTAAATAAAGTTATGTTCAGTTTATTTTAACCCGTTAGTTGTAACATGATTGTTACGTAATAAATAGGATTTTGATATACAAATATGTTATTTTACACCACACGTGTGCTTAACCGTTGTATTCCAGTGATTTTCTTGTTAATATTATGTTCGAATTCAGCGCTGGTAAAATATGTAAACTCACACTGGAACCTGCACAATGCATTCCAGCACTGGATTCGCTGTACTGGCTTAATGTAAACTGGAATTTAATTCATATTTATCGTCATTAAATGTGACCTGAATATCGTGCAAATGATTTAATTCAAATATAATTTCATTTGTTAATTATTTAAATATAAAATTTCATTAATTTAAGTTATTAAATGATAAACAATAAAGTTATACAATGTTTAAATTAATTTGTTTTATTTTTTGAAAACAAGTATTTGAAATTTTGATAATATAATATACAGCGTGTTCCAAAATTCAACGATAAAACGGTTATGGTGTATAACCAGATCGATAACTACACGGGGAAAAATACAAAAAAAAATACTTTTTATTTAAGTCACATTTTTTTTTCTTATAATTTTATACCCTACTACACCATATGACAAGACAATGTGGCTACAAATATCAACATATGACTACGATTTTTCGTATATTGTATTTTAAACAAAAAGAGTTGGATTTTTTTTTGTATTTTTTCCCGTGTAGTTATCGATCTGATTATACACCATTACCGTTTTATCGTTGAATTTTGGGACACACTGTAAAATATTACTAATTAATATACTTCTTACAAGTAAGATAACTTGGAAGACATGAAAATGGTTTTATTAATATCGGCTACATAAATATCTTACTAATATTATAAATGTGAATGTTTGGATGGATGTTTTTTGAAGGTATTGCAAGAACGACTGTATGTATCTCGCTGAAATTTGGTATAGGTCTGGAAGAACTCAGGCTACTAATTAAATCCCTATCCACTTCCCATGTCTTCCTCATAAGAATCGATTTGACAGAACTATGACGGCCAGATTATCTGATTTACGAGGAAAACGGGAATATTTTAGGTATCTTTTTTTTAAAATATGCACTGACAATTTCAAGGAACGACGTCTAAATGTCCACAGGCGTCGTTGCTTTCGTTATTTTCACCGCTCGTTTGCCCCTTTTCATATAAAAAAAATATTATCTCTAATTTACATTACTGGCAAAAGATAAGCTTTAATTCAACGTAGAAATGCCTTTTATTCTTGTAGAGGAAAATTTTCGTGCATAACCTTATTTAAATGTATCTAGAAGTTGGAATGTGTCGTATAATTATCATTAAAATAGACAAAGTTACTGCATAATTTCAATGTTAGTTGTGTTTATTGTTATATTTCGTGATATACATGTACAAACGTTTGCATAAATCATTCAAATAATTATAGAGCGAAATGGCTTAGTGATTTATTACCTACTGAAGAGTGCGTTTGGGTCAAAATCTTTGGTCAACATTTTGGCGCAAATTATAATCTGTCATGTTCAATTATGTCAAAATTTTAAATGTGAGATGTCAAAAAATAGCCGCAAGTGTTATATTAATTATTTTATGCGTGTGTTTTTTGCACAAAATTAACAATTCAAAATATTTGCCGTGGGCTCATTTAAAAGATATCTCGTGTTATTATTCTGTTAAAGGAGATGTATTACCATCGGCTGATAGTAATAATTTCTCACCGTCGCAAAAAAGTATTTTCTTCATGGAAACTTCGTGTCGTCGTAACTTGACATCGAGAGACCTTTGTGCCATTGAGTCAGCGGCGCGTGCGCATCCCGATTATCGAATCAACGTGTTGTTCGCCGCACCGATCTCGGCAGAGCTTCTCGGACAATTCAGCCTCAGACAAAAGTTCGAGAACGTTCGATTTGCAAGAATACATATAGATGAATATTCTAAGAATACTCCAGTGCAAGAGCTCGTCTGGAGCGGCGGCTTGTATAAGTCACATTGGAGAGTGGAGCATGCATCGGACTTGTTAAGATATTTAACATTGTACAAATTCGGTGGTATTTATTTGGATTTGGATGTAGTGGTTGCGAAACGTTTGGACACCTTGGCCGCGAACTGGGCGGCCAGAGAGAGCGAATTCTACGTAGGCTCAAGTGCTATAGCCTTCTCTTTGGACAGCGTTGGTAGAAGTATTGCGGAAGCTGCGATAAGGTCTCATAAAACAATTTCATTAACGTTCTAACCTGAATTCGGTAAAATAGTGAATTGATCACTCAATGATGCGATGTGATCTTCCAATCCGCAGCCCGCGTCCTACTCAACGTGTAATATGTTATATTAAAAGATACCTTTTGTTTCGTTAAAATTTTAAGCGAATACATTTTATCATTATTCCACTAATAAATGTTTTATAAAGTAAATAGTACATAGCCACTAAAGCTAAAAATTCACTGATGCCGCGATATAAATTTTAACGAATTTGAAGGTTACACAAGAGACTTTTCACAAATATTACAAGCAATTTTGTTGGAAAATTGACTTTATTCTGAGTAGATAACAATAACAGTTGCCAGTAACACACTGTTCTTCAGTCCATAATATTTATAATGCATTTTCTATATTTTACGTATTAGTGTTACCTATCGCCTTAAAGAGCTGTCACTGACGTAAAAGACTTTCTAATAATAAAAATAATTTGCAGTGATCTTCAGAACAATTTCCGACATGATTTGTGGAGCCACAACGGTCCAGGAGTTATTACCAGAGTGTTAAAAATGAGGTGCAATACCACTGATATCACACTTATGAACTCTAAAATATGTCAAGGTGATGTAAAATTTTATTAACGACTAGCAGTCACCCGCGATTTCGTTCGCGTGGAATGAAAAAAAACTTAAATTCCCAGCAATTGTTCGAACTTTTCTAACTTTTTAAACCTTCCTTAGTCCTCGACTAACATTTCAAGACCAAGACAGGGTAAATCCGTTCAGCCGTTCACGAATTTTAGTGAGACTAACGCAGAGCAATCGATTTTTAAAAATAAATGTATGTAATAAACTATTAGCCAAAAACTAGCCTGCCTAGAATTAAAAACTAATTTAATAATTGACTTATTATCATCTCCCTGGGGGTCTGTACGTAGGGTATTGTAAACCTTAATGTTTTGGCTAAATTTACAAGGCTAGCTGCCTGTCGCCAACACTCTTATGATTAACTATTCTGGATAAACAATTATCCTTTTCTGGTCTTAACTAAAGGGGAAGGATTTAATTGATTGCTTTGAATGGACTCCAAAGCTAATAAACCGATTTGAAAAATTCTTTCACAGTGTTGAAGCTACTTTATCACAGAATAAAAAATATATTTGTAATTAAAAAAAAAGGTTTTTTATTCCGCGCGGAAATAATTCACAAAATCATAATACGCGGTACTCGTTATATTGTGGCAACCAAGAACTAAGAACCCTACTACAACTTACATTTTATTTACAGGATTCGAAGTGTATGGTCCGGAACTTTTTTACCCAATTAACTGGCAAAATGGCCGTAAATATTTTGAGCCAGGGATACTCGAAAACAAAGATGCGTACATTTACCATGTGTGGAGTCATATGACAAGGAATCGTAGGCCTGACAGTAATTCTCCGTACTCACAACTTGCTCGGACTTTCTGCCCGTTTACTTACACTTTATATGGCGATCAATTTGGATTATAATCTGTGGCGACACCATGCAGCGACGAAAATAAAATTTGTAAAATTTTGACGCCAACTAACCTCTAAAAACCAACTTTGTAATATATATCTTTTACAAGTGATCAAAAACACTTTTTGATTTACGTATTTAAGCTAAAGTGAATTTTGTATTTGTTTATATAGCGACTTTCCTACACGACTATTTTTGCATAAATCATTAAAAAATTACAAATAAATCTGGCATTTCATTCTAATTTAAGAAATAACCATCTCAGTCAAAAATTGCCAAGGGTGAAATAACAATATCTCCCTAGCATTCAATCCATAGCAACTATGTTCACGGACAGGCTGTAAGCCGTGGTATTTTGTGCCTATACGATATTCGCTATTTTGGCGTTGAAAGTAACGGTCCGGCGGTATAGTGTTTCTATTTAAGTTTGGTTTGACATTTCATTTGACAATTAACTAGAGATGGGTTAAGTAAAATCGGTTATGAACATTTTCGATATTCGATGGTTGTTCTCATAGAATTTGCAATTGGAAATTCTGATTTTTGTTTTACAATTACAACATAAATGGAATTATTCCTTTAAGAATTAAGGTGGCATACCACCTTAATTCTTCAAAAATACATAAAAAAATCAATGTTTTTAATATGTTAATTACGCGAGACAGCTAAATATCAGTAACAAATTCAATAAGTTGTAAAAACCGAAGTAATAGTAATTATTAGTTCGATTACAAGACTGGTTATCGATAGTTCATAGTTGTTCGTAATACGCGAACGGACGGACACTATGATAACCGACCAAAAAATACAACATTAATCCTCACACAATACTTCATAGGCGTCAGTTGTCAAACTAATCAATCTTAAATAGATACACTATAGCAGTGGAGAGGATACGAATTGAATAATAGAGATATTACCGTCAGTAACATCAATAGTAATCACGTCGGAACAAAGCAAAGGCGTTCATAACCATTCCATAGATATAGAGGTTGTGTAAAAAATACATTTTTTGGGTTCTGGAATTACGTCACATAACATGGATGTCAAGTCATTCATGAAAATGTTTAATGGTGTAAAACTTGTTAAAATAAATCGTGCCAAAATAGCAGCAATTGTTATAATATTTCTTTTTTTACGCGGGTCTTTGTTCGACTTTATTGTGAAATGGAAATCTTTGCTCCAATCGTGGCGCTATTACGGAATTTTGTGTCATTATTCGCTAGAAAATGATGCGTTGCCATCGGCGGAAAGTAATGATTTCTCGCCGTCAAATAAAAGTATTTTCTTCCTGGAGACATCGTGTCGGCGTAGCTTAACTTCGAGAGACCTGTGTGCCATAGAGTCCGCAGCGCGTACGCATCCCGACTACCAAACCATCGTGTTGTTCTCCGCACCGATCTCAGAAGAGATTTTCGAACATATAAGCCTTTATCAAAAATTCGATAACATTCGATTTGCTAGAATACATATAGATTATTACTCTAAGAAAACTCCAGTGCAAGAATTTGTCCGGAGTGGCGCCTTGGATAGATCAAAGTGGGGTGTGGAGCATACATCGGATATGTTAAGATTTTTAACTTTGTACAAATACGGTGGTATTTATTTGGATTTGGATGTGGTGGTCGCGAAACGTTTGGACACCTTGGCCGCGAACTGGGCGGCCAGAGAAAGCGAATGGACTGTGAGCAACGGCGCTTTGGCCTTCTCTATGGACAGCGTCGGTAGAAGTGTTGCGACAGCTGTGTTAAGGTCTCGTAAAGCAATTGTATTATACGTTTTTTGCAGTATTAGGTGGCAAACGAGCAAGTAGTCATCTAAATTCGGTAAAATAGTGAAGTGACCGCTGCCATAGGCATCTGCTGTTGCGTTCCCTACCTCTAATCTACGGAGGAATCGACGCACAGAGAGATTATATTTTCCCTTAGGATGGAGGATGGGATGCATTCATCCCATCCTCCGTCATCTCCACGTTGTTCCAATCAATTCTTATAAGAAAAGAGTGGGAATAGGAAGAGGACTAAAATTTGGCCTTCGGCACGCAATCCTAACGGCCGAAACTTCACGGAAGTGATTTCCTGCTTGTCTTCTGTTTAGTCGTGTTATTTTACCGGACGAGTCGGCGATACGAATGACAGTTCCGGCAGATGCAGGATGCGGTCCATCACTGTTAAATGTACCTATATGTGTGTCGAGAGAATCGGAATTGTGATTCTAAAGTCAATATGATACAAATCTCCTCTCGCTTTTTGACATTTTATCTCTAAATATCCTTCTTGAGAGAGTAATCAGGATGTTTATAATAATAAAAATAATTTGCAGTGATCTTCAGAAGAATTTCCGACATGACTTGTGGAGCCACAACGGGCCAGGAGTTATTACCAGAGTATTAAAGATGAGGTGCAATACCACTGATATCACACTTATGAACTCTAAAATATGTCAAGGTGACGTTAAATTTTGTAGATAAACCAAACTATTAGCCAAAAACTAGTCGTCTCAGCTTTGATCGGCTAAACGATCAAACTAATTTTATAATAAACACGTCATCAGCTCCCTTTTATTATTCCACTGGAGAGAGTCCGACGCGTAGGATTTTATAAATTTTATGTTATGGCTCAACTTTTACGGAATGTTGCCAACCCTATTGATAATTAGCTATTCTCGATAAACAAATCTTTTCCTTTTCCGATAGAGGTACAAACTAACAGTTATGCCCGACTTCTTCCGAATTTGATTGCGTACTGAAATGTTTCTGGTTTTCGCAAAATCCAAATACTCACTTGTTACTATAAAGTTGCGGTAACCATAGACCCATGCAACTACAAAATTTTTATTTTCAGATTTCGAAGTGTATGGACCGGAACTTTTTTACCCGATTAAATGGCAGAATAGCAGTAAATATTTCGACTCGGGAATGCTCGAGAACAAAGATGCGTACATTTACCACGTGTGGAATCATATGACAAGGAATCGTACGCCTGACAAAAATTCCCCGTATGCACAACTTGCTCGAACTTTCTGCCCGTTTACTTACGCATTATATGGCGATCGATTTGGATTATAGTTAGTTACCATGCAGCGACAAAAATAGGATTTGTCATCCTGGAAGCCTATGAACGGCGGAGACAGACCTTATTCAGATGCCCCTCGACAGATTGCCTTTTTTACTGGGTGAAAAACTGAAAGCTCTAAGCAGATAGCGTCAGCGCCAAGAGTCCTCTGCCATCTATACGTGTAGTATACGTCGTTCTCGCGATTTCTTTTGTAAGATAAAAAAAATGTATTCCTCACTGAGTGCGTCGGAATTAAAATCCGTGCGGACGCAGTCGCGGGACAGCTAGTTTAACTGTATATCGCATAATTACTTAAAAAAATAATACATCTCTTTTATCTTTGACAAAATTTTTGGTTTAATGTTTTATTTCCTTTTATTGTTTTAACTATAATGTAGGAAAATAAAGAAACAATTTTATTTATAATGTAATTAAAAAACGACAAACACGAAATATTCGATTGCAACATGTATGAGAACAACTATCGAAAATCGAAAAGATACAGAATCGATTTTACTCAACCCATCTCTAGTGAATTGTCAAACTGATCTGTCTTATATAGACACGCTTTATATGTTTTGAAATTTATTATTTTACTTTAAATTAGAAATTGTCTGGAAATCTGAAAACATTTAACTTTAACTCTTTGACCTCTTACAAAAGTGTATAAATAGGTCATTTGAATTACAAAACACACATAGGAAACTGATAACTTATTATTTATTACCAAGCTAATGACTGGCAAACTTTACAAAAATGAATTTGAAAAAATTTACTACGATTAAATTAAAAACATACAGGAGAAACATGAAACTTTTAGGTACATTCAAACAATATATAAGTGGTTAAAGAATGTGGTAATATAATATAAAACATCTGTAAAATTATTCTTTCTTCACTTTGACAAAAAGTCTTGAAACAGGCGATTTGTCTGCAGATTGTGCTTGAAACCTGATGTAAAAAATATGTTTAATAGGTCAAGTGATTAAGTTAACTGCAAATAGCATTAGAAACATTTAAGGGATAGACATAAAATAATTTTTTCATCAACTTATACACTTGCACAGGCATCCATACTATTTTTATAAAATAATTTTTTTAAGTTTATATTGGTCAGTGTAACATAAGGTGTTGTCTTAAATTTGCAAGCAAGAACCACTTTAAGGAGCCAAAAAAGCTGGTAACTGCTGTCCATACACATTTGCAAATTGCCTGCATTTAATCAACACAGGACTCTGAAAGATTTGTAATGTTTGCAGACCGACCCACACCGACAATCTCCTCTACACAAGAGGGTGCATCAAGTACTTACTAACCACACAATTGCAGCAACACAGCAGACTTAGGTAGATTCAAGCTTATTCAGGATATAATTATATTAACTTGAAACAAATTTTTAACGCTTATGTTGTAACATTTTCAAACTCTAGTCATTCATATTGCAACATGACATAGATGCGCCAAACAATTCAAATGTAATGTATGTGGCCAGATTTTTGCTACAAGGTGAGTTTTTTTTAATTACTCTTACATTTTCATTTCAATTTTACCAATATTATAAATGTTTAGATGGATAGATATTTGTAGGAAGGTATCTCCGGAACGGCTCAATGGATTTTGATGATTTGAATGATGAAGTGAAATTTTGCACATATGACCTTAGTCTGGAAGAACACATAGGCTACTTATTACTTTTTTTTAATTCCCCATAGAGTAATTAGCAAGAGCCAGTTTGTTTTAATTACTATGACAAATATTAATTTTTCCAGGAAAAGACACCATGAACTCAAAAGACACAATCAGCTTCAGCTCAGATCGGGTGTAAAACCAATATATATGAGGCAACAGGACACCAATAACTGAAATAATGAACAAACAGTAACTATAGAACTAACTAGAAGTGATACAAATGAAAATGCGTCTTTACCTATGATATCACGACTTCACCTGCTGCTTATACCACTGTATTCTAGCCTTGAACTTGAACCAGGAACAATGAAGAAATTGCATTATAGAATTCATTAAAAATATTTTTGTAACCTTATAAAAGTGGAATATTCAAGATTGTAATTGAATATTTAATAAATAAATAAAGTTTTCAAGCAGTTTTTTTAAACCTGACCAAAGAGGGTAACATTTTTTCAAACCATGACAGCTTTTTTCCCTACTGGCAGCTCAGATGGTAGTGTTTTAACAAATGCAATAAAACAATCAGTTTATATTTATACAAAAAACAATTACTAAGACCTTGCAGAAGCACACTATTGAATAAATATTAACTATAGAAGTTATTATCAGTCTAATTCAAAACAAAAATATTTGCTTTTAATATTCATCAACTTAAGATTTTGAAATAACCAGGTGCAATGGTTGAATAAAAAAACGAAATTTAATTTTTTTTGAGTTTTTATTTACTTACATTCCTAACCATCACATCACTTCTTGGAGGCCGCGCCTACTTTGGATTTCTTGGTACCGCGTACCTTCTTCATCCTGTTCTTGCGTTCCTTGCGCTGTTTGCGAGTTGGTCGCTTCTTTTCATAAAGGCCGTGACGTGCAAGTCTGTGTTTGGGCTCGAACTTTTTGGCGAGATCCAATGTGTCATAGATCAACGCGAACCCAGTCGATTTTCCACCACCGAAGTTCGTTTTGAAGCCGAAGACGAAAACTACGTCAGGTGTCACTTTGTACATCTTCGCGAGCTTCTCACGGATTTCCGTCTTGCTGACGGTAGGTTTGCCAGGGTGTAGCACATCGCAGACCATCTGCTTCCGCGCCAACAACCTGAAAACCACAAGCGTTGTCACACATAACCTGTCATGGTAACGCGGGCACGAACTTTGTTTGGTAATCACGATGTTTTATGAACTCAAACTTTACGTAAAACACATTTACCTGTTGGTCATGAATTTACGAGTACGAATCGTTGCCGTTCCTTCACTCATTTTTGCTTATTTTAGAGATTTCGGCGTGATTGACGCACGTGTCTCTAACAACTTCGCAAAGAAAAAGAACGTTTCGGTGTTGCCACACAAAATATTTCAAAAGTGACAAGTTGGCGGTGTTGCTGTCAGTTTGATTTAACAAAAAAGTTTTTTCCAATTTATAAAAAGGAAAAAATATTTTCAGCAAAACCTTTAACATAAGCTTATAGTTAGATTCAGATTTTTTCTTTAACTTTTTTGGTAATATTAAAAAAATATCTAGCATTAATTAGAAGATTGCTATTCTGATATTTGATAGTAGATAATTATATAAAATCAAACCAACACAATTCGTACGGAATCCAGTAGTAAAGTAATTTTACATTTATAGCGAGGGATACGTGCCACCGCTGCAATCGCGCAAAATTTAAATTTGAAACCTCTGCTTACCCCTTTGGTTGGAGGACTATGCTAAATTACAATGTCTTACCAATGGCATTATTATAAAGCTCGTGGAATAAATAGAACATCGTTCAAAAATAGTATTTTTTATTTCTCCTCGGGGATTTTCTTGACATTTAATGACATTAAAGATAATTACTTCTCTGAAAGCACACTAACATTTCTTTTAGTATCAACAAAAATACATCAAATCAGATCCTATAAAAAATCTAATCCATTAACGTAATTTACTAAATAAAATTCTTATGGATAGCATGTACCGTACGCTTTGAATCTTACTTTTTTCGATGGAAAAAGGGTAAAATTACATATAGATACGTAAATATAAACTATGCCTACAACAACAGTACTTATAAAAATAACGCCAGTAAACATTTGCTATACTAACAACCTTGTATAGATTATTGATAAAAATTCTACATGTTGTGCTAACCATGTCTAAACAATGGAACAAATATTGTTATACACGGCCATAGATTAGCAGAGAAAAAAATAATACACATTTTTTTAAGAAACTATTGCGAGTTTTAAAATTATATGTAGTAGTTCTTAGTAGTTATGCCTCTGCTCCTGATATAATTTAATAGCAATTTGTCGAAATAAAATTTTAGTACTTTTTTAAAACCCATTCGTTAATATACACCAGAACTTATAAAACAAATAAGTTATTCATTTTTCTTAAAGTATATAACATAATACTTGGTAGACAATAATATAATTAGTAATAACCTTTGATCGTAATATTCACTCCATTAAAACTTGGAAGAAAATGTCTGTTTCAAGACTTGTCTCGTATTAATGTAATTCAACTAGCAGTAATATTACGCAACCTTTATAATTCTACCTAATGCCGCGTCTGGTACATATTTTCCCTGTGACGTCACTATTACGTTGAGATTGACCATTTAATGTAGACCTTTAGGTTATAGCATGGGCAACCTTAGTATTGTATTTTACGCTTTGACCGGAGGTTTACGGGGTGTCTGGGCGATGGCTAGGGAGGTTTCCCCGCCCTCTATCGATCGTTTCAGGCGCCAGCTGTATTTTGCTAACGCTGAAGGGTAGTAGTTCTGTTCGTTCAAGATACGAGCGCACAAGTTTTTGGCTGGTCTCAAATTACGGATTTTCTTATAAGTAAGTTGCTTAACGTAATTATTTAATAACGTAGATGGGTTTATAAATACTTTCATCGTGATTTCTGAACGCATTTTTGCTGTTCAACTTTTTGTTTTTATTTTTTTTTAATTCGTATTAATAAGATTAAATCATATAATATTATAAATGCGAAAGCTATGATGGATGGAAGTTTCTTAGCAGTTAACTCCAGAACAGACGAACGGATCTCGCTGAAAGGCATAGATGTAGAAAATAGTCTGGAATACATAGACTACTAATTAAGTTTTTTTTTTAATTTGTGCGGACGGTGTCGCGAGCAAATCCATAAATCTGTAATGGCATTCAGTGACGTAATTCTGTAGATTTTGGCATAAGGAAACTTTATTAAGTTTTCTATAATCAATCAAAACAGTTTTATTTAATTTATTATAAAATAATACATACCAAGTCAATTTGATTCTTGCAATAATGTAATAACACTTGATACATATAATCATCCCTCACATTCTCTTTGGAAAAAGGGAGACAACAATATTTTTTACAAGTACCACTGCAATTGAAACCAATAGCAAAACATTTATTTAAACTGCGATTTTCCACACGTGTTTATTAAAGCGTGAACACTAGACATAAACAATGACTTCTGGTTAGTTATAAAAAAGAAACTAACAATACTAATGTTATAAATGCGAATGTTTGTATGTATGGATCGATTGTAAGATGATATCTCCAAAACGGGTACATGGATATCGCTGATATTTGGAATGGATCTAGAATATAGTTTGGAAGAATGTAATAATAAGCTATTAAGTTTTATATTTAATTCCCCGCGAACGGAGTCGCGGGCAACAGCTAGTCCTTCTATATAAGGAATAATAGAACCAGTAAATTGTTGATAATAATTGCCATGGTTGTTAATATTACGACTATTGTTCTCTCAGATGTTTCTATCGACAGAATAAACAACGCATCAATAACTTATTTATAAAAGTTTACAAGTTTGGCTTTGAAACTAAATTATTACTAGTGTTTGTGTTAAAAATTTTATGTTTTGAGTCAAGGAAATCGTATCATTTTAAAAGTTAGGTTAGTTTTTAACTGTCGTTTTGTTTTGTTATTTGTTTAGTAGCTGGATGTTTGTTTTTCTCAGTGTTTTGTGTTAAATATTCTTCAAGACCATAGCTTTCTTAAGTTCAAAAAGGTATTTACAATATATTCGCCCAAGCGCCTAAATGAAAAAAATACTTTTTTTTCAATTAGGCGCTTTTTTTTCATGAGAAATGGAGTTCCAAGTTTAAAATTACGTTGTATGTGTGTTGCCACATTCAAAGTCGATTAATACCTACTTAAGCCGACTATTAGTGGAGATTTTATTGACTTAGTTTGCATTGAGTGTTTCTGTGAGCATATTACGAAATTGAATATGTCAGTTACATTTCGTAAACAAGTCGTAAATTCTATCTATCTCTTTCTCTCTTAGCGTTCACTTTTTGTTTTTTAGTCTCAATGCGTGTGAATTGTGACCGTAAAACAGGAAGGATATAACTCTCCACTAGCTTTAGAATTGTTTTGCTTTAACAAAAAAAATATAATTGAATTACCATACTGCAATTATTCATAACAAAATGTAGGTTATCATATTTCGTTACACTACGTTTTTTTGTTTTTAATAAATTATGATTTAATTGTTATGTAACAAAATATAATGAGTCGTCGTATTTCGTGAATAGGGTTGCCACCTCTTGGTTTGACCCGAATTTTTTTTCGGGCTATTAATTTAATGACATTGTCATTAATGTGTGTTAGGTGATGCACCAAATACCATTAAAAAAAAACTGGATAAGATCTCATTCGATGTCTAAAAGATCTATCTCCTATTCTTTGTCTATTTAAGATACTTTTTTCTATTATGGGTTACTACAATACCAACCTAATAAGAACGTGCCTTTATCGAATTGCCATATCTCCTTTGTCTACCATAGAAAAACAATATTTTATTGCATTTTCATAATTCACAACTATGGCCATATTAAAATTGACGGCAGTTTTGTGTGACCGTTTAATTCTATTCGTTTATTTCAGACTTGGTATGTTTTGTTTCTATAGAAAATATATATCACATTAATCTGACGACCTTCATAACATTTGGGTAACAATAGAAAAAAGTCTTGAATTTCACAAGGTTATTGTGTTATGTTTTTGGTTAAATGGAATTGCCATTTGCAAGTATTTTGACGTAAAGAAAAATAAGTTCATTCGCAACATAAATTTGGAAAGGAATATTGTAGCCTAGTTTTATACGGAATCTAATTAATTAGTACGGAAATTGATAAAATAATATCATTTTTATTTGCCGTGTTACATAAAAATTTTTGGACATGCGATACTGCAATATTAATTCTTGCTTAGTAAGTGTTTAAAACATTTTTCTATCTATCATTTGTAGCCAAAACAATTACGAAACGTCGTACGATTTATATTAACATGATTAAATCGTAGTCAAAACACATGAAATCAAGTTTTTCGCATTCTAAGAAATATTTAACACTTTATCTTACAATTTAATATTTAATTAGGTACATTTGTACGCAGATAGATTAAGGTCCTTGATTTGGTTTCGTAGAAACAGTTTTCCAGACAAAACAAACATTACGGTTTAATTTCATATGAAACTAGGTGTCGCCCGCGACTCCGTCTGCGTGGATATATAAAAACTAAATTAGTGTAGTCTGTGTGTTCCTTCAGACTATGTTCTATACGTATGTCAAATTTAATCGAGATCCGTTCAGCCGTTCTAGAGATATCTTCAAACACCCATCCATCCATCCACATCACATCCATCTAAACATTCGCATTTATGATATTAGTAAGTTAAATAAAAAGCATAAATTCGAAAAAAAAGGAATAAATAGTATCCTAAGTCCGTCTCCTGGCTCTAAGCTACCTCCTCAACAATTTAAAGCCGTTCTTGAGTTATAAATAGTGTAACTAACACGACTTTCTTTTATATATATAGAGATATAGATATAGATGTTTGCAATTAAAACAAAATATGTTAAAGTAACTCGTTACAGACGTACGAGACAAGTGGGCTGGTGTATTTTCTCAGTAAAAGATTAAATCTGACAAAGATAACAACGATATAGATTGGGGCGTTGTCGTAAAAATTTGATAATAATTAAATTACTGTTATACAACTGTTAGGAAGAAAATTCGACACTGTGCCGATGTACTGGCGCAACACTAGCCTTACTAAAATATCAACGTTTATGTCCCCTCACTAATCATTCTGACACTTGACTTGATAATGAAAGCGCGCCATTCGCTCCAAAGGATTCTAATTAATAATGTCTAAATCAGTGGTTTCCAAACTTATTTTGTCTACTGCCCACTTTGAGAATAAATATTTTTAGGGCCCTCATATTTTAACATATTTAAAATCCACTATAACTTCAAATTTAATTAATTAATTATTGTGACCTACATAACGGATAATTCTAAACGAAACTTTTACTATAACCCGCAACTTGAGACCTGCAGCGCCCACAAGGGGGTGTTATCGCCCACTTTGGGAAACCAGGAGACCAGTCGTCTAAATCAACTTACATTATTACAGCAGTTAGAATTTTTAATAGTTGCATATTCTCTCGCTTATTGCAAATTTTTGAACTGTAACCTTTGGTTTCTCGGATCAAAATCTCTATATCAAACATATCATCATCCCTGTCATTATCATTAACAAAACAAAGATAACAATATGTTTTAAATGGTGATATTGGTCACCAAAACCCACGATAAGTGCAGCAGTTAGACTCTATCATTCCCATCTTCGTTCAGATTAAATGTAGATAGAAATATTTATCGAAGATTATACTTCTGAAAGTAATCATATTTTCTTTTTTTTCAGATGTCTATCGGCCTTCCTTAATTGGGATAGATATCATCAGCTAAATTGACATTGTACCAATAGGGTTAATTTCCATACAACTGTTCACCTCATTCACCCTGTATGGGTGACAGTTCACCAAACGTCAGTACATTAATACGATTCTTAATGGTATCCTATCAAAATAAGCCTAACACTTTGAAATTAAACAGTGTGGCGAGAGAATTAAGCCGCTATTCCGCTAGAGACCCAAGGTTAAGACGATAAATCACAAAAAACAAAACCACACTGCCAGTATTAAAACTAACCAATAATTAATTTTCTTACAATGGAATTAGATTATATAGATTCAAATATAAGGAACAGTAGAACACCTAATGATTTGCAACCAGAGGAAATAAGAGAATCGCTTCTATCAGAATCAACATCAGGTATATGTGGTGACGATGAACAAGATAGTAACTATGAAACAAACTCATTTTCCAGTGTTGAAATAGATATAAGCAACAAAGAAGGCATTTTATCTTTTGGTACAAGTAAATACCATAAAGAAAGTAAAAAATCGAAACCAAAAAATAAAGGATTTGGTTACCGAGTTGGAGATAGTAATAAGTCAAGTGATAATTTTATTAATATTACTATAAATCCTAACGATGAAGGTAAAGACGTACGTGTTAAATCCATTAAAAAAGCAGATGTAAAACCAACTATACCTGATGGAGGTTGGGGATGGATTGTTGTGATGTCGTCTTTTGTTATATCTATGATAGCTGATGGGATTAGTTTCTCTTTTGGTCTTCTTTACATAGAATTCCTGGATGAGTTTAAAACTAGTAAGTCTATGACTGCCTGGATCGGTAGCCTCTTTATAGCTGTTCCACTTCTATCAGGGCCAGTGATGAGCGCTTTAGTTGACAGATACGGATGTCGCAGTATGACAATTTTAGGTGGATTGATATCAGCTCTCGGATTTGTCCTAGCTTCAGTATCAAATACAATTGAAATGATGATGATTACATTCGGAGTGATTGCCGGATTGGGTCTCGGGTTAGTTTATGTCACAGCAGTAGTTTCTATAGCATATTGGTTTGAAAAGAAGAGGAACTTAGCTGTAGGTCTTGGAGCTTGTGGTACTGGGGTTGGAACTTTCGTGTACGCACCAATGACTCAATATTTTATTGAGGAATATGGCTGGAGGGGTACGATTCTATTACTATCTGGGACATTACTTAATTTATGTGTTTGTGGTTGCGTGATGAGGGACCCCGAGTGGTGGATTCAAGAACAAAAGAAACAGAGAAATGAAGATAAATCCAACTATAGCAAAGACGAAAGTAAATCTAGGAATTCTAGTTTTGCTTCTATTGGTAATACTTATATATTTGATTATGATGCTCCAACTAGGGGTGTAGGTATGAAAAGATTAATAACAAAAGGAGTGTCACCTGAAAAAGTTATAAAAGATGAAGCTGATGCTATCAAAAGATACGAAAATATTTTATCCTACACGAAAAAGAATCTACAAAAGTCAAGATCTATGGATAATTTACCAAGCTATCTTACATACGACGATAAGGTAAGTTTCCTTTAAAGTAAAGTACAATTTTGACAAAAGGGCAAGGCTATACATAATCCTTAGGTCTTGCACAGTTGGCCGTCCGGTTACGACAGAAGAACATAATAAACGAGTTCTCAACATTTTGTTAAAATCTGTAAATTCCCAAAGGGTCGATTATCAATGATGTCAAAAATATTAATATGCACTTATTCAAATTACAGAGATCGAGGAAAATGTTGGACGCAATAATTAAGACAATAAGCAAACAATACAATATTGAGGTTAAACATCCAACTTTTATACACACAAATAACACGGAGGTAAAAAAACTGATAGAAAGCAATGAAAACATAGATCCACCAGCAGTGGCTTACACGAATCAATTTCTTCAACGTACTCATTCTGAAAAATATAGCAAAAACAAAGAAAATTCCCTAAAAAAATATCAATTGAAGAATTGTAAAGAAATTGAGATGACCGTGTTATTAGATTCTGAAGCAAAGAATAACAAAATTGAAAAGCAAGACAGTAAAGAAAATCGTCGAGAATGGTTCAAGAAACAGTTATCAGTGAACCACCATTACTTGAAAGATTTGAAAATGCCGATAAATTCCATAAGTCACAGGAACGCGATGTTGAACATAAAGAGATATCGACTCAAGGCATCGTCTTGTCCAGATTTATTTAAAAATTCTATGATATCTGTCAACGAAAAGGAAGAGGTAAGACTTAACTTTTATAAATTAGTAACTGTCGCCCGCGACTCCGTCCGCGTGGAATTAAAAATACTTAATCAATAGCTTATTTGTTCTTTTGGACTATTATTCAAATCTATTCCAAATTTCAGCGAGATTCATGCAGCCGTTATGGAGATACCTTCAAACAAACATCCATCCATCCCTCCATCTAAACATTTGCATTTATTATTAGTAAGATGATGTACGAAAAGACAAAAGAAATGAATATAAATTTAATTTTTCAGAAATGGAACGAAGATTGTGTAAATTGTCTCTCCGATATGTTCAATGTGACTTTGTTCAAGAAGATGACATTCAACCTTCTATGTTTGGGTACATTGATCCTGTTCATTTGGTTTATTGTGCCATATTTCTATTTAGCTGAGCATATGACACTCAAAGGTTATTCTGAAGATGACGGAGCTATGATGTTGAGTATAATCGGAATTACAAATACAATTGGTATGGTAAGTAAAAATAATTATGGGAATTGTCAATTCAGATCAAGCAGTGCACTGTCTAGCAAATTGTTTATTAAGTTTGCATAAATCTCACAATGTTGGAGGAATATATTTTTTATCAAGGAGCTGTATTCAGTATATTTAGTAATTCCAAATTTAAAATCAATTAAATTGTAAGCTAAACATATCACTAAAAACAAAATGGCGACCACAGAAGATTCTGCCACAGATATAAATAGTTGGTTTACGAATACTGAAGTAATGAACATTGACTTTATTTTAAAGAGTAATAATAAAATAGTATCGAAATTCAATGACATGGCCTTAGTACGTGAGCATTTTGTAAAATGATATACTGATAATTTCGAAGTTGGCAGAAATAGAGAATTCTCTCATTGAATATGACAGATTTCGTATTTGTGCCAACTCACTGAATGCCATTAAACTAAATCTGGAAAGCTGAAATATTAATTTACTTCTTCATATCAGCAATAATACTTTACCACGCCTAAGTATTTGTTGCCAAATAATATTAATAGTAACACAAATTATTATCTTATTAGTTTTTTATGTTATAAGTTGGCAAATGAGCGGCGGTCACCTTAATTCGTCGTAATAGCGAAGCGACCGCTGCATGTCTGCACAGAAAAAAAAATAATTCCCCTTTCTTACGCGCTCCTTCAGCCGTCCAATTTACTTCCCCTTGCTTGTAAGAAAAGGTTGGGATAGGAAAGAACTGATAATAGAATAAATTAGGCTATTTTAGGATTTAATTTATTTGTTAGTTCCTACGTCATAAGATCCAAGTGGTGGTCCAAAAAGAAAAATAATCTTTATAGTTATTGATAATAATTCAATGAATGTTCTTAGCCTTCGTTGATTAATAAATTATTACTAGTCATATGCATTTACTCCATTTGTTCCAGGTCGGTCTTGGATGGATCGGAGATTTTCCTAAAGTCTCTATTGGAAACTTGTACGCTGTTTGTCTTATTCTCTGCGGCGCTTCAGTTGCAGCCTTACCATCATCGTTATCTAATTATTGGGTTTTAGTATCTATATCGTCAGCATTTGGATTGCTTTTTGCTGCATCGTTTACTTTCACACCGAGTCTATTAGTTAAATTAGTATCATTGGATGATTTTACTTCAGCTTATGGTTTGGTTTTGTTGGCGCAAGGAATTGGTCACTTAATTGGACCACCGTTGTCAGGTAAGTTTTGATAAAAAGTCAATTTTACTTAGCTCCTGCCCCACGATGTACTCATCAGATGAAACGCGGAATTATTTCATACCTGTCTTCTTAGTGGTCGTGGTACCAAGCACGCAGGCTTCGTGCTGCAGCTATTATTTGTAAGGATCCACTTTTAAAATGACTTTATTCTGTAATAAACAAGCTATAATCACATAATTTTCAGCGCGAAATCACCAAGACGTAGTTTTCTTGATGCAAACACCTTAACTCTTGCAGGTCTGATTTATGATTTGACTTTCTCCTGGGAACTGGCCTTTTACTTAGCTGGCGGTTGGATCATTGTATCTGGAGTACTAATTTCGTTCATACAACCTGTGAAGAATTATCAAGAAAAGCGTCAGAATATGGAACATCATAGCGTATCAAGCCATGCGTAGTTTCTTCTAACGTTCTATAAAATTCTCGTAGGGTTAAAAATAATATTAGTACAACCGCTTCGCTTATTCGACGTAGAATTTTTAAATATTATGCAAAATTATGGGCCAGCGTGGTTGACTATGGCCTAGTCACCCTTGGTTTAGGTTAGGCTCCGAGCCCCTCGGTGGGGACGTATAGTGAGCTGATGATGATGCAAAATTAACGATATGTAAAATTTTAATAGTTAATCAAGTTATCACTCTTTTAAAAACAATTTATGTACAACCCAAGAGAAGTCATTTACCAAAGAAAATCTCAAATCACTGCCTATACTTCGGCCTTCAAAATTACGGTACACAAAAGAACTGCTGCGTATTAATAAAGGTAGAAAGAGATAGATGATTTTTGAACATTTTTAATATTTCCTGAAAGTGGAATTACAGTATTTAAATTTATAATATTAGCCACAAATATTTAATAACGTTTATATTCTCTTAACTATTTAATAAAGCAATCGCCTGTATAGCTTCAATTTTATAAAATGTTACGAAATATTATAGTAGAATGAATTAGAATTTAATATTTTAAATTACTTTATTATTTTTAGGCAAATGTTAATGTTTAAAAATAAAAAAAAATAATGAATTGTGTTGTTTAATTACGAGTTTTTATCAATTTGATTTTTGACAGTTTTATTGGTCGCCGTCAAAAAATGTACAAAAGTGTGCGTGTGCAAACACAAACAAATAGTTACAATTTTCTTCGCGTACACGAGAAATTGTGTGCAAATTTGTGAAAATAACAAAAAACCCTTTGCTATTTTCTTGTAATCATAAAATTATTGAAATAAGTTCGTTGAATTTCAAACTAATTAAAGTATTTATACAAAGACATTTTTAAAACAGTTCAATGACTTTTTAATTTCAGTCGAAAAGTGATTACAAATTTATGATGATTAAAGTATTAGTGTAATTTTGTGATTCGATATTCAAAAATTATTTTTTTTTTAAATATTATAAAATTTATTTATAAAATTCTTCTAAAAGCATATTCGCTCCACTGCCCACTGCGTGACCTTGAATGTTTTAATGGCGTACTTACAATGAGGGGTCACAGGAAAATATGTGAACTAACAATTTCATGTTGAATGCATCATATTTGTCCTATAAGGGCAGCTGCACGGTTCAATGTTGCCATTGTCATAATTTTAAAATTCCATAAAATATAATTAATGCCTTATGTTATGACTTTTAGTTTAATTTGCTAATTTGTTTGGAGTTATCAATTTAAATGGTAAGGAACTACTACTAGAACTCAGGTCATAAGTTGAAAATTAGGAGCTTGGGATTGAAACATTGACGACTTTCTGAAAAGATTAGAAAAAATTTTGCTACTTGGTAACCCTTAAAACTTTTAGGACTATAAAGTAAGACGGCCATAGACAACAAACGTAACCATAACTACTGATTGTTTCAATGTGGTCAAATATCGTCTATTGAAACATTGAAAAATTCTTTCAAATTTTTCCTTACACGCCTTCACAACACCTTCGATACAATGAACTCTGTTATCTTGAAAAAATTCGTATTTTACATAATAATTTTAAAAACTACGTAAGCAACAGATAAAATAGTTATAACCATAGACACGATAATCTTTAGGCACATAGTAGCGTGCCTGTAACAATATGTTACGAATAAATATTTCTTTTCTAAGAACAAAACTGAAATTTGTTCTTATTTAGCCATGCAACATGCAGACACACCATTTAATGTATATATAATTTTTATCTTTGACAGAGAATGCTATCTCTTTATCTGATTTCACAAACCTTATCAAACAAAGGAGGCTTAGGAGAAAACACAGAGAAGTCTAAATATTGTTCTTGCACAGAGTAGCTATAAAAATTTATAATTATTAAGACAAAATCACTTAATTTGAGATCTATAAAATTCATCCTACTATTTTACATCCTTTACTGTGTATCGAATTCTTCTCATCTTTCGTCTCTTTGCCTTTTTTTTTTTTAACTTTTAAACGTATATTTGGCTTTGGTTTCAAAAATATTAAACACGCATTGTTACAAGTACGTTTTCATTTGAGTAATTGTTATGTCTAGATGTCAACTTGTCAAACTCTTAACATGGTAAATAAGACGTTACTGATGCAAGGCCGTGAAATATAATAACTTCTATTCTCGTGTTACATAATGAAGACTAATTTACAAAGACACATTCCATTCCAGGCATTGATTAAAGCTCCGTGTTAATTTTAATTGTTAACAGTATGGTGCGTTTGGTTTTTGCTTCCACGTGTTTACATTAGTCCTGCTATTGTTATAGGGAACGTGATTCTTTTGTTTGACACAATAAATTACAACTTTGATCATATTTCAACACAAAATTTAAACTATACAGTTTAATTTATATGTTTTTGCTAGTTACATCCTGCTTGAAGGACCATTCTGTAATATTCAATCTTCGAAATATTTTGTCGATTTTTTTACAAGTTTAAAAAATAAAACAGTGTCGTAAAAATATTGTATACTTTGTTGTCATATTATACAACCTCAACCTTTTTCTATATATTATAGGTAACAAACTGGATCATTGTTAAAAAAAATTATCATCTGTATAAATATATCAACAATGTCCGAAATGTCATTTGGCGCTTATCTTTGTTGTTACAATGGACAGATAAAATTGTGAAAAAAATCCGTTTTATTGTGCGATGTGCGAAAATCTACATCAGTGCGAAACTGGCATCGTTACACTGAGCACTCCTGAGGTTTCTGACGTAAAATTCCACTACATTCTCCGTATCTCGCAGACGGATTTACTACTATTAAAATATTAAGACAATAAAATATGTAGCTTTGAAGTAAACAATATTATCGAGAGTTGATAACAGCATTCGTTCTGGAAGAAGATCGGGGTACGGTCGTGTACAATATTAGAAAAAATATTTATTTTGTGTTATTAATAATTTATTTTGCTACGAAAATGCCGTGGAGCCGGGAGAGGCGCGACGAACGTCGTCTCGCCTCGTAGTAGCCCGTGCGGACACTGCGTTTGCGACGCGAACTTGACGCGGCCAGATGTGAGTCGTGTGTCGAACAGTGTGCACGTGTTTTTAGTGACTCTGTGTCCAGCGAACCGCGCGCGATCCTGTCCCAACAGCCGGCGAATTCGCGCCATCGAGGTAAGTTTTACTAGGTTATGTAAACATTAGTTTAGTTTGTATTCATGATCGTGTAAACGTTCTGTTGTAAATGCAGCTCAATGTTTATGCGTATAACTCTGACAAGAGTTGCGATAAAAACTCAATACCTAATGTTTCAGGGCCTCGGTCTAACGTTCGTTGGTTGCAGTCTATAACATTCCTACGCTCAATTCTTGTTTTAGATTTACTGAAGTATTCTCTAAACGTTTATAAATTCCTGATGCTACTTAACTTTATGTATTGTGTTCATACATTGAACGAGTTTTATACGAAGCAATGGTTTTGTTAACTGGAATAAACAAGAATTAATTTTTGGTTACTGTACTGATCATTTGACACGAAAAATATTGTTTACATCATTTTTTTTAATGCTGTTACGTCCAGATTTACGGTAAAAGTACACTTGCCACTTTCATTTTACAAATTAAAAATCTCTCAAAGATAATTTTAATAGGATAGAGCGAAAAAAGTGCATTGTAAAATGCATTTTCACATTTCTAACTATCCAAAATGTGGCTTAATTGTTTGGTTTAAGAGTCTGACTGTCTTTATTTTGTTTATACATAACTAATTACTTACTTTCTTCACCTAATTTACTTATCAGAAACGCAGCCACAACATTGTGTTATAAACTAGTCCCAAGTAACTTAGTTCTAAGTTTTAAAAATTTTGTAAATTTTGTAGTACAAATTAAAGAATTCGAAACAACATTTTGTATCAAACACCTCGCCTGCAAATTATCAAATAAAAATAAATTCTAAGAACGTAGATAATTTGTAGAGCATTGCTAATGAGAACATATTTCAATATAATGGTAAATTTATTTACAAATAATTAACGCTGAATATGGTGTTTACAAAAATTATAGTACCCAATAAACATAATTTACAATCTTTGGAAGTCTTTTATTAATGTTTACATTCCAAAGAAAATGAATCTTGAACAAAGAGTTCTTACCTGGACTAAAACCGTCATATAACTGTAGGGTATCCATCTATCCGGTTTTTACTGGTTACATCCGACTAATAGAGTGAGAGGTCACGCATGTCTACTCTCTCTTTTACTTCGCGATAAATGCCAAGTTTGATTCCGGCGCATACGTTGTATTTTTAATTTTTATGTTCTTTACACAGACGTTACGTTTTTCTTAAACACTATAAGTCCAGTGGTTAGGTAATGCGGTTTGAAACGTACAGTGTTACGATCAAATACGTATAGATCAGAGAAATATACTCTTCTATTATTAGAAATACTTAATTGAAAATTTTTATGTAAAATTACCACTGATGCAATTGATAATATAAATTAATTATTAAATAAAACATGTACGTATCAATTTCTCTGTGACATAAGTGAAACACGATTAAAGATAACGTACCGTATGAAATCTTTGTCCTGTCCTTAGGGTCCTTCAAGAAGCGAGCTTATCACTATCTCAAAGGCCGGCAACGCATCAGCGGTTCCTCTGGTATTGCTGATGTGATATATATATACTATGCGTTGACGATAACATAAGATATGTGTGAAAAGACATGCAGTTAAGTAACACTCATATTCGAACTCACTTTTGACGCCTAATGTTTTATAAAATTTCTTTAAAACATAAACCTTTATTGTTTTTATAGTGGAAGGTGGTAGTTTAGACAAGCAAACGGTTACTTCGTTTCGCTAAAGTAAGGAAGTAATCGTTCCCATAGACAACTTTTAATAGACCCAGGAAGTACAGAATAATTATATTTCCTATACTCTATGATATTCATCAATTTACATTTAAATCAATAGAATTACATATTTTTATTATCACAAAGAATTATATATTTTTCTTACAATAATAATGTCAGTGTCGCAAATTGTAAATCAAAACAAGTTTAAACCAGATCGGAACACTTGGTTGTAGCCTATCAATAGTTACCTTCCTTCAAGTGAGGCCATCTAAGTACATTATGTTGAACAACCGCATATTTCTGCAGCAACGGAACTTTTTGCGGACAATTTAAGGCACTATAAAATGTTCGGTAAATATTGGTTCAATCACCGTTGGTTTCTGAGGCCAAAATCTTTGTGTAATACAAATCATCACTGTCATCTTTGACAAAACAGCGATAACAGTATGTTTTAAACGGGGATTTATGGTACGCGTCGATTAGCCCGCATCGTACGCACCGTTCGCACGGCCAGCAACGGATTTTAGTTTGCTATTTATGATTTAACACACCGCTGCATCAGCGCGCCGTACGCATCGAAAGACAAAGCAAATACATTTAATCCGTTCGTGCAGTCCCAGAAACCCACGGTAAGCCGCAGAATCTGACATTTGAGGAACAAAAGAAAATGACAAATTAATCTATACTTATATTAGTATAAAGGGGAAGAGTTTGTTTAAACGCGCTAATCTCAGGAACTAATGGTCCGATTTTGAAAATTGTTTTTTTTTATTGTATAGTGCATTTATAGAGGAAGGCTTTAGGCGTACATTATGCTGCGACAAAAAGTTTTTTTTAATTATTGCGTGAACAGAGTCGTGGGCGACAGCTACTTTTTGATATCTAGAAAAGGCGCAAAACCAAATTGTGTGCAGACATTCTCATTACATCTTTTGTAGTAAGCATATCAGACGTTGTCTTTGGTGATCTATTAATATTAATACAAGGTGATAAAAAAGAAATTATTACGATAAGATATCGTGTTTTTGTGACTAATATTAATGTATTATAATTCGGATTATACTGTTTAGTATAAAAACACGTGATTTCTTTCTTAACATTCCTAGCCATGCAAGATAATGCAAGGAAGTATAAAAATTTTTAAAGGTTCTGGTCTAGATCGAAAAGCCACCGGATTAAACAATGTTTTTGACCCTTTTGTCAATGTACTTCATGGAATTTTCATACTTGTGTTTTCCGTTAAGTTGCAGTTTGTTAGTAAAACAACGAGGCGAAATTGTGATGACCATGGATTAGTACATATAGGCTGTTGAGGTTGTGACTTTCAATAATATCGACTTATCATAATCCACGAAGGTTATTAAGTGAGAAATGCAAAACCAATCTTATCAAGGAATTAAAAAGCCATTGCTCTTTTATTAATTCAAATGATACTGTCATTTGTACGATAATACAATTTAGTGCATAGTAAATATCGACTGTGTTTATCACGTTTTTGGATAAAGATCTTAGATAAGACTAGCTATCACCCGAGACTTCGTCTGCGTGGGATTAATAAATAGATAGTAGCCGTTTCTGAGACCTAGTGAATATGCATATAAAATTTCCTAAAAATCGGTCAAGCCGATGCGATTAATATTTCTTCATTCAATAATATAAATGCCGTCCAGTCCACTTGCCTTCGAGATTTTTTGTGCGTTATTCTCATCTTGATAGAATAAGATTTTTTGCAGCCCTGTACCGGACCGTCCTTTTTGGAATTCTTTTTTTGTGTAAGGAATACGGTTCATTGTTACCTTTTATTTACAAAGCCTTAAAAGATAAAAGGTAAATAGTCTCATTCTAAAATATTCAAAACTCCCAACTAAACGGCAGTAATAAGTTTGAAATTTGATTAACAAAATCATTATGGATATCATAAGATTCAAATTTTATGTTAGCTCGGAGTTACTGTCCTCTCTCACTCAGCATCCCTTTATATCCTGCTTATAGTTAAAATTATATTGTACGCAGCATATCGTATGAATTTGCGAGCCGCCGTAAAATTTGCATGGTACTATACAGTTGGTGAATGCTTTAAAATAAAAGTTTACTAGGTAGCCCGTTGGTAAAATCTTACAATCTCTGTAGTATTTGAACTGAAGTAATTCGTTGAATCGTCTTGTCAAGTCTAGTCTTGTCAAGTGTTGAGTCGTCAACATATTCTTCTTAATCTTATATATAAAATTGTCGTGTCACAATTTTCGTACCCATACTGCTCCGAAACGGCTTGAATGATTCTCATGAAATTTTGTGAGCATATTGAGTAGGTCTGAGAATCGGCCAACATCTATTTTAATCCCGCGCGGACGGAGTCGCGGGCGACAGCTAGCTATATTATATAATATATGTGAATGTTTAGATGGATGGATGTTTTTTTGAAAGTATCTCGCGAAGGAGTCAAGGGATTTTGATGAAATTTAGCACACATGTAGAACATAGTCTGGAAGAACACATAGGCTAATTAAGTTAAGCACTTATTGCGTTTTTTTTTAATTCCGCGCGGAAGGTTTCGCGGGCGACAGCTACAAATAGATATAGAATCACTGGCATGACGTAAGCGTCGTATTACACGCACGCGTAAAAAGGCTTAAGCTTTATATCGTAAAACTGTGACTTCGGTTCAAATATAAAATCATTGTTTGATGACGTGAAACAAAAATGTAGTTTTTTTAAGTAATGTTTTATCCATGTATGAAGACCGCCATTAAAAAGTTTTTAACTCACTTTTCAAAAAAATGAGAGGGATGACGATATGTTTTTTGTACAATGTTTCGGCAGTGGAAACCTACTATAACTATATAGCTACCGATCCAATTTGATACTAATGTTGAAACAAAACTGAGCTCCAGATGCAAAAGCATATGAAAATAACCGACTTCGAGTTTGTAATTTATTAGCAAAACATTTGAAGGTACAGTCAGCATCAAAGTGAATTCTCCGGAATAGACTAAACATAGTGCTATATATATATTATTTAAATAATTAAAGGTACTGTTGCAATAATTGTGACTGCATTATAAAATCTAACAGCATGCTTTACTCATTAAATTTTTCTCATTTAATTGTGTTGTTGACTGTACTCCAGACATCGTATTGGAAGCAAATTTCCATACTATAAATATTAATTTTCGCTCCAGCTGCCTACTAAATATAAAGCGTACTTCCAAACCGTCAGGACTTACGTCAAAGGCGATGATAAAAATAACGTAGCATTTTGTGAAACGCCAACATTGGTTCTACGTTTCATTTCCATAAAAGTTCGTTTTAAAATTATTTTGCTCTTGAAAGTGTTTTCAACAATCTGGGAGGGAAACAGATGTCAAAATAATTATTTTGACACTTAGGGTTTTTGGCGCGCGCCTATGATTTTCTAATGTCACAATTACAAACCATAGACAAATAACGAAACTTTTATTGAACTAGGTAATTTATGGGATTGATAAAAATATTTGAAACGCATAGATAACCTTAATTTAATGTTTCAAGTTTATTTTTGACTGACGCATGAACTATTGAAATAAAATAAACACTAATTCACCTTATCCGTGACATTTTTAATTGAGTTAGATAAATTGCACGTGTTTTTATTCACATTTTAATACTGGAATGTGTATGCTGAAGGTAAAATTATAATTTTTTTCCTACTTCCATGCGCATAACGCATAGGAAATATGAAAAAAAAAGATTATGTTACGTAAAACGTTGGTAGTACTTCCTGCATGTCGCTAAGTAGGTCGCCGATCTTAAAGTATATGTTTGTAATACATATTTCTATTAATATAATCATAGATGTTTAACTGAATCTATACAATATTATTTCATAGCAGTCTTGGTACTAATTCCCACAATGTTTGACTAATTACCGAGCTAGGAGACCTTTAGTTAACATTTAGTATAAGAAAACTACACTAAGGAACTAAGTGACCATTTTAACAGATGATATCACCGTTAACTTATCTTTAAAAGTATCTCTTAGTGTATACTTAGTGACAGAAACGTACTTTCGCGCTAATCGAAATTATTGAAGAACAAACTCTAATAAGTCAAATATATTTTAAGTTTTTAATAATCTTTAAATTGCGTGTCTTTTCTAAAAGTAACTCTATCGCAATTTAACGAGAAATGCATTGAATTCTTTCAAACTATGACGTCATCGGTAATTAAGATACGGCTTATCTACTCGCACTGTGCATGCGTTTTGTTATATCGCACTTGTAAATCATTGTAATCCTGGCTCTAAGGAAATACGCATTTGTATGTAATTTGTGGCCTTTACATAAGTCAAAATAATAAAGAGCACAATAATACTGATCCACCAATATTAATATAATATAATCTTTATTATATTTTAAATATATACTTTATCCAAGGTCAACGACGCGTTGCGCGGGGCCTTCCTCCCGCATCCCGCTACACCTTAAATTGTGTTCTGTGCAACGACTCGCGCGAACATAAGAGCCTCGAAGATATTTGAAAACTACTATACTTGACTTTAGTATAGGGACTTTTTTCCGAAGGGCACATTTTATTGTACTCAGTGTCATATTTAACCTCAAATAATTTTTTTCATATCTTGTGATTTCTAGACAAGAAAAGACGAATAAAATATTGTTGTGTGTTTCCCATATGATGATTCAGTAGGCTATTTTAATACAGTTTTATTATTTTGCCATTTATGAAATACTGAGTCGAATCTATGTTTTTATGCTCAAAACTGACTATACCATTTTTGTATTTGTCCCTTTACCATTTCGTTTTGGTGCATTGCTCTTCATTGATAGAATAATTGTAAACAAAAATGTTCCTAGTCATTTTAAAATTGTCTTGTGACAGGGTCGATTCTGCGAAATATTGTAGTGAATCTGAAAGTACTTGCAGATACAAAGTTTTCATTATGTGTATTCGAGAATATTTTGCAAACTTCCGATAAATATCAAATTCATTGTAAAATAAACTTTAACATTATAGCCTAAAGTCTAAAATTGCATCGACGGCAGGACATTCTTTAACAAGCTGAGATGACCTCAGGTAAATGACCGTCGGGCTACAGGTAGTCGTGATAGCTCTATGTATTCCATATCTTACATAATTGCAGTGTCTGTCTGTGCACATAATTACTGCAGTATGCAATCTGTGGTAGCATTTTGTTGCATTGCAAAACACTGTTGTTATTTATACAGTAACTAGTTGTCACACGCGACTCTCTCCGCGCGGGATTACAACTAAACTTAATAAGTAGCTTATGTTTTCTTAAAGGTTATGTTCTACACCTGTGCCAAATTTAATCAAGATCCGTTCTGCCGTTGTGGAGATACATTTTAACATCCATCCGTACACTGTAACCCGTTTCAAATGAAGACTTTATGCTTTTAACTAAAGGTCGATTTTTATACAAGTAATTATATTCATAAGAAATTGCATGCCAAAGTTCAGTTTTGTTTCTTACTAAGAACGTAAAATATACACAAAACTATAGTAATTATACTTTGATGTTAGATTTTTGCAACAATGCATTTATATTTATGAATTCATGAAACGTGACTTTTACGCTTTTACAAACAGTGTGTTGCCAATAAAATGTAATATAACAATGCTGTTTAGTTATTCTGTGCATAAGTTAATTTTATCGAGGAGTATTACACTGCATAATAGCATACACGGTTCTACAAAATAAGTTTATTACCGTGGTATTCCACTGCCACTGAGATAAACTTCATGGACTGTAAATATTCATGGCAATTTTACTATTTTTCGTAGATAAAAAATATTTTACATTTTATTGGACATCAAAGCATCGTATCGTGTATAAGTCTTTTCAAATATCTTGGCTGCTCAAGGTCATCGCCGCGCTGAGCATTGCCCTCCCCCCGCACCCCGCAATTTTTTTAATTGTCCCTCTTCTGTCTGTCCGCAAATTCGCCTTCGTTCCGAAACGGCTCTACCGATTTTAACAGGACTTTTACTGGAAGGTAGCTTATGTTTGCGCGAGTAGCCTTTTTATTTTTTACTTCGCGCTGATGAAGTCGCGGACAACAGTTAGTATCTATTAAAGAGTAATCGACACGTAAGTGCAAGCATAGAGAGTGTGTTTGAATTGAATACAGTAGCATCTGCATACGAAACAATTCCATGACGAATCTTAATGATTACGTCATCTGCGATATTGAACGCTGAGTGCTTGCATTCTAAATACATATTTATTTTACTTTAATTAAAACGCGTAACACGATCCGTTCAATGAGACCATAGACGAAAAGAGTTACATCTTACATCTCCATATAAGATGTAACTTTATTCGTTAGATGAATCGGCTCTAAGCCTTTGCCTTTTAAAATATCCCCATGGGTTTCCCCATCTGAAACACTTTTGTGCAAAAACATGTTGCATTCCTCGTTCTTCTTGATAACAGTAAGCTAACAATATATTTTACACATGTTTCTGGTAATGGAAACTCTGTTACAAATGGTATATAACATCAGGTATTTAATTTATATAAGAGGCCATAAAAACACGAACGCGTCATTGTTATTTGTCGTGTAATAACGAACGAATGGCATCCAATAAACTGATAAGACATTTTAATCTGATGTTATGTCCGACATAGTATCCTTAGGTTTTATTTATAGACATTACTTTTCTAATTTATTTTTTATCGAAATTAAATACACTATTGTGTCAAGATTAACGTCTCTTTATTGTGGTACTCGATAAATAATCATTTTAACGCAATGGCTTCAAGAATTTTATTTCCCTACGCGGCAGTCTTTTACTTAACTACAGCTGTACAGCTTTTGGCTATTTGGATTTACACACTGTCATTATTTAAAAGGAAATTAAGCCAATGACTATTTAGTAATGGTAGAGAATTTAGGAATGGACGTCATTATGCAAAAATGTACGGAATCGGATGTAAATACGATAATATATCGTAACTATTGTAAATCAATTTTTGAAATATCTATTAATGATTGGGTTCAACTGGACAATTAACGGTGGCACGTTTCCATTGTAGATGTGACGTTCAATTGGAATTAATAAGTACTATTCAAATGTGGTGCCCTTTCTCGATGCATCGACGTCACTATGTTCCATGTCCAGTAGCTGTCAAGATTATCGTCCTTCATAGATAACTAAAGAGCTATCTATTCCACGTATAATAAAAAACTGTGCCTAAGTGTTATTTCAGACTGTACTCAACAAAATGTCATCTAGATCCGGCCTTGCTAGAATTTTGCTTTCACAATGTTAGTTTCAGGTACTTTTTTGTATTTCTATTATGAATTAGGTTTGCCAACTTGTTTAAGGCCGCCACAAAATTGAAGGTTAGACTATTCTAAACAGTCTTAATTTTGTCTTCTCAGTTTAAACCTTTTACGTCACAATGACATCAGCAAACTGTTTGTTGTTGACTGTTTATTTAACGAAATTTTTGGTCTCTCGAGAGCTGCGGGATTGGGAATCGTCTGCCAAATGACGTCAGACACAAAACTGTCTCGTTTACCTCTATTTTCGTTCGTCGCCTTGGGATTCTTCCGAGACCAGATGCATGTCGCCAGACATTTCACTGTCATAATGTTATTTGCGATCAGGGATTTACGTTTTTTCTTGACCACTGAGTTTATAGTCTACTAAATATTACAATTGTTGGTTTTTTTTTGCGGCGGAGTAAGCCAAGTTTTAATTCAAATAAGAAAATGATCCTATATACGTCTGCAATAGCTCGATCGAAAAAAGTCTTCGAAAAAAACGATATTTTTTTTTTATTTCACTTTCTATTATTCGAGATATAAATCAATATCTCTTATCATTGATAACGATAAATCGAGGTGACAACCATCGATCATAATCAGATGATGATACGTGTATTCGATACTAATAAACAGGTGAAACAAAGTTATTTCACCTTTGAAATTGAAGAAACATTAAAATACTTTGTTTTCATACAAACATTGCTATCGAAATGGAACACCACACCCTTGTTATAACACCAATGAAGTTGCAATGAACCTTAGAAGCTATGTAACAACTATAAAGTTCAAACATTTGCATCAATAATTTTTCATTCTAATGCACATATATGACCTCTTTTTGAAACCTAGAAGCTAGAAACGTCCAACTCAACTCTATAAATGGTCTGGCTATAAGACCTAGTATTTTGTGCCTATTTGATATTCGCCATTTTGGCGCTGATTGTAATGATTCGGAGCGGTGGTGTGTACACGAACTAATAATACAGATAGATTTTTATGTCACGTAACATCAACCGACGCATTCGAATTGGAACTAAGCAAAAGTTGTCATTTCCAAACAATCACCTGTCCATTTATAATGGTCAATGATATGTACCGTTTACGTTTATGAACGGTAATTTCGTTTATGATAATTTACTGCAGTCGATTGCGCGTAATGTATTGGACTCTGGAAGTAACTGTTCGTTACTGGCCAGTATTGGATTGCGGTTGACCCAGTTGTGTCGCATCCTGTTTACGTTGTCAATTCATAGATTGCTGGCCTATGCGTTATTATAAACAGGAATCTATCTCTCTTATAAATATCATACAGATCTGTTCAATCGTTGTGATAGTAACAAACATCCGTCCATCCATAAATTGGATTTATAATATTAACAATAATTACTATTGCCTTGAATCAGCATGTATAATGTATTGTTTAATCGAATTAGTACAAGGTATTGATGAAATTAATCATATTATTACGCTATCGTTTCCGTTGAAATTGACACGGAAAATATTATTTTCTTTAGTGTTACGTTTGCAAATTTCAATGTACTAAAATTGTAGGTGATGAAAGATAACAGGAAATTATATAAATATTAAATATAAGTACCTTTATTTATGCAATTCTTTCACTTAGTAACAAATAATGCAGATACGGTACTTTATTGCTTAGTAACAATTAAGTTATATACTGTAATTAACATTGTGTAGAAGCAATTAAGCGGCGATGGTTGTCTGTTGTTTTTTTTTACTTTTTCTTCTTTTCTTTCAAAAAAGGGTTGACCTTAAGTGACTCTTCCATTAGTTATTTAAGTAGACTTTAAAATAGTGCTAGTGTATATTGGTTTGATGTTATTTAAATTACTAGCTTTCGCATGCGATTCTATACGCATGAAATTAAAAAAAAAACTTAGTAACCTTTGTGTTCTTCTAGACTATGTTTTCCATCTATACCTTTCAGTGAGATTCATGCAGCCGTTCTGGATATAACTTCTAAATATCCATCCTAAATATTCGCATTTATAATATTAGTAAGACTAATTTGGATGTTTCTGTTTAAAATTTAAGTTTAAACACAATGCATCTGTGTAAATATTAACAAGCGTAACGATATTCATATATGAACGACACATTTATCATAATGATTGGCTTGGTCAAATTAATGTTATGCGCGCGCAACGATCCGCCATTTTATAGAGCGCTTTGTCGCTGATTGTCCATTGTCAGGCGCACAGAGTATGCAAACAATTTAGTTATGTTACGCCAAAGTGAATACAAAACATAAATGCATTTCGGATTTGCTATTGTCATGTGACCGTTTGGCGAGAATTCCGATAATTAGACGTAGCTTGAATTACATTTTCTTCGTCTTTCGGGTTCCCACTGTTATATACATTTTTACAAGGGGAAAATATTTGTAATGCAATAGTAAACTTGGCAGATTCGAGTCAAATATGTATAAGTCTCAAGCTCCAGGGATAATAAACCAATGGCAAGCGTTACAATATTTTGGTCATGCGATTGATCACAACTTATTTTGATTAAATTTGAGGAGCGAATATGATCCCTTTGCAACAAAATGTTTACAATAGTTACTTACTGCGTTGGCGCAATGACCCTAAATGGGATACTGTTAGTTACAAAGTCAAAATTCTAAAATGATGGCAAATCTATGATCTTTAGAAACATTTCTTTAGAAAAATAGCGTTGATTTGTAAACGTTCGCCATTCCTGTCCCACTCCTTTCATGTTTGTGGATAATAGCGGTCCAGTTACATAATGAATGCTTTCTTTTCAACGACATCCGGCCTCCGTGAGATATATTTAAACAAATGCGTTGTCTTTTGCAAGAACGTGTCATTTTCGCTAAATTAAATTCTGGATTATAGCCAATGGCGGTGCGATTTGTTGATGAAATTTGGTCTAGATTACGTAAACTGGCGTCTGGCTGACGTGGGTTAAAAATGGACCTATTTGCGGTCGAATTCTGGCTTTGGCACTGCGATGAACTGTGGTGAGGGATATGAACTGCGCAAGACCTTATTACTTTGATGTTACTAATTAAATTCTGTTGGAACACATATCCTTCAAGGTAGAGATTGTTTTCGACGTGTAATATAAGCGAAAAAAAAATGGCGCCAATTGTTGATAGTAATATGTGTTTTCACGACCTTGCGACACGACGCCTAGACCGACTGTGAAATGATAGTTTTTTTTTGTGACTGAGTAGTCACTGTTTGCCTTGAGGCATTTACAGCTTCACCGGGCTTGAGGTGGCCGAGCGCAGATGGCACTTAGCCTGAACCTCGAAGTGATAGTTGACAAAATACGTCTTATAAACTGTTTTACGATATTCATTTCGTAGTTAGAGATACTATCTCGCAGATGTCTAGAATTAATCATCTAATAAATTTTGGATGTATGTATGGATGGATGTTAGAAAGTATCTCTGCACCGGCTGCATAGTTTTTTTTTTATAGGAGATGGGGGCAAACGAGCAACGAATCGACTAAAATATCGCTGAAATTTGACATAGAAGTGGACCATATTCTGGAAGAACACATAGGCTACTAATTATTTTTTTAATTCCGCGCAGATGCAGTCGTGGCGACAGTTAACATCATATATTTATAGTGTCATTTAAGTTTATTAATCAAACAAAAATTGTCACATCCTCCTCTATTTGTCTTCTCATCTAGTAGTCGTAAATGTTGACTTATTAGGAATTGCAGACGTTAGAAAGCAGCGTGCTACGTGCAGTGACGCACCCCGTTTGTCCATAATTTATCTGATACGATATCTATTGAAGTGCTCATGAGAAAATCAATACCCCTGATTGAGGTTTTTGGTAACGGAATAGCGTTTTTTTTGCAGTATTAACTCAGACGGACAATAGACCTGAAGTCTTACAAGCAAGTATATTATTTAATAATTAGATTTAATATTTATGTTTCTTTTTTCTATGTTTTCATGAAACATAAAGCTTAGTTAACCTGTATGTTTGGAATAGGGTTTCTAAGACTATAATCTCGGTTTAAATGATAGTTTTATTTCTGTTTTGTCAAAGATTAATATAGCCATCAATGACAGAGATGACGATATGGTTTATACAGAGACTTTGGTCTCAGAAATCCACGGTTAGATGGTCAAAAGTGTCATAAATAGCTTCTTACATATGTTACCGCTCGCTTAGTTGTCACTAAGGAAAGCTCTTAGTGCAGATTTAGTGTAAGAAATCTACACTAATTGTACGTAAATATCCGTGAAAGACTCTGAGTGTGATAGTAAATATTGATTTGAAGTTATGTACTGTTTTCACAATACGGTACTTATAGACTTATATGACAATTTAATGTACAGTTCCTTGAAAAAATACTAAGTGAGTCGTGGAAAAAAACCACAACAAGGAATCGAATGAATGACTAAACGATCAATGTAAAATATAGAATGTCCTATCCTTGTTAATGCAATTTGTACTTTATGTCTATGTACATACAGTCTTATTTGAAATGCACATTGTTATGTTATTATATCATTCTTTTTTTATATTTTTCAACTATAAATCAACGTCTGGATATCTCGCGAGGTTTGAATATTTAAACAAAATGAATTTAATGTAACTAATTTGCATCTCTTAAATTTATAGTATTTTAGTCTTTAAGTATAGATAAACGGACTAGGCAGAGTCGCTATTGTACTAAATGAATAAATCTTGTTTATGTTCTTTATAATATGAACACACAAAACTAGCTCACAATCTAGCAAGTTTAAGCTTATACGTATTTATTTGAAAGAGGAGAACGTGCGCGCTTGACTGATCCTTTCTATTAAAAGTCAAAGTAATTAACACATGTAGAAAAAACTAAACACTTATTAAGAAATTGACTTTAAGTAAACATAAATAAATGTGAACTTCTGATATTGTTTTCGTGAATGCAAGTTGTTTTTTTTTTATTTTGTTTAAAAAGTTGTTCATTCCGGTGGACTGACCTTTTCAAGGAAACTAAAGAGATTGTGATGTATATTTCGTACTTTCTGTTCACTTTAATTATATTTGTATAACATCTATCTATCTCATTAAGCGTATAAATAGACTAGGATTTTCTTCGTTGTTTAAACTGAAATATAATGATAACAAACATAACAAAACATTATAAAATTATTGACTACAGTAAAAGAAATATTAAAAAAAAATAAAATTCTATTAAAAATATCGTCCGTAATGAAAGTTAACGTCTGCTTACTCCATTTGAAATGGAAAGTTCCAGACGGTTCGAAGCAAAACTTGAATTAAATCTAAGCGTGAAAGAGACAACAGTATCTAATCAGTATACATTCATAAGTTAGCGAAGCTGCGGGGTCATTGACCTAAGAGTCAAGGCCACAGAATCTAGGCGAACACGTTCGTCTTTGAAGCGTCCTTCATTATTGATAATATTAATTGTAATAGTTTATTTATTTGTTTACATGATTTATAAAAATTTAATATTAAAAAAGAGTTTTGTAAATATTCATCATTATTTTTAATTAGGTAATTTTACGTATGTGGTAAACTGGTAAAGTAAATTTTAACGCCATCTAGTGGTAAGTGATTGTACTAAAAGTTGATATTTTAAACAAAATGCAGTTGAAGAATAATGACGAATGCGGAAATGTAATACGTAATTTAATCACAAGCTTCATTAAAATAAATAGAAGATTGCACTCCACATTTGCTTGAAATGCTCTTTTCTTTACCCAAATATGTAATACAAAGATAAATTTTATCAGTTTTCTACCAAATGTGACAGCGTATAAGCCTACCTTTATTTTCACCGTACGATAATTATAATCTTTTTGAGATAATTTACAAAATTTAAAAACCATCGTTTTATTTGTTCCAGATTTTCACCCAGTTCGCAGCAGTTGAAATGTTGCCGACACCAAAACTTTAATTCCTTATGTCAAGAACGTACACGACGTTTTTAACCCAAACGTGCCATAACTTAGAAAGTGTGTTTTTCAAAGGTGAGCAATCGAGGACTAGCCGGTCCTTGATGAACCCGACAACCCACAACCCTTGCGCTCGTACCCTTTGCATCTCGAAGAAGCCTTGTCGTTACTCCGCCAGAGATCCTAGATTAAGACATTGGTCGAGAGAACTAATCGTATCCTCAACGTAGACGGATACTCCCTTTTGGATTTTTTAAATCCAATATCGGTTTTCGCTGACGTCCCACAGAGGGCGCGAAAAGAGACACCGGTAGTACATTGCGTACTTAGGCTCGTACTTAAGAGGGGCTCCGCGAGCGACTAATGGAATCGCAAAGAGCCTACGCTAATGGAATCGCCGGTAAAGATAAAGCGTTCAACCATGAACACAAAGTACCGTCTGAAGAGGAGAAGACTACGTCACCTCTCCTCATTAGGTCTGATGACGCAAAGCTAAAGACCTCCATTGACGATGGAAGGCACGGAGCGAACGAGATAAAAGCGTCTAAGAATGATTTGAATACAGTGAATTCTATGAAGACGGACGGAGACGATGAGAAAAAATCGAATCACCTTTCCGTAAGTTATAGCAAAGATGAGAATAATGAAGACGACACGAAGTCGACTAATGAAGGCGTCAAGTTCTTGGGTTTGGGTGATGCTGACAGCATTTGCTCGAGCAAGGCGTCAGTGGAGCAGCCACCCGAGATCCCCGACGGCGGCTGGGGATGGGTCGTGGTGGCGTCCTCCTTCCTCATCGCTACCGTGGCCGACGGCCTCGCCTTTTCCTACGGTCTCATGCACAACGAGTTCGTGGGATTCTTCAAAAAGAGCGAAGCTAAAACTTCGCTAATTGGAAGCTTGTTCATTTCTGTTCCACTTATCGCGGGCCCCATAATGAGTGCCCTAGTGGACAGGTACGGATGTCGGAGTATGACAATTGTGGGTGGCGTCACCGCAACCGTTGGATTTGTGGCCGCCGCGTTCTGTAATTCTGTGGAGACGCTATATGTCACGTACGGTATCATCGCAGGCTTGGGCATGGGGTTACTGTACGTCACGGCCGTTGTTTCGATAGCCTACTGGTTCGAGAAACGTCGAAATTTAGCAGTAGGTTTGGGATCTTGCGGGGTCGGGTTCGGAACCTTTATCTACTCTCCCTTAACTACGTACTTATTGGAAGCATTCGGGTGGAGGGGAGCGCTTCTTTTGCTCGCCGGTACGGTACTTAACGTCTGCGTATGCGGTGCTGTTATGAGAGATCCTGAATGGTTGATCTTGGAACAGAAGAAAACCAGACAATTGAGTAAAGCGAAACGAGCTTCTAGTTTTATGTCCGTGTCAGCGAAATCGGGAGGCGGCGAATCCGTCTACCCGGGCGTGGAGGAATTGAAAACATTGATGAAAAGCGGGGAAACACCGGAGTATATTCTAACGACCTTAGTAGCATCTATCGCTCAATCGGAATCTTTGGAAGCTGCTACAAAGATGAATGCGGATCTTTCGCAACATAACAAAGTGAGTTCTGTCATAAATCTTCCTACATTCTTACGTCAAAGTGAAAAGGTGCCAGCTGAAGTTTTGGATCAATTGGTAGCGAATAAACGCCTGTATAACATAATTTTAACGAACTATCCTTCTCTGCTGGCTCTGCGAAGCAACTCTGAGCAGAAGCTGGCCATCGAACCGGTGCCTGAAGTGTCGAAGGCGAAACCAGTGATGATGTCAATGAAACTGAAGCTTAACAAGAAGAAGGAAAAGAAAGCTTTCGAGACGAAACTGGATCAGGTTCGTGATCAATTGCTACAGCCGATACCAGAGAACAAGCCGGCCATAATTGCGCCAAGGAATGATCGCCAGGATTGGTTTACGAGGCAGTTCCACACGGACCACCACTACCTGCGAGACATTAGGGTGCACAGAAACTCAATTATGCATCGTGGTGCCATGATGAACATCGCCAAATACAAGTTGCGCGCGTCTTCTTGTCCAGATATATACAGGAACTCTATGTGGTCTGTAGAAGATCAAGAAGAAAAGGTACGTAATTTTCAATACTATCCCCTTTTGATTAAAATAAGTATTTAAATTTTATTCCTTTTAAGTGTCATTTTTGCACAAAGAAAGCGACGAAGGTTCACCTAATTTTAAGTGATTAGATATCGACATTTAGAAAACTACAGCATTGCCAACCTTTACATAAAAATGAAAAGAGAGGTGAATGAGAAAGATTACTGCCACTAAACAAAATGAACCCGGACACAACAATGTATGTTTATTTATACAAGCTACAGTTATCATCCGTACATAATGTTATCTAAACTTTTAACCCAGAAGTAATAGGTTTTTATTTTTTATTTATTTTCAGACAAGAACACAACGTTTCCTTACCATGCTCAACAAGACATTTGATTTTAATATGTTCACTGAGTTTCATTTTTTGATGATGAATATATCAACTCTGGTGCTCTTCATTTGGTTCATTGTACCGTACTTCTATATAGCTAACTTTATGACGATGAATGGATTTTCTGAAACACAAGGCTCCCTTATGCTCAGTATATTTGGTGTTGCCACTATTATTGGCATTGTAAGTATTAACAAAATTATTTTCTATTACATATACATAAATACATATGTATTTATTAAAAAAAAGCAGCAGATCGCATAGTCATCCAAAACATAGTTACGTATTTTAGACATTAAACAAATATAAATATTGAAAAAATAGATTTAATTAACTTTAGACAGTATTTATGTCGGAACGACTAGTCTTAACATATTGTTAAATATTTAAAAACTGTCACCAGCCTAAAAATAAATAAATGATGTCAGACATTTTGTGCCTACATAAATGTACATCATCTCTTATAATACAGATGCTGTTTATATAGATGTATATTTAAAATTACTGTTGCCTGTGATAAGATTGTGTGCTATCACGTATGTTAATCTTTTGTTGACAGTTGTAATACAATGCTCATAAAGTTTTTGTATGATTGACAATAAAAAACGCAATGCAGATTTACAATGTTGCTTGATCAATAAAAAATTGTCTATGGTACATATGTGGACTGGCAATAATTTTCTAAATATTATCTGTGATGCCTAATAACAGATAATATATCTATAAAGACAGAGAGAGACAGATAAATCACATCACAACAGATTAAATTAGGGTAGGCTCCGAGCCCCTCGGTGGGGACGTATAGTGAGCTGATGATGATAATCTGTGTTGCTCACATATTTAAACGCCTCAAGTTACTATTGTATATGCAACTCCAAGGACGAATATATTATTATTATTATTTAGCCGAATTATTAATTTACTATTGCTATTAACCCAATTGATGTCAATGTGATGAAACGCTTCAATTTATAACAGTATGTTCTAAACATAGATTTGGACATAAAGTTTTGAGTAAAATAAATTAGTAACTACAAAAAATATTTATTTTTAACTAAAGTAATATTTACTTATATATTTGTTTAGGGTTATAAAAGATTACGTTTGTTAAGGTTACAAACATAGTTACACGTGGCGTTTGATTTCCGCGGTATCATCAAAACTAGACACACCTTTGTGATAATTTGTTTAACCGAGATTGTATTTTACAATCTTATCTGTGTTGTTTGATTACAGGTCGGTCTCGGTTGGATGGGAGATTTGCCTTGGGTGAATGTGACGAAGACCTATGCATTATGTCTCATTGTTTGCGGATTCACAATACTGCTGTTTCCAATTTTAATTCGTGTGACTGACGCTAATGAAACTTATAGTTTTTACATCCTGGCGCTGAATGCAGTGATATTTGGCTTGACATTCTCCAGCTCTTATTCGTATACACCCAGCATCCTCGTTGAATTAATCGCTCTCGAGCGTTTCACGATGGCTTATGGTCTGGTGCTGTTATGTCAGGGATTGGGACATCTCATTGGCCCACCTATGGCTGGTGAGTTTACTTTTTCATAGTTCTTAACAGTTCTCAGTTTGAATTATACTTAGGAATATCTTATTCCTTATAGCTTATAGAATAGTTTAGGCTTTAGTTGAAATGTCGACCCTATTTCACTAATATTATATATGCGTATGTTTCGATGTTTGGTAATGTGGAGTTTGGCATAGTATTTTAATTCCGCGTGGACAGAGTTGAGGGAGACAGCTAGTTTATCATAAAGTAATTAATTTGAAGACTACATTACTTTAAATTAATTTTTTTTGTTCTTAGGTGCTCTAAAAGACAGAACTGGATATTGGGATGCGGCGTTCTACGTGGCCGGTATATGGGTGGTTGTCTCTGGTCTGCTCGTCGGAGTGATACCATATACAAAAAACTTCCGTATCTGTGGCAATGCACCGCTCGCGAAGGATGCCGCCGGAGAACCAGACCCCGGAATTAAAATTATTATAGCCCATTAGTATTATAAGATAGAATTAAAAACTCTTTGCTATGTGCTTTTTGACACTGCGATTTTTTACGATAGTTTAATTGTGTTTTACTCGATATTTAGAAATAAAGTGTGAAAATATACTTAAAATATTTATGTAATCTTATTTGATAGTTTGTATACTATAATTACAAATTTATTTATTCATACATAATTATTACACGTATACAGTACGTGTTTTAATATATTTCTAATAGAATAGTTAAGATTTTTGAAAATACATACTGTACCTTTTTTTCCGAAAAAAAAATAACCAAATTCTTGCCACATAAATACCAATTTATTTATAATTAATCAGTCCATTTCAACTTGTGTTAGAAATTTTGAAGTATTGTAGTTTAAGATCATCGAAAAATCTACCTATGTGTATGAGTTTTTATGGTTTGGTAGATTTTTCTTGTTCTAGGTTTATTTGACATTAAATTTTCATGAATTACATTTGAATTGCTTTTATTTCATTCTTCAACAGTATATTGCAAATCTCCAGTAACATGGCAAGTAACCTCCAGTAAATTTTCCTTGTGATCCGTTGTCCTTAATAGACTTCGAATTTTGTAAGTTGCTGTGTTTAGAGCCTGGTGAAACATCATGGCCACGTGAGATTTTAAACCGTTATCAAAATGAGTTAAGCCATGAGTTGATTTTTCATTGCAGGGAAGAATTTGAAAACAGATTTAAACTGAAATAAAACGAATAAATCAAGAAATATATATTTTTAGCTATAACGCATTGATATCGGATATAAAAATAGATTATTTTAAAGGGCTTTGATCTAGACCTAAGAATAAAAACAAATAACATTTACGAAAAATAGCAATATCAATGTGATTTTAAAACATGCCGTTATAATAAGACTTGACTTAAAGGTTTAGTAACTAGGCCATAACACTGACCTTTATATAAATGGACTGGCTAAAAGATGTAGAATTTTGCGGCTATTTGATTTACGCCATTGGCCAGGCGCTGGTGGTAGCGGCGTATGGCGGTGGTGTGGATTCGAACTAATGTTAGATTGAATTAACTGTCACTTAAGCTCAACAGGCACCTTTAAATCGGACCGAAACAAAAGCTGTCATTTTCTAGCAATTGCCTATCCATATCCATTTTGGAAATCAGTTAAAAGCTAGGAAAAACACTATGACATTTGACAATGACAACGTCAAACCAAAATTTATTTGCAAACATTGCAATAAATAAAATGTACGCATAAAAGTCTCGCGTATCACTAATGGATAAAAAGTAGATATTAAGTTATAAATGAAAATTGCAGCTAAATATGGATGGGTTAGTGTTGATAATTTTAGTATCGATTAGATAAAAAGTGGAAAAACGACTGTGAGCCGGTGAAATGCAATTTACAACTAAATCATGCAATTTTGTTTTTATTTTCTAGGATTGTTCATTTTGATTTAAAAGGTGCTCCATTGAAAATTGACTATTTGGCATCAGTAAGTATATTTTAAATACATTCTATTCAGTTACTAACAATGCAATAGAAATAATGGGCCTAAAATAATTTGCGATGTTTTCTTCATGAATGTATGTTTTGTCATTAAAATACTGCGTAGTTTTGTAACAAAGAAAATTACAATTTTAATGTATTTTAAGGTCTTCAAAAGCATAAAGTCATGGGGTGCTACAGGAATACTTTTGGAGTGGGAAGATACATTCCCATACATTTCAAACTTAAAAGATATAGGCAGCCAAAGAAGTACTAATGGGTGTGGAGGCGATGGCTTATACAGTGTTGATGATGTTCAAACTATATTTAGACTTGCCAAAGAAAATGGTTTGGAAGTAGTAAGTATTAAACAAAAATGTATTATAAAAGAAAAGAATCTCATAAACATTTCTAAGATGGTAAACAGCTTTTCTAATGCAAAGTAAATCATTACCAAAGACTGACCTTCACACATGTGCATACAATGGTAGAGTTATATATAAATATCATCTGTCAATATATTAAAAAAGTATATAGCCAATCTCATCATCTTTGTTTTATCAATAGTAAAGAGGTTTGTTAAACCAAAATAAATTGAGAATAGCAGTTATTTTAATATTATTTGGTAAAACACTAGCAGCTTATGTGTGTATCAAATAGTTAAGAAATACATATTTTGTCTAAACTGTTCATAAAGAATTTATTGTTGGCCAACACAACTTTTTCATGCCATGAATACTTTAGGCAAGATATGCTTCATTGGGTTTCTTTTTGCTGAGGTTTCCTAAAGCTTTATTAACTAGCTTTACCAACTTAGCTAATATTCATAATCTTTAATTAAAGATCATCTGGTTAATTTTGTATTTTTTACACAAATAATTTAATTAATATAGCAAATGTTCAACTGTACCATTATTATTTTTTTTTTAGATCCAACTAATTCAGACTATAGGTCATCTGGAGTTTGTGTTGAAGCACCCAGCACATAGTAAGCTGCGGGAAGCACCACACTCTCCAGCTGTACTCTGTCCGACTAAACCGGAGTCTCTGGAACTTGTGACTACTATGTTGCAGCAAGTGATCGATGCACAGCCTGATGCTAAATATATACATATCGGGGCTGATGAGGTGGAATATTAACATAATAATAGTAATTTATTTAAACCAAAAATATATACATATTAGTTGAAGCATCCTTTTAAGTATAATATGAACCTTCATGTAACCTCTTTTCTATTGAAATTCTAAATTACATAAGTATTTAGGCAATATTCAGTTGGAATAACCAATAGTCTTTTTAATGTGAGATTTTTGTTAAAATTAACTATTTCAAGTAGTGGCAATAATTTAATTTCCAGGTATGGCACTCCGGAGTTTGTGATGAATGTAAAAGTGTAGCTGCAAGTAGTGAACACGGCACAGTGTCATTGTATCTACAACACATACAAAATGTTATCTTATTTATAAAGGAAAAGAAGTCAGATTTGATTGTACTTATGTGGGAGGATATGCTGCGCACTATGAAATATGAAGTATTGAAAGGTATGTCTATATTATCATACTAGCTGTCTCCCCTGACTATACTGCGCTAATGAAATAAATTACAAGTAGCCTATGTGTTCTTCCAGACTACATTGTATATTTATATCAAGTTTCAACAAGAACTGTTGAGCTTCCAAACATCCATCCATCTAAACGTTCGCATTAATAAATAAATGTATATAAGTAAAATTACATAAAGTTATATACCCCTTTTTAAGGAAATTGCGCGAACATAGTCTGTAAGAGCACATAGGCTGCTTATTAAGATTTTTTAAATGATTTCAGCATATAACCTTGGTGATCTAGTCCAGCCTGTGGTATGGCATTACAATCAGGGACATTGCTTTGAATTGACACCAAACATGTGGGAGACATACAGACATGTATTTTCCAAAGTTTGGATCGCATCAGCATTTAAAGGTGCCAATGGTGGATCTCAGGTATGAATTCAATGCTACTTTCGATATTCTATAATTATGAAAAAGAAAAAGAAGAGAAGAAAGGGAAAGAAGAATAAAATTAAACCTCTGGATTCATACTCAGTGGACCAAACTTCCACTAGAGTTTGTCTTTTGCATTTCTCCGGTCCGGTCCGGTTTCCTGTTTGGATGGATATATGGATGAATAGATGGATGGATGTTTTTTTTGTTAGACGGCATCTGCAGAACGGCTGCATGGCTCTTGCTGAAATTTAACACATATGTAGAACATAGTCTAAAAGAACATATAGGCTACAATTTTTTAAATCCCTCGCAGACGATGTCGTGGGCGACAGCTAGTATTAATATATATTTGTGATTTAAATTGCAGGTGCTATCGCCAGCCAGTAGATATGTCAGCAACCATCACGGCTGGCTGCGTGAGATTGAGAAGAATGCATTCTCTTTTGATTTTGTTGGTATCATATTAACTGGATGGTCAAGGTAACCGTACGTTTCTACTACTCAAATAACTGTACAATGTCATAACTTCGATTATGTTTAAAAATAAAATTCTATGGGTTAGTATACATTGTTTCAATGTTTTTGGTGAATGACCTTGAACTTTGTAAGAAAGTTCTCCCTACTATAATTAATAGTGTGTTCTGTAAGGACTCGTACGATGTTACGAGCTGATATTTGAAAAAAAATTATTAACTGTTGGTTTTTGAGACTAAAATCTTTGTTAAATTATTCAAACTTTCGTGAGACATTATACTAAACTGATATAAAAACGGCTAAACACTCCGGTATATTCGTCCGCGAAATAATACCTGTTCCACTCACTTTGATGAAGGGCCCCCGATGGGCTCGAAACTAGTCGGTGCCGTCACCGGACGTATATACGTGAGTGTTTAGCCGTGTTTATATCAGTTTAAAATCTCTGTAAACATATCTCTGTCATTATCATTGATAAAACATGGATGACATGTTAAACGAGGATTTTGGTCTCAGAAACCCACAGTTAAATATGTAAATGTATAAAACCATGGTTATTAATTATTTTGTTTAGCTAATAATAATAATTTTACTTGCAGATATGACCACTATTCAACACTGTGTGAACTTTTACCTGTGTCTCTCCCCTCTCTTAAATGTTGCTTGAATTATTTTTTCAAAAGAGATCCCATACTACCAGGTAAATCCCCGCGAAATTAAAAAAAACAATAGTCTATGTATTGTTCGAGGCTATGTTCTAAATCTATGCTAAATTTCAGCGAGAACTATGCATCCGATCTAGAGGTACCTTTTAACAAACATCCATACATCCATCCAATTCATCCATCTAAACTTTCTATATTATGAACAGGAAATTTTACATGGATGAATGGATGGATGTTTATTATCTCCAGAACGGTTTAACTGGCTTAAATCTAGCATAGATGTAGAAAGTAGTATGGAAGAACACATAACTTACTATTTTTTTTAATTCATGTATATAAATGCGTGTTTGTATGGATGTTTTAGTTAATTAATGTATGTACATTTGTATTACAGAGGTGGAGGACGTGATCCCGGAGCCGCAGTGGCCGGGCGGGGAGCTGGCGCGCTGGGTGCATTGCTTCGTTGTCCTCAAAGAACGCTGCTTCAGCTTCATACATGGAGACCAGTCTGTGTTTACACGTCTTTTTATTTCATTTTTAAAAAATAATAGTTCCTCTGTCGAATCATTCATTTAAAAATATTTGTTTTTTTTTCAGAGAAGACTGTTTTTTGTGTGTGCTTCGGTTGTGGAAGCGATTGGGTAATTTGGTATTAAAACGAGAGAAATATCTGTTACAGAGTAGCAACATGGCTCAATAAATGGCAAATAGACAACGAATTCACTAATCCATTGCAAGTTCAGAACATCATGCAGTTCTCAAAGCAGTATGTATCATTTGATTGAATTTAACCTTTAAACAAAATGTAATGATTTTATTCTCTATGATTATTGTACTTTTTTGTTATTTTTTGATTAAATACTTTTTCATTGTGTTAATCTATGATTTTGTTATCCTTTAATTGTGTGACCATGATGGTATTCTGTGATTGCTACTCTATGATTTTATTATTTTTTAATTGTGTTACTCTATGATTGTGTTATTCCATGATTGCTACTCTATGATTTTATTATTCTTTGTGTTACTCTATGATTTTGTTATTCTGTGATTGTTAGTCTCTTATTTTATATACTCTTTGGTTTCTCTATGATTTTATTATTCTTTAATTGTGTTACTCCATCATTTTGTTATTCTATGATTGTATAATTGTGATTAGGTAATCTTTGACTACATTGCCATAAAAACCTCTTTGATTTTTTTTTCAGTTTATTATCCGACGTGTTGGAACTGGAAGAGATGATGACTCCACTGCTTCATGAAATAACTGGTAAGAGGAGCGTTGAAGAGTGGCTCGGAACATTCCTTAAACCTGTAGTTCTGGAGTTAACTGACATACATACAACAGCTGTGACCAGATTCAATGCCGGCGCTAGTGTGCAACCGAAATGTACGCATACTGAAACGGAATTAGAACTTAAACCAACGGAATAAAGATAGAAGCATGTTTATTTTTTTGTGATATTTTTTTTGTTAAAATATGTTTATTGTGTTTAAAATAAAACAATTATTATTTACCTTAATAAATGAGTATTTAAAAGTTTGGTTATTACTTAACAATCCATAAAGTAGAAGCCCCAAAATTTCTACCCGATTTTGTTCACCTGTTGAAGTACCACGACCTCACAGAATTGAAAAAAATTACACTGTATTAAAAAGCAAATAATTTAGTAAACAAATCAAGGATTTTATCTGAATAGTAAAAATACTGTAGAAAATATATAATTTACTTACTAAAATCATTGAATATCATTTTTGATTTGAATCGAAAATAACTGTATTCCTTTTTAAATATATTGCACAAACTAATGGACGCGTTTAACACCAAGTTGTTACCTACTCTGTCTAACACTGCTAAAGCTAATCTGGGAAAAGAGTGCATCAAACTATTTTTAATGACCAAAAGGTATATGTAACCAGGTCATAAAATAAAAAAAACTTTCAATCAAAAATAAAAATAATACTTTGTCTATGATTTATGATCATAGACAAAGTATTATTTTTATTTTTGATTAAAAGAACAACAAAAAATGAAGAAATAAAAGGCATGAATTTGACATAATAATCCCCACAAAGTCGAATTGCGACTTAATATAAATAAAGTCGTACATTTCCTGTACATAATTCCGTAGTCCGAGAACTATGAGGTCGGATATTAACCAATAAAGCCGGAACTATAGACCTATTGTCCCTTTTTCCCGCGACCGACCTTTTTAATAAGCGGGCTTCGGCAAGCGTGAAGGAACCGAGCGAGCGTGCAAGCCGATTTCCTTTTAGAAACTAGTACAGAAATTTGATTTACCATCATTAAGAAAAAAAATATAGTTCACAATGAAGATTTTTTTAGTTATTTTTTAAAAATAAAACCTTCAAAATATAAATTTGAATTTGATGCAAAAGTATTTTATTTACGATGGAATTAAATGGAATTGCAAATGCAATATAAATAACAAAAATAATATACATAATATTGCGTATTACCAAACGTTGGTATAACTCATAGAAATAGGTTTACGATGTATTTTTTTGTATAGCGACGTATTCAACACAAATGTTTTTAAATTTTTATGAATTTCATATGCGTAATATTATATACGTTTTAAGAAATTTCTTTCCTTCCACTTCCTTGGTATTCTTGGTGTAAACAAAGCGTTTTGAAAGCATTCGTAACGCGAAAAAATCGGAGATTGGGCGATGCTATCACATACACTAAGGTTGTGTTTACACTAAAGTATATAAATATAGATTTTAAAAGTAAATATTATCAATGGGCCTTTAATGACAAAATAAATAGTCTTGTTTGTAATTTTTCTGTAGTAACAATAGATAGAAAGAAGTTGTGAAATTATAACTTAGATGCAAAGCTATGGAATATCAACGAGATTATCATTTTAAAGTAAAATTAGTGCTTTATTACCTAGTCCAATAGCATTGTTAGTTTTATGATTGCTGTTCTATTGAATTAAACGTTAAATGATTATTAATGAATTTTTGAAAAAGTAATGGCTTGTGTAACCTTGCCCTTTAGAATTGTGAAAGGGACGGCAGGGAATCACACCGGGCGACGCGGGGTATATGCGGGGTAGACGCGGGGTAGACGCGTCGAGATTAATGCAAAGACGCGTCACAAAGGGTGGGTTTTTGTTACGACGAATATTAGGACGGAATGCCAGTCTCGCAGGAAATTAGGCGTATCTCTACACGAAATATTGCCGCCGAGGCGTTTCTTTTGTAATGGACGTCGTTTTGGTGAGCGTGTTGCTAAAAAAGTTTTATTGCAAGGCTAATACTAACCGAGCTCTTATTTATTATAAGTGATTACTATAAAAGTAAGCTTTTACAGTTGTGACAAAATGTCGGATTAAATGCGGAAGCTACCGTAATTTAGTTGACGTAAGTTGTCACTGACATTATGTTCTTGTTATTTACTAGAAAATGAGAATGCAGACCTCAGTTATTTAACCAGATTCAGATTTCTAAATGAAACAGAAGTAATATAAAAGTTTTGTCTATCTTATTATAGAAACCATTTGGAATGGGAAAAGCCTACATGATTACCAAACGCTTGTTTACTAAATATATATTTCTGACCTTTACGTTAGTGTTTGGAAACGATTTGGTTCATATTTTCAGCCGACTACAAAAAGAACGAGTTCATCAATACGTCTGTATTTTTTATCAATCATATTTTATACATAAACACTTTTATTTTTTGCTATAAGTATAAAGACATTTTACTTGACATCAGTTTTTTTTTCGTGGAAAGTAAACGTGACTGTCTCAGCGGCTGGAATATTTTACATAATTCACTTTTATTATGATAAGGAGGTAATCAACGTTTCTCTTTTGTTATCGCACCACCAAACTCGCCCACGTACACCAAATATATCTCAGTGTGTAAATCATTGTAATAAATAATATTTATGTGAAAAAATTCTTAAGATGAAGGCTCAAGAAATTCATTCATTTTTTGTCATTATTATCGTTATTTTATAATGATTTCATTTGTGTGGATTTCATCATAGTACTTATAAACTATAAAACTGGAATCCCTAAACCGTCAATAGCCTAATGGTTAAGGGTACGGTTTTCCGAACCTACAGGGGTTTGAATCCCGTCGTTCGACTATTGACGTAAACAATGTCCTAGCACAAGCTTAGAGCTTAGTTGGAATAGTACAACAAATATTAGTAAATTAACAAAAATCTTCAGAAAATATTTTCTCAAAAAATAAAAGATAGCTTTACAACCTAAATGAAGCGAATAAAAATATAAGTTAATATTGCTTTATTTTATATACTTAAGCTAATTTATATTAAAAGATTTAAAGATTAGTGAAACAGACAGACGCCAAACAAAAGCTAAACTTGTTTAAGTCCACTGCGATTAAAGGCTTTGCGGGGATGAGGTATAAGACATTACGCGAACGCGGGCTCTATCGCAGCCGCTCACGAAATTTAATAAAACCTTTATTTAGATTGACGTGAACTTTTAAAGTTTGCATTGAAATTAATGAAAACGGAGGTTAATATTGTAAAGGACCGTATACATTTCTAAATAATACATTTCGTATTAACTTTACTAAAAAAATTCGAAACAAAAAACATATAACCATCTCTTTCATTGTTTTAACAAAAAAATAGAGACGATGAATTTCACGGCTAGAAATATATATAAATCGATACAAGACATTGTTACTTTGATAAAAGGATCGTGAGCTCGCGTTACCCGGGATACTTTTTTTTTATATCTTTTTAAAGCATCGACAGCGGATCCGACGTGCCAGACTGAAATTCCTGAAAGCTGTTTCAAATTTAATAGACACGTTGAAATACCAAAACTAGTAGACCGGTTCATTTTATAATTTTTTTCACTAACGAAAAGTTATTAATTAGTTTTTGATTTATAATTTAACGAGCATTCGCCTGTCACTCCATCCGCACGAAATTAAAAAAAAATAGTAGCCTATATGTTATTCCAGACTATATGCTATATGTATGCCAAATTTCATCAAGATCTGATCACTCGTTCTGGAAATAACTTGAAACATCTATCCATACATTTATAATATTAGTAAGATGAGTAAGAATTAAATTATTCAAACTTTCGTGAGACATTATACTAAACTGATATATAAACACGGCTAAACTCAGTGAGCGACGGGCCGCGTCCGCGAAATGATACCAGTACCACTCATCCTGATGAAGGGCCCCCGATGGGGTCGAAACTAGTCGGTGCCGCCACCGGACGAATATACGTGAGTGTTTAGCCGTGTTTATATGACGATATGATAATGAGTAAGAAGTCGAAATAAGAAATTATTTATTTCTTAAAAGCAAGTACAATATCCAGTAATCTAGTTACATGATCGTACAATCTTCTTTATATATTTCTATAAAACTTCTGTTTAAAACAAACGACAGAGTTACAATCTCACAATATATCTTTGTAAGTTCGTTCTGAAATTGCCACATTGTAAATTCAAGTTTAGTTCCCGTATTCCCCGCTTGGGACTGAAGGTGTGTTGAATCAGTAATTATCACTCTTAAAGGATCAAGATAAACGAGCGCGCTACAGAAAAGTCAATTTCAAAGTTCCAGATCGCCCCCCGGCTGATTACGAGTTAATTACTAGTTGGATAATGGATTATTTTACCCGCCCCTATTGTTTTCACACTTAATAGATTTTTTTTACATTCGCTCTCCAGCGTATACCCTTTTTAAGCTTAATTGCCTTTTATTTTTTATTTACATTAATTAAAGATACAATGTTACATTATCTTTTACAATGTTCACAATTCGATTTGATTATTTTTAAAGTTCATTTATATTACTGTTAAATAAAAGACTAACGATTAGAACGAGTTACACAATTTTTTTTCTCATAAACTATTTATAGCATTAAGACACTGACTGGTTAGAATTAATCTTAGGGGAAAGTTAGCAGATCTATATCTTTAAGGTTACTAATATTATAAATGCGAATTGTTATTGTTTTATTGTTGGATGGGTGGATGGATGAATGTTTGTTATAAGAAACTAGAACGGCTGAATGAATCTCGCTGAAATTTGGCAAAGATGTAAAACAGCCTGGAAGAACACATAGGCTACTTAATAAGTTTTTTTATAAATTTCGCTGACGGAGCCAGGCGATAGCTACTTTTCGTAATCTATATAATATTATATTAATACTGTTTGTACGTAAGTTTGTACAAACAATTAACTACGTGAACACAATAGCAAGATGAACAATGCGAACATTGTAATTCAAAGCCAAGGTCGTTTTAGTTAACATCGCTATAGTTGGATAGGTGATCAAGTTGTTAGCGTTTTTATCGAATTAAAACACTAAAGTACTTGTAGTCCAGTCTATTTGGTCTGATATACATACTAATTGTTGGTTTTCGAGACCAAAATCTATAAAAATATCCTATGAAATCATTGAGAAAACAGAGATAACAATATTCTTACACTTGGATTTTAGTCCCAGAAACCCGCGGTAAGAGATGTTACTTAAGTAGACTCCAAATGTATACTCATCTTATGAAATAAACATGTAGTAACCATTATACATTTCTAAATTTGATAAGCCAGATTAAGTTTCAAAATAATTTACTAGCAAAGCATATTTATTACTTACGGTGAAGGAAAACATCGTGATGCAACCTGCACACATCTAAGAAGAAATTCAAAAGATGAAGTCGACCAACCCGCACTGGGCCAGGCTTTTTTTTTCCAGAGAGGAATGCTTTATGAATACTCCGCGCCCCGGGGAGGCCGCGGTAGTTATGTGGGATTCTCCTCCATAGCGGAGGCATACCCACTAAACCTCTCTTTTCCTCCAACGCATCGGGACGGGAACACGGGCACGCTTACGCTCTCGTCCGCGGCCCCGTCTGCGCCAGTTGCCGAGGTAGCTCAGTCGCCGGTGATGGACTGTCCATCACCAGAGGGCTATTGTGGAGAGGGGGAGGGCGGCGATATACTGCCGCCTTCTCCGCCCCACTCTCCTACGTCTGAGCGGGGGTGCCAGGGGATACAGTGGGCCAGCCTGGTTGACTATGGCCTAATCACTCTTAATTTAGGATAGTATCCGGGCCCCTCTGTGGGGACGTATAGCTGATGATGATATTTATTACTCTCTGTAGTTAACACCAAAAATAGCATCTCCGTTTTATGTTTGCTGCACCACTTATAAAATAATGTGCGAATTCTCAACATACATTTGTGTATACGATTCATTACATACACATTCGTAAATTGAGTCCCAAATGTGTCGGACGTGTGAGAGGTTATCAAAATGTTTTGGTTTTATTTCGTTGTTTGTATATTTTTTGTCAACGTACAAAGTGATTGGGGACCTTTCCAGGCGTTGTTGTACTCTGATTTGATAACTTGTAAGTAGAAAAAACTTAATTCTTGTATTCAATATTTATTTTCAGTAAAAACTTAAGTCAAGTTTAGAGATTTTTATGGTCTATTGTTTTTAACAGGTAACCACAACAAACAAGTAGACCTCGATATAAGAGACACTATGGTATATTTCTACGACTTCAAAAACAATTTAAACGTAAGCTACAAAATAGATAAATTCGTCGATGGTA